>NC_143502.1:10962727-11278636 GCF_051622355.1 Phaseolus vulgaris | reverse complement strand
TACTTCTCACTTTATAAGAAAAATAAAAAGAAAGTAGAGAATGAATCTACATATATTAGTATTTTATATTTTATGTTTAATATATTATATATACGATATATCTATATGTTATACTATATATCATATTGTTGATAAATGATTAAATTATTCTTATATTTGTGATATAAACTATATGATTATACTTTATATGAACTTTTATAATATTATAAATGGAAGTAGACATCAAACATCTAAGAAAACTTAATTCTTTCTGGTATTATTTCATATTTGTTTTTGTTTTTTTTTTTAAATTTTGTATTTCTATGTTAAATAGTGGAGGGATATATTAATTGTGTATATTTATAAAATATGTTTTAAAGAATGTTTAAGAGATAATACTAAAAAGTGACATCTATACCTATTTATGAAATTCTCCATTAATTATAACCGTTTTTGGTGTATACATTTTGTTTTCAATTCAACCCTTAGTTAATATATCTCATTTTATTAATACAATAGATTATTTTGTCATTTCATATAAATTAATGTACAGTTTTTATATGACTATCTCTCACTCTTTCCTTAATTCTTTATTTTAAGGCAACAAGAGAAAGAAAAAGAGAGCATACTTTCACACATTTTCATACCAAATATCACATATTAAATAAAATAACTTTCATTTTTAATCATTCTCTGTAATTTTTTTTACTTTTCAAATTTGACTCATCTAAAATTATTTTTGTATGTATAATAAATTTCTATTATTATAAAAATGGAGTAAAAAATAAAAATGTGAATAACGCGATTACATTGTGTTTCCGATAATACTTATAATTATAATAAATATCTAAAAAATAATCTAAAAATAATATAAGTCAATGTATAATTAATTTCATTATGGGAGACTGGACTCAAAATATTGAAAATTTTATAAGGACAATTTTTTTTGTTAAAATGACGTGTGTGACATGGATTTTATGGGATTGTCATGTGAACTAAAGTATTCCTTAGAAAGTGTTGACACATTAATTTTGTTAGGGACATCATCACTCTGGCACTTTATAGTTGTCTTGTTTAGAAACTAAGCTAGTACACGAAAACTCAATTTTTTAATTCATAGTGTTCTCATGATATTTTTTACTTAAATATTATTTTTTTTTGCATGCATAACTTTGATAACTGATGTTATTTTGGCTTAACGTATGATAGCATCATGTTATCTTTTATTGATGAGATAAAATAAAATATTTGAATTATACAAGCTACAAGTGAAGAAATGGTTAAATTTCAAAGACTGCATTCATACTTAAGTAAAAAAAATGTAAATTATATTATGATAGAAATTTGACTTTTATTTTCCAAATTTGGTTTCATTGCAGTTTTTCCAAGGAGGGGAAAGTAAACAAAGCAAACGAACTATACAAAATGAGGAAAAATATATCTGATTTAATTGGAAAGAAATAGAAGAAAAAGGTAATAATAATAATATTTTTTTTAAAGCATTATCATTGTTAATATTTAGTGATTATAATTATTATGAGTATAAAAATCTTAATCAATTATATTGTTATCATAATCAATTGTGTTTTTTCAAGGTCAAATATAATTTCTTTTTTGGACAATACAATCAAGTATATAATGTCTATTATCAAATTTTCTCATTTTCCTTGCTATTTTTCAAGAAAACTTATTTTTATCTAATCTTAATTTTCGTTTTTTTTTTCTCTTTTCACTCAATTAAGTTACTACCTTTCTATTCATTCTTTCCTCTCCTCTCTTTCCATAATTAACTCATTAATCAAAGTAGAAAGTAAACAGCAAGTCAACTTTTTTATACAAATAGCCTCTACAGAGATAACAATGCATTAGGTTAACATGGTTTGACTTATAAAAAGTATAACGTGCAGAATTAATGTATTATTAAATTTAAAATTAATATTCATTAATTGTAGAAATTAAACATGAAGTCAACTTTTTATACAAATAGTCTCTCTATAGAGGACAATGCATTAGGTGAACATGACTTGAAGTTACCAAAAAATATAACGTCCAGAAGTAATGTATCCTTAAATTTACAATTAATATTCATTAATTGTAGAAATTAAACGTGAAGTCAACGTTTTATACAAATAGTCTCTCTATTGAGCACAATGCATTATGTGAACATGGTTCGAAGTTATAAAAAATATAACGTGCAGAACTAATATATCATTAAATTTACAATTAATATTTCACTACAAGAAAAATATTATATTTCGCTGGCTAAAAACGAATGCGAATGAATCAAAATCAACGAATAAATGTTGGATTTGCATCGGTCAAGCATTGGACAAAAAAATCATGGAAGCAAAGTGATATTTTCGTCGACTAGCACGAACGACACATATTGCGTGGGCCAAATCAACGAAAATGGACGTAAAAGCAACATAATATCATCAGCTTATGCGTGGGCTAAACCAACGCAAATGTATCATAAAAACGCATATGCGCCGGTTTGGCTGACAAAGAAGAGGAAAAAAATGACATTAAATTTTGCATCGGTGAGGCCGACTCATAACTTCAGAAAAAAAACATGCGTGAACTTGATCGATGCATAAATGACAGCGAAAAAAAAATAAAAAAAAATATTGGCTTGGGCTTGGCCGATGCATTAATGGTTTAAAAAAATATTTTATTTTTTGTTCTAGCCAATTTTACTTGTAACAGTTATAGAATAACAAATCACAATCAAATTCACAATACAAAATAACAAATCTTCATCATTCACACCACATTCATAATAGAAAAATCATACAAATAGGTAGACAAAGTAATTTAATTAACTTCATCCATCCAAATCATTCAAACTAAATATTAATACATAAAATAGAACTTAGATTTAAAATAAACCATAAAATAAAATTGTACTTTAGAAATGAACTAAAAGTACTAGAACTTCAAATGTTCGATAATACAATACATAAAAAGAGTATAAGAAAATATAAAATGCATCCCATGATGTAGAAATAGTAGTGATGTGATCTGTAAAAAACTATAAATAATGTGAATACCTAAAATATATAATAAACACGTAAAATAATTAAACTTACAATCTATGATGCATTTTAAGGGAGGGGCTGGTCATCATGCTTTGAATCATACTGGTGGTGGAATTGACTTGTGCTACTGGAAGCATTGTCACGTTGCAACACTGAGACAAACTGTTCCTTTATGACCTTCATTTCGTCCTTTAAGTGTGTATACTTTTGACCTCACATACTAAGTTTTGCACGAAGTTGTTGATTTTCAGTCAACTGATTAGATTGTGAAACACCGGAAGGAGAGTGTTGAATGAGGGAAGAGACTCCTTGTCAGAAGTTATTAGCCAAGTCTGTCATACCATACACTCGACCTCTACTCTTTCCTCCGACAGATTCCCTCCACGTTTAAAGCTTTGTTGTTGGATCAAGTTGATGGACATTGGTGCTAGATCCTGAGAACTATTTACTTGAAGGGTCCTCGAGCGCTCATGATAGCTTTCCTACATAGGTCATTAGGAGATGGAAATGTTACGAAATTAAAATAAAAATTTAAAAAAACTTAGAACGATAACTTACATAAGTTTCATGAGCACGAGTATCAACCCAATCACCATTCTTTTTTGTGTGGGTGGCCATAAATAGTTCATCTGGTTCAGGGAGACGACCATATTGACGTTCCTAATAATGTTGTACAATTAGAAGCAGTATATGTTGCAAATGTAAAATGAATTCCATGTAAGACAGTGACAAGTACTTACCAAGGTCACTATAATATCTGAATGTGATTTTCAGCTTGTGGAGTGCAATGCTACACCACGAGCTAAAGCCCTATTCACTTTTTTCCAAGTTGATTTATCTTTGAACTTTTGTGTATCCCAATAGTTCAGAAGCTCAATCCATGCATGCTCGCCTATCCAAGTAGGTCAGACATCCTTTGCCTAGCTTTGGTCAACATATCACAAAGTCATGTTTTGACTTTAAACTCATAGACCTTTTTAATCTGTCGCTCATCCTGAGGTGCTTAAGTGAGTTGAAATAAAGAAAATATTTCGTTTCAATTTTCCCATTTTTGTTGATTTGTATGAAATTGTAATTAAAAATTAAAATTACCTTAAAATCAGTCCACCATTTTAGTTTGTCCTCCTTAATCATGGCATCATAATGATGATATGGACCTATAAATTGAGAACAAATGCAATGTCCAATGGCATCACTAGCATAATGATTTGGCATCCAACTACAATACAAAGAAAAATTACAGGCATTTATAATATGAAGATAAAAATAAATATAAATTTAGTATGACTTACCTTTTACCAAGAAGTTGGATGATGACCCTACGCTGTACATCCTCGGGAGGAGGTCGTGCTCTGAAGCAGTAGCGGCGCCATGGTTAACATGGTCAAAAAGGCCTTGCATAGAGGTAGCAGTAGTCGGGACAAAGGGAGAAGATGTGGTTTGGACAATGGGATAAGGAGTGACCTGCACAAATGTACTAGGGGTGGACTGCAAAAATGTACCAGGGGTAGGATGGAGTGGAAAACTCCAAGTCTAGTGGAGTGGTGCAGGGACACTATGATGGTAAGTCGGAACAGAGAATGATGACCCTGGTGATATTGGAATACTAGGAGGGTGTGATGATGAGGTGATATAGTGGGGTGTGGATAAGCATACTGAAATTTTCCATGGCTAGACGAGGAAGGGGTGGAAGAAGACAGGCTAGAAGATGATGTCGAGGAATGGAATGAAATATATGGACTACTAGCATCAGACGCTGGTAAAATACCACAATAAAGGATATTTCCTAGGTCTATAGCTAGCTGACTATGCACAATCCATCGGAACATAATCCCAATCTTACATTACGACGTTCAGTTGCAAATTTGGGATATACACTTTCAAAGTATTTCTAAGCTTTCCCATCAGATGGATGTCACAATACATCATCATTAGTTATGTTTTCAAAATGTCATCGCATTTGGCTTGTTGACTCCATTGACGTATATAGTCTTTGTAATTGTGGTATGATACGAAACTAAAACATTATGTTTATCGACACTCTTTTGTACGTTTTGTTCTCACCCTTTGGAGGCAAGTACCCGGGAAGACCACAAAATTTGCACTTATTTAGTTCAATTTCATCCTTGTAATACAACATGCATCCAACCTCACAACAATCAATCTTGAAAGCCTTCAAGCCAAGAGTAGAGACAACTTTTTTTGCTTTATAAGAAGTCTTGGGCATGCAATTCACTATTGAAGCTACATCAAGTAACATTTCAATGAAATAATCTAAACACTTTTCAGTTGTGTGCCAATTGGTTATGATGCCCCGAAAGCCTTATGGCTATTGACAATTTAGATTGAGTTGCTCCATCATAAATGAGTTGATGAGTAGATACTAACATATCATAAAACTTTTGTGCTTCAACGTTAGGTTTTTCTTCTGCATCCTCAATAACATTGACATAACGAGTTCTTATATCACTTTCTTGCATGTATGCATTGTTCACCATTTTGGCTAATGACCGAAAATCATCATTATGCCTGATGTTATCATAATTGGTGGATGCAATGTTCAAGTTAACCACATTTGTCCCTGCTTATCCGTGATAAACCCATACCATGTAGTTGGGTAGAAAGCCATGTTGAAGCAGATGAATCCTGACATGAGAAGGTCAGAGAACTTTCTCACAACAACATTTCACAAACGGACACCTTACCCCTCCATCTGGTATGTGTGAAACTTGATTCATTGCCTTAGAAACAAAATCATGAACGCCATCTATGAAGGATTGTCTCAATCTTCTTGAAGAATCAAGTATTTCGTACATCCAATCTCGATCCATTGTTTTGCATGTTGATGATGAAACTATCAGCACTTTAATAGTATACTTATACCCTACAGACGATCTAATACATGAATCATGTGGATATCAGTGTCTAATTCACTGCATATGTCACATGTGAACTTTATTGTTTAAACTTAGTATGTAAATATTTAAAACATACTAATTCATATAATTAATTATCGTGTTAGTGTAATAATTTTGTATCTGTAAATCCTAGACTAATAGGATACAATAATATTTGAGCTAAATATAATACAATAATTCATACATCGAAATTAATTATCGTGGTAGTGTAAGAATTTTGTATTTGTAAATCCTAGACGAATAGGATACAATAATGTTCGAGCTAAATATAATACAATAATTCATATATCGAAATTAATTATCACAGTAGTGTAAGAATTTTGTATTTGTAAATCCTAGACGAATAGGATACAATAAGGTTCGAGCTAAATATAATACAATAACTTATACATCATCATTCATACATCAAAATTTTAGTTAACACATACGCATAAACATTGCAATTCATACATCGTAATTTCATTTAACGCATATGTATAAACATCGTAACTCATACATCGTAATACATACATCGTGATTTCATTTAACGTGGACATATAAAAACCGTAATTCATACATCGTAATTTCATTTAACGTGTATGTATAAAAAAAATTAAATAAATTTACTCTCTTAATTCATTTTTTATCTATCACAATTTTAAAAATATTTTAGTTATTTGAAAGTTGGGACAATTTGTTTTCTACACCCACTAGTTCGCTACTTGCTACATAATAATGGAAAACATGGGTCCATTCTGCTGCCCTTCACTTTTACTCTATACAGCCCCTATTTATTTTATACACCTCCAACATCACTACTTGCAACATATTAATATGAAAAACATGGGCCCATTATGCTTCCCATGACTTTTAGTCTATGCTGCCCATCAGTTTTATTCTATGCAGCCCCTATTTAATTTATACACACCCACATCACTATTTATAACATTTTATTGAAAAACATGGGCCCATTCTGCTGCCCAAGACTTTTACTCTATGCAGCCTCTATTTGTTTTTTACATCCACCTGTTCACTATATGCAACATATCAATGAAAAACATGGTCCAATTCTGCTGCCCTTCACTATGAAGCCCCTATTTATTTATACACCCCACATCACTATCTGGAACATTTTCTTGAAAAACTTGGCCCAATCTGCTGCCATTACTTTTACTCTCTGCAGCACCTATTTATTGTACACCCATCACCTTTTAATTTTTTTTTAAATAACCAATGGAAAAATGGAAAACTTTACTCTCTGCAGCACCAATATTTTTTTAAAACACAATGAAAAAATGAAGAAGTATTTAATTATTACAACATAACCAATGGAAAAAAAAATTCTAAATTTATGACGCACAGCTTAATTATTACAACATAACCAATAGAAAAATAAATAAAAAACTTCTAAATCTACAATTTAGTTAATTATTACTACATACTCAATTAAAAAAATTAAAAACATAATTTCCTAATATAATTTTTAAGCGATAATAAGTTTCTTTTAAAAAACAATTATCCCTTCTTTTATTAATTACAATTTTTTTTTATTAATTACCTTTCCTTCTATTCTCATTTCTATTTTTTTATAAGAAAACTTTAACCTTCAGATCCTATTAAATCATTTTTAATCAAATTCAAACCCTAAATCCTATTAAATTAGTTCTAGTAAAATTAAAATGAACATTTTGTAGATCAATTTTGTACACGCACAACAATTTTCTTCTTCCCCACTTTCATGCACATAAGCTCTCAAGGTGTTCCATTACAATTTTTTATTTTTTAAACTTCAAAACAAAATTATGTTTGTAATAAAATCATTAAGATAGACTCAATCACAATCACATACATTCACTTAAACAACAATAATCACAACAAAAATAAAAAACTTTGAATATTTAAAAGTTTATTTTGGATGAATCACGTTGGAGCAACGACAGTGAAGGCATTGGGAGCTAAACGTGGTGGAGCTGGACAAAGTGGAATAACAGCGATGAAGGTTGGAGCTGGACAAAGTGGAATAACAGCGATGAAGGTTGGAGCTGAAATGAAGAACACCAAAAAAAACTTAGATCTGAAAGGGAGAAGAAGAACAAAATGTTAACAAAATAAGAGAAGACAACTAGAGAAAGAACACACTGACGGTGAACAATGTTGGAGCTGTGACAGTGAGACGATGAAGAATACCGAAGGAGTGACGACAAGAGACGGAGGCACAAGGTGGGGGCAACCAAATTAGGTGTCTTAATTTGGGGAAGAGGGAAACTGAGGGCGGGGCAGTGAAATTTCTATTTAAATAGCATATTGTATTCGTCGGCCATGTCTGACACATAGATGGAAGCGCATTTTGTGTTGGCTAGCCGACGCCAACCCCTGCTTATATCAAAAAATTAATTTAATACATATTTAATTCACCATTTTTTTAATATTTAAACATTTTAATTAAATCTTAATAAACTAAAATAAAACTTAAAAAAAATTAATTTAATTTATACAACAAAAATAAATACATAATTCAATTAAACTTTGGTTTGGAAAAGCATTTATCCTTACAAGTGTTTTTTATATCTACTATTATCTAAAAATAATCAATTTATTAATGTTTGGACGAAATGAAAAAATAACTCTTAAGGTGCGATATTGAAAAAGGGTTCCTTTTCAGATCAAACAATTCCATCGAATTAAGTATAATTGTATGTGTGATAACATCTACTAGTAGGAATATCAATGAACCCTAATATTGAAATTGCTTAGGATACCCTCTTTTAGCCTTTACAATCTAATTCTTAGTTTAACTTTTACCTTACTAACTGTAATAAAAAAACAAGTACATATGCTCCACTCAAAATGGCAATGAGCTAGGGTTATGAGCTTATAATCCAAAATCTGATGATCAAGTTTATTCCATGATTCAAAGTTCATTCTATATCGGATCCAATCGAAATGGATTTATATATGTTACATTTATTAAAAATCAAGTCTAGTAAAATTACTATGTCAAATACCTATTATTCATGCAATGAGGATTGTTTTACGTGGTACAACATTTATGTTTCTTAATAGGAGGTCAATGACATACAGTAAAAGAAGCTAAATCTGTGAATCTCTACTTTAGTGCATTAGGAAACTGTATTAACGCACTTATATGAAATATTGCATATGTGTTATCTCGTGACTCAAAACTTACTACATTATTATGTGCTTCAGTTGGAAAACATCAGTTTCTTTTCGAGATCATATTCAATAAGTATAAGAATTAATGTTTTCTTTTTGTTTATTTCTTTTATTACTATTACTATATTTAAATTAAAAATTTACATTATTGGATGGTATGTTCTAAATGGTTGCTTGTAAAAACACACTCATATTCTGGATTAGTCACATCTTCCTCCATAAGAAAATGGAAAAGAGGTCCAATAATTAAAGAATATTATTTTTATGCATATTTTTTTTAAATGACTAGTTTCTTTCTTATATTTCACAAAATTAAATTGGTTGTTATTGACGTGAATGTATTGGATTATACATTTAACCAGAACAATTTTTTTTGTAAAGTTTTCATGTTCAGCATCACTATACAACTTGACATGTCAGCTATGTTGAAATCTCAAGTAACAACAATCATTTGCCATGACACAAAATAATATTATAAAAAAGAAGAAGAAAGAAAATACAAAAAAAAATATGGGGGACTAGACAAAAATCTATATGTTAACAAAAGCGGTACATAGGTAGACTATACCTATTCATAAAGAATTACTAGAAAGAAGCATATTATACCAATGAAATGATTTTCTATGAATAAATCCTAAATTAGCCAACTTATCGGCATACGCATTCCCTTCTCGAAAAATATGAGTAAACCTAAACCTGATTTTGCCACAGTAATTAAGACAAGTATGTCATCGATTATGAAGCATCCACGGTACATTAGTCCTAGCAGTAAATGCAACACAAACCAAGGCATAATCACATTCAAGCCATACACTAGTAGGCCCCATCCTTTGAGCTTCCTCCATAGCATATATAACTCCATAAAACTCAGCAAGCAAAGCAGTCTGAATGTCAAGAAATGCAGATAACCCACCAATAAACTCCCCCATACTCCCACGGAAAATTCCTCCACAAGTAGCAAGACCAGGATATCCCCGATCAACCCCATTAGTTTTGATTTTAACCCAGCCTGGTGATGGGAACTCCCATTTAATAGGAAGAGGACGAAGAACTTTATCAGTACGAGTATTAATACCAAAAAACTTAATGACATTGAAATCCAACATATCATTCTTCATTGAAGCTTTAGACAAAATTTCCAGAAGATAAGTTAAATCTTTAATTACCGAAATTGCCCTAGAAACATCAATCTTATCCTGAAATCTAACTTAATTTGTCATACGCCATATCATCCAAATAAAAAAAAAGTTATCACAACAAGCTTAAGCAATTTAACTAAAGGACTACCATCACTCTTAATAAAAGAAAGAAGATCATCCTTATTAGAGAATCGAGGAGTAAGAAAAATCTGCCGAACCCAACTCCAAGTACGTAAAGCAGTAGAACATTCAAAAAATAAATGCTGAATAGATTCCTCATGCTTTCCACAAAGCGTACACATAGAACATATATGAAAAACTTTATACTGAATATGCTGATTATAGGAAGTCGCCCGTGAAAACCTTTCAGACTACTAAAACTTTGGAAGGCGAATAGATGAAAACAAAATGAATTTACCCTAACCACAGAGCACACATGATTCCAAGAAAAAAAGTCCTAGCCAATATTGTTATAACTCATAAGGTCATTTTATATATTTTTTAAGATGATTATGTTAATTATTAAGGATGAGATATAAACATGTATTAAATTTTAGTAGTAATTAATATTTGTTATATCTGACTTTATGAATCATGTAGGAATTAGTATGTTCAAATTTTTCTCATTCTTACACATCTCCTTTTTAATTAGTAAGACAAGATAAATTTATTTAGTACTTTATTATAAAAATTGTATGAGAATAAGATTTTGATTTTGATTTATTATTGAAGAGAACAATTGTTATATATATATATATATATATATATATTAAAAAATATAATAAGATGAACTAAGTTTTATTAAAGTTTTGAATAGCAATTAAAGCTTTTGGTTATAATATTTATAAGACTGATTGTAACTAATGTTTACTCTTCACCTAGGTTTTGAAATTACAAAGTTAAAAGAAAGTGTTACTTATATAATTATCTTATTGGTCCTTACATTTAAGGTCAATATTCAATTTAGTACAATGGTTTTTAAAAAAAATCAATTTGGTCCCTGTGTTTTTTAAAAAGTATCCAAATTGGTCCTTTCTGTTAACTTTCCCCTACGACGTCAAGTGTTGCTGATGTGACAGAGAGAACAGAGACACGTTGGATTGGGTGTTGTGTGAGGTGGCAAGTTGATGGGTTTCGCAGATATTAATAAAGTTCAACATTGGGGTTTAGGGTTTTTTCCATTTAAGAGATGCTTCAAAGGGAGTCCCCTCGTCCCCACCTCCGTCCGACTGCATCTTCCACTCCGTCAACCACTTGGACCTTGAGCATATGTTCCTGCACAACTTATGCACATGGTTTTTTTTGGGAGAAAACAAGAGGTTTCGATAAATGAACAAACTCCTTCGAGCAACACAATTAGATGAAAATACAGTGTTTCAAACATCAAATTCCTTTACTGTTACAACCAAAGGACCCTAAAAACGAATATACAGAACTAAATTAAAATATACTCCAAGCCTTCTTGGGAGATTAGGTAGCTTTAGATGGAGATTTGGGATCCTTAGAAGCCTTATCGGTCTTCTTAGGCAATATAACAAGGTTAATGTTGGGAAGAACACCACCATGGAAATGGTCACACCAGAAAGCCATTTCCCCAATTCATCATCGTTCTTTACAACCAAAAGCACTGGTTCCCACACACTTCGCATACCTTCCTTTCTTCAAGTAACGCCCTACTCTTCTGAATGGAAATAGGAGTCCGGCCCTAATAGACCTTGTGACTGACTTCTTCTTTGGCCCATCGCCCTTTCTTCCTCTGGCGCCCTTCTTAATCTTTCCACTAGCTTCCATGTCAGAACACTAAAAATTAGTTGCGCTTGAAAAACAAGAGAGGAAGTGAGGAACGAGAAAAGGATGTTGAGCAGAATTGGGTGTGATGAATGGTTCTACATGGTCATACCCTAATTACAATTCAAAAAACCCTAACCTTAATTGATTTTTCACTAAACCAATCTCTCAATCCATGCCACTTAACACCTCACATCTCTCAATCCCACCTCTCTCTGCAACATAAGCAACACTTGTTGAATCAATTGATAGAGGAATCTGGGATGCTATCAAAAATGGCCCTTTTGAACCTAAGCTTGAAAAATATGATGTTTTCATTAAAAACCTTGGTCCCAATGGACGGAGAGTGAAAGTAAAAGAGTTAAATCTGATTGCATTGCCAAGAATATTATCATTTCTGCTTTGAATTCTGATGAATTTTTCAGGGTCTCACAATGTGCATCTACAAAGGAGATGTGGGACATCCTTGAGATTACCCATGAAAGCACAACTGATGTGAAGAGAGCAAGGAAGCATGCCTGTATCCAAGAATATGAAATGTTCAGGATGTTTAAAAGGGAAACCATCTCGGATGTGCAGAAAAGATTCACCCACACAGTGAATCACCTCATTAGCCTAGGCAAAATCTTTGAAAGGGAGGATCTGAACATCAAGATCCTCAAATGCTTGGATAGATCTTGGCAACCCATGGTCACTGCAACTTTAGAATTTAAGGATTTGACCACATTGACCACAACCTCCTTGTTTGGAAAGCTAAGGGAACATGTGCTTGAGATGAATCAACTTAATGACCAAGAAAATGAAGAAAAACATGTGAAGAGCATTGTCTTAAGAGCTGCTAGTCATAAGGATGGTAAAAACTCAAGTGAGTGCAGTGATGGTGAGACTCTCAACTTGCTCACAAGGAAGTCTGACAAGTTATTGAAGAAGAACAGTCAGGACAAGAATCAACCATCAAACATGTTGAATAGTAAGAAAGTGAATGAATTTAATTCTACAAACTATACTTGTTTTAGATGTGGTAAATAGGGTTACATCAAGGTTGATTTTCCTAACAATGAGAGTAAAGAGAGATGGGAAATCAAGGAAGTTGAAAAGAGAGGCAAAGCAAGAATAACCTACATAGCTTGGAAAGATAATGATGATTCTGTTAGAATGGATGACTTTAAACTAGAAGGGGGGGGATGAATTGATTAAAGAGGGTTTTCGCAAACTTTTAAGTCAAGAATGAAATTTCTTCAAGAAACAAATGATAAGAAATTCAGTTTGCCAAATCACAAAGCAAAAACCACAACACCAGAAAAACAATCGGTTGTTTCGCAAAAACAATCGGTTGTTTATATCAGTTTACAAATGTTAAAACTGAATTTAAAGAGATTAAGGATAGAGAGAATGCACACAGATGTTTATACTGGTTCACTCTAAACCTAAAGCTACATCCAGTCTTCTCAGAAACCACTGAGGAATTCCACTAAGCAATCAAACCTAGATCACTTACAACACAACCAAGAAAGTGACCTTGATCCCCCTCAAGACAGACACTTCTCTTGGCCAACACACCAACACTAAGAATGCTGATCTTGATCCCCTCAAGAACACACAACACTTCTCAGCAAACACACAAAGGTTCTTGTTCAACAGATACAAGGATTACACTTGTTACAGAAACAAATATGAAATCAATACAAGAGAAAATCCTATCTCACACTCTCTGATCAAACTCAATCTCTAAGCAATCTCAACTCTTCCAAAATCAGTAGTTGTGAAAATCCCAAATCTATTTTTCTATTTGTAAAACAAAGTTGTTGTTTTTTATCAAATCTTAAAAAACTATTCATTGCATTTAAAGATTGGTCAAATCATTAAAGACTGGAGCGTAAACAGTTAGAAAATCATTTAATGCTTAGTCAAAGCACAAAACAGTTTTTCTATTATGGTACCAAAACAAACAATTGGTTGTTTCCATGAATCAATCGGTTGTATTGGTTTTGACAGCTCAACCATTTGAAAAACAGTTTTCGACCTTTTCTAAACACACCAAAGTATAAAACAATCGGTTGTTTCGACAAAACAATCGGTTGTTTTTCACTTATTTTGAAAAACACTTTTCTTTTAAAAAGATTGAGAATGCCTATGCTTTGGATTCAATCAAGAGTGGATTACAAAACTCAATCTACCCCAGATCCTATCTAAGACAGCTCAGCAACAGCAAGCACAAACTTCAACATCCTTCAAAGGGTTTGGATTCTTCAAAGCTTGAACACCACTTGGTTTAACAATCTCCCCCTACCTGATGAAGACAAATCCCTGATGCTTGTGTTGTACCTTATTGAATCTGAAGCAGTTCCTACAAAGCACAGTTTTAAGCAAAGCATAGAACTTATGATATTTGGTTAGCACATAAACAAATATAGAAATTCAGAGCATAATATCAGAGCAAACAACAAACAAATATTGGAGCAAAAACCTATGAGGTTTCACTCATACAAAATGTTTTGCAGAAATAAAAAACTGAAACCAAACACAACATACATCTCCCCCTATTTGTCTTTATAAATAGACAAAAAGAAGAGATGAAAAAGATAATTGTTCTTAAGACATCAGATTTAAAACAGCAAAAGCAAAAAAAAAAAAAAAATAGAAAAACTGATACAACCATAAAAAACAATCGGTTGTTTTGATATATCAACCTGTTGTTTTCTCTTCATTCATCATCATCAACATATTGAAGATCAAAGATCTGGTTCTGTACTGCCTGAATCTGTTCATTTAGTGTCATAAAACGTGCATCCATGCTGTCAAACCTGTTATCAATCCTCTGGAAGTTGCTGACACATAGATCATGGAGATTCCTTTGATTCTCCGCAAAGTTATCAAGCCTATTAACAATGAGTCTCTCAAAAGGAGACATGGTTTACACTCTTTCTTCTTGATTTCCAGCACCAGCACTAGGTCCGACATCTTGATGTGCTTCAGGTAGATTTTCATGTTGAAAATCCTTATTTGCAGCATGTTCATCTTGTTCATGATCAACAGCAGCACTAGTTGAGGCTCCAAAGTCACCATCTTTGCTAATCCATTTGCCACCTACTTTGGTGAAACCCATTTTACTGAGAGATCCGTTGTTCAACTCTTGAGTTGACTTCACCAACTCAGATGTTTAATCCTCTAGGTTCACTTCAAAATAGAGTAGAAATTTAGAAACCAAAACAGCATATGGATAATGATAGTCACTTAACCTCATTGCCTTTTGCATGTGCTCTTTAATGATGTGTATCCAATTAATTCTGATCTTCTTCATAATGCAGAAGATGTACACCAGATCCTCCTCTGTAAGCACTGAATGATTGCTCCCCCTTGGAGTTAGAATCCAAGTCACAATGAGGGCTAGCAACCTTTCATCAAGCCTTAAGCCACCAACTGAACAAGTCCTAACTTGTGCATTTTGGTTCTTCAAGCAGCTCTTGTAGTATTGAACTTTGTTGAAGTCCTCCCTACACCAAGGTTCCCCTTGTTAATCCCGAGGCCTGAGTACTTTAGACCAGCTACAGCAGCCCACACATCATGTGTAATTTCCATATCTACACATTTTACATGAGAAACAAGGTTGTTTCCTTCAACCTTAAGATTTGTGTAGAAAACTCTTATCAAATATGGATAGATATTGCCTTTCATCTCCAAGAACTTTCTGAGGGACTGATCTTTGAGAAGCTTTCTGACATTGTCCAGCTTTTGGCTTTTCAGCCAATCAAAGCAAACAACTTTAGGGTTGTTTATCACTTTGGTGCTAGTCTCAAATCTATATCTCTCAATAAGATCATTATCACTAGAAAACCATCCTTCAAGCCTTCCTCCAGACCTTACTGCTATGGATTTGACTCTCTTTGAGGTGGGAGGAGTTGAGTCCATGATGGCAAAGAAAAAAACAGAGAAAAGCTCACACAAGATTTGCAAGAGATGTTGCAATTGGTTGTTCTTGTGGAAGAGATCAGCTGCAACAGATTTCATAGCAATAACAGAATCATAAAGCATTCAATGACATGAGTGGGTACCAGATTTTCAAAGAGAGAAGACTTGACCATGCCCTGCACAAAAAACGTTAGAAAAAGCTGAAAATCAGCCTTTCCAAAAACACAACTTTGAGATGCCAAGACATTCTCAAAGTTAGATTTCCCTTTTGAAAGCTTGTCCACAGTGTCAACAAGATAATGCACATTTTTCTCAAGATTTTCACAATTTTCGCAAATGAGAGTCTCACACTTGCAAGAAGAATTTTTGAAATGATTTACCAGATTTTTGAAATCATTTTTTGATTTTTCAATCTCATCTTCAAGTGATTTCACTCTCTTTTCCAACCAGCTATTAAGTTCTTTCAATCGGTTGTTTGAAAGCACCAATCGATTAGCTTCGTCGTGAGTTTCTTGAAAAGCTTCAAGCAATAAACTATAATTTTGTTCATATAAGGAAGCACATGAACTTACCTCACTTGAGCTACAGGATTCATCATCATCTTCAGCAATCAAGCAGATGTTTGCTTTCTCATCTTCACTTGATGAAGAGCTTGATGATGATACCTCATTCCAATCCCAAGCTATGTAGGCTCTCTTTGTCTTGCCCTTCTTTTCCTTGTAGCTAGGCTTTTTCTCCTTGCTTTTTTTGGACAATCTGCCTTTATATGTCCTTGTTCACCACAACCAAAACAAGTATAGTTATTGGAATTAAAATCATTGGATTTCTTGTTTCCATACCTATCTTTGTTGTTGTCCTTGTTGCAGTTCCTCTTCAAGAATTTGCTAAACTTTCTTGACAGCAAGCTAAGGTTTTCCTCATCACTATCATCGTTGGATTCTTGTTTGCCTTTATGCTTAGAAGCTTTTAAGGCTATGCTCCTTACGTGTTTGTCTTCGCTTTCTTGAACATTGAGTCGATTCATCTCTAACTCATGTTCCCTAAGCTTACCAAACAAAGAAGCCATACTCAAGGATGTTAGGTCTTTAGATTCAGAAATAGCAGTTACCTTAGGTTGCCATGCTCTATCAAGACATTTCAAGATCTTGATGTTTAGCTCTTCCTTTTCAAAGGTCTTGTCAAGGCTCATGAGAGGATTGATGATGTGTGTGAATCTTTTCTGCACTTCAACAATTGTTTCACCTTTGAGCATTCTGATCATCTCATACTCTTGGATTAGAGTATGCTTCCTAGCTCTCTTCACCTCATTTGTACCTTCATGAGTTACCTCCAAGGTGTCCCACATTTCTTTTGATGATTTGCATTGAGAAACCCTAAAAAACTCATCTGAATTTAAAGCAGAGGTTATTATATTTTTGGCAATGCAATCAAATTTGGCCTTCTTGCTTTCTGAATCAGTCCATTGAGACCAAGGCTTTTCAATGACAGATCCATCTTTTTCAAACTTTGGGATAAAAGGACCATTTTCAATTGCATCCCAAATTCCTTTGTCAAGTGATTCCATAAAGATTTTTATTCTCACTTTCCAAAATTGGTAGTTCAAACCACAAAACAGAGGTGGTCTGTTGATTGAAGCACCTTCCCTAAAAGGTAGTCTATTAGCCATCACAAAACAGTTTTAGGGTCACACTTGAATAAATTTCAAGAACCAAGCTCTTGATGACAATTGTTAGAATGGATGGCTTTAAACTAGATGGGGGTGAATTGTTTAAAGAGGGTTTTCGCAAACTTTGAAGTTAAGAATGAAATTGCCACAAGAAACAAATGACAAGAAATTCAGTTTGCTAAATCACAAAGCAAAAACCACAACACCAGAAAAACAATCGGTTGTTTTGCAGAAACAATCGGTTGTTTATACCAGTTTGCAAATATTAAAACTAAATTTAAAGAGATTAAGGATAGAGAGAATGCACACAGATGTTTATACTGGTTCACTCTAAACCCAGAGCTACATCCAATCTTCTCAGAAACCACTGAGGAATACCGCTAAGCAATCAAACCTAGATCACTTACAACACAACCAAGAAAGTGACCTTGATCCCCTCAAGACAGACAATTCTCTTGGCCAACACACCAACACTAAGAATGCTGATCTTGATCCCCTCAAGAACACACAACACTTCTCAGCAAACACACAAAGGTTTTTGTTCAACAGATACAAGGATTACACTTGTTACAGAAACAAATCTGAAATCAATACAAGAGAAAATCCTATCTCACACTCTTTGATCAAACTCAATCTCTAAGGAATCTCAACTCTTTCAAAATCAGTAGTTGTGAAAAACCCAAATCTGTTTTTCTATTTGTAAAACAAAGTTGTTATTTATTATCAAATCTTAACAAACTACTCATTGCATTTAAAGATTGGTCAAAGCATTAAAGACTGGAGCGTAAACAGTTAGAAAATCATTTAATGCTTAGTCAAAGCACAAAACAGTTTTTCTGTTATGGTACCAAAACAAACAATCGGTTGTTTCCACGAATCAATTGGTTGTTTTGGTTTTGACAGCTCAACCATTTGAAAAACAGTTTTCAAACCTTTTCTAAAAACACCTAAGTATAAAACAATCGGTTGTTTCGATAAAACAATCGGTTTTTTTTCATTTAGTTTGAAAAACACTTTTCTTTTAAAAAGATTGAGAATGCCTATGCTTTGGATTCAATCAAGAGTGGATTACAAAACTCAATCTACCCCAGATCCTATCTAAGACAGCTCAGCAACAGCAAGCATAGCCTTCAACATCCTTCAAAGGGTTTGGATTCTTCAAAGCTTGAACACCACTTGGTTCAACAATCTCCCCCTATTTGATGAAGACAAATCCCTGATGCTTGTGTTGTACCTTATTGAATCTGAAGCAGTTCCTGCAAAGCACAGTTTTAAGCAAAGCATAGAACTTCTGATATTTCGTTAGCACAAAAACAAATATAGAAATTCAGAGCAAACAACAAACAAATATTGAAGCAAAAACCTATGAGGTTTCACTCATACAAACTGTTTTGCAGAAATAAAAAACTGAAACCAAACACAGCATACATCTCCCCCTATTTGTCTTATAGAGGAGGATCAGGGAGGAATCATTCAGTGCTTACAAAGGAGGATCTGGTGTACATCTTCTGCATTATGAAGAAGATCAGAATTAATTGGATACACATCATCGAAGAGCACATGCAAAAGGCAATGAGGTTAACTGACTATCATTATCCATATGTTGTTTTGGTTTCTAAATTTCTGCTCTATTTTGAAGTGAACCTAGAAGATTAAACATCTGAGTTGGTCAAGTCAACTCAAGAGTTGAACAATGGATCTCTCAGTAAAATGGGTTTCACCAAAGTAGGTGACAAATGGATTAGCAAAGATGGTGACTTTGGAGCCTCAACTAGTGCTGCTGCTGATCATGAACAACATGAACATGCTGCAAATATGGATTTTCAACATGAAAATCTACCTGAAGCACATCAAGATGTTGGACCTAGTGCTGGTGCTGGAAATCAAGAAGAAAGAATGCAAACCATGTCTCCTTTTGAGAGACTCATTGTTAATAGGCTTGATAGCTTTGCGGAGAATCAAAGGAATCTCCATGATCTATGTGTCAGCAACTTCCAGAGGATTGATAACAGGTTTGACAACATGGATGCACGTTTCATGACCCTAAATGAACAGATTCAGGCAGTACAGAACCAGATCTTTGATCTTCAATATGCTGATGATGATGAATGAAGAGAAAACAACCGGTTGATATATCAAAACAACTGATTGTTTTTTATGGTTGTATCAGTTTTTTTTTTTTTTTTTTTTTTTGCTTTTGCTGTTTTAAATCTGATGTATTAAGAACAATTATCTTTTTCATCTCTTCTTTTTTTCTATTTGGGAAGACAAATAAGGGGAGATGTATGTTGTGTTTGGTTTCAGTTTTTTTTTATTTCTTCAAAACAGTTTGTATGAGTGAAACCTCATAGGTTTTTGCTCCAATATTTGTTTGTTGTTTGCTCTGATATTATGCTCTGAATTTCTATATTTGTTTCTGTGCTAATCAAATATCAGAAGTTCTATGCTTTGCTTAAAACTGTGCTTTGCAGGAACTGCTTCAGATTCAATCAGGTACAACACAAGCATCAGGGATTTGTCCTCATCAGATAGGGGGAGATTGTTGAACCAAGTGGTGTTCAAGCTTTGAAGAATCCAAACCCTTTGAAGGATGTTGAAGGTTGTGCTTGTTGTTGCTGAGCTATCTTAGATAGGATCTGGGGTTGATTGAGTTTTGTAATCCACTCTTGATTGAATCCAAAGCATAGGCATTCTCAATCTTTTTAAAAGAAAAGTGTTTTTCAAACTAAGTGAAAAACAACCGATTGTTTTATCGAAACAACCGATTGTTTTATACTTAGGTGTTTTTAGAAAAGGTGGAAAACTGTTTTTAAAATGGTTGAGCTCTCAATACCAAAACAACCGATTGATTCGTGGAAACAACCGATTGTTTGTTTTGGTACCATAACAGAAAAACTGTTTTGTGCTTTGACTAAGCATTAAATGATTTTCTAACTATTTACGCTCCAGTTATTAATGCTTTGACCAATCTTTATATGCAATGAATAGTTTGTTAAGATTTGATAATATATAACAACTTTGTTTTAAAAATAGAAAAACAGATTTGGGTTTTTCACAACTACTGATTTTGAAAGAGTTGAGATTGCTTAGAGATTGAGTTTGATCAAAGAGTGTGAGATAGGATTTTCTCTTGTATTGATTTCATATTTGTTTCTGTAACAAGTGTAATCCTTGTATCTGTTGAACAAGAACATTTGTGTGTTTGTTGAGAAGTGTTGTGTGTTCTTGAGGGGATCAAGATCAGCATTCTTAGTGTTGGTGTGTTGGCCAAGAGAAGTGTCTGTCTTGAGGGGATCAAGGTCACTTTCTTGGTTGTGTTGTATGTGATCTAGGTTTGATTGCTTAGTGAAATTCCTCAGTGGTTTCTGAGAAGACTGGATGTAGCTCTGGGTTTAGAGTGAACCAGTATAAACATCTGTGTGCATTCTCTCTATCCTTAATCTCTTTAAATTCAGTTTTAATATTTGCAAACTAGTATAAACAACCGATTGTTTCTGCGAAACAACCGATTGTTTTTCTGGTGTTGTTGTTTTTGCTTTGTGATTTGGCTAACTGAATTTCTTATCATTTGTTTCTTGAGGCAATTTCATTCTTTACTTAAAAGTTTGCGAAAACCCTCTTTCAACAATTCAGCCCCCCCCCCCCCCCCCCCCCCCCCTCCTCTAGTTTAAACCCATCCATTCTAACAATATCCTCAAGTTCATCATTTAAGGAAGATGAAGAAGCCAATTTGTGTTTGATGGCAAAGGAAGAATCTGAATCAAGCAGTGTAAGTCCAAGAACTTCTATTAATTTTGAAAATTATAGTCAACTTCTTGATGCCTTCAAAGAAACTTATGAGGAAACTAGTAGGCTGACCCTTTTGAATAATTGGTTGAAAGGGTTAAACAACTGGTTGAAAAATAAAGTCAAGACCTTAGAAGAAGAGTTAAACAATTCAAAAAGTGATTTTGAAATCCTAGAAATGATTTACGAAAACTCTTCTTGTAAGTGTGTTGACTCAAGCTTTAGTGAAAATTATGAATCTCTTCAAAAGAAGGTTCACTACCTTTTAAAAACCGTGGACAAGTTTTCCAAAGGCCAATCCAATCTTGATACTGTTTTTGCTTCTCAAAATTGTGTTTTTAGCAAGGCTGAACTAAGGTTTAATCCAAAAAGCAAGAACAAACCGTTCTCAAAACCTTTCTCAAGTTTCTTTGAAAAATAATTTGTTGTTTTGTCGAAACAACCGGTTGAAACTTTCTTTTACTGTTTGTAACTCTTTAAACAATGTAACACGTTATATTTATCAACACTTATACCTTATACATGACAATTGTGACTATCTTTGCCAATGTATGTTTCGCTATTTAACTTAGTAAACCTCGACTAGCTTAAGCCAGTGCATGTCACTTACTTATTAACCTCGACCAGCTTAAGCATAACAACTATCGTAAATGCAGATAACTTGTCACCTTCACTAACTCATCATTACATCTCGAGTGTAAAGTAACTAAGATAGCTAGAATTCAATGCACAAACTGATCATGAGAAATTAAGGGGTTCTCAAAGAACTAACCTTTTGATACACTATACCCCATCGCCCCAACGAGCTGATGTTCATTCTCGACGTATATATGTGTTTTTCACAGACTTGGGCTAGGGTCACATACCTTGACTTCTTCAAGCATTGCTTCACATAACGCATACTTGGATAGTTGCACCTTTCTAAGCTTGGTCGTCTCATCTCGCGCCAAGAATGATTCATTTATCTCTTAGGGTATCTAAAATTAGATACTCACTCGTATGCCGAGTTAACCCCAATTTGTCGTAAGCATAAGCAGACCATTCCACCGGGCATTACTTAATCATTCCACAGAGTGCCTAAACTCGAGTGATCATTCTCTAACGAGCTAGCCCGACATACCATGCACTTAGACAACTTAGTCATAGCAAATCAAACTACAGAGCGTCTGAACTCGGGTGGTCATAATGACACCTAGCCAGGTCGTCCTACTTGACAATAGATAATCAATTTACACACAGGGCGCCTACTCGGATAATCTTACCGAGACAGGTTGTCTTACCCACCAATAGATAATCAATTTACACCAAGGGCGCGTACTCGGATAGTCATACTAAGACAGGTCATCTTATCTGACTATAGATAATCAATTTACACCAAGGGCGCCTACTCAGATAATCTTACTGAGACAGGTTGTCTTATCTGTCAATAGATAATCAATTTACACACAGGGCACCTACTCAGATAATCTTACCGAGACAGGTCATCTTATCTGCCAATAGATAATTAATTTACACACAGGGCACCTACTCAGATATTCTTACCGAGATAGGTCATTTTATCATGTGCTAACTCTAAACAAATAAACAAAACTAATGCATCATCTTTCAAGAACAAACTTATCAATAGATGACCTCGTTAAAAAACTCCTTTAAGGGAAAAAGAGTATCACCTTTATCATCAAATTGGTAAAAAATAAAGCATTAAACCAAAATATCTTAGCTGAAATAGAACTTGAAATTTGTCGCGTTCTACGTTCGAGGAATGGTTCCGCCCTCTAGGATTTCTATCCTGTACGCTCCATTCCCGAGCACCTCGACTACATGAAATGGGCCAGTCCACTTTGGAGATAACTTGTTCTCTAGCTGGTAGGGGTGATCCTTTCGCATCACCAAGTCGACAACCCTGAATTGTCGAAACTTTGTCTTGGTCTTTTTCCTCAGCTCCACCCTTCTCTTCAAAGCCTTAGAGTTAATGCGGGCTTGTTCACGCACTTCATCTAGCAGATCCAGGTTCACCTTCCTTCCTTCGTTAGACTCTTCGATAACGAAGTTCTGGAACCAAGGAGAGCTCTCTTGGATCTCTATTGGTATCATGGCATATGAGGAGTGGTATGATAAGCCCACAGAATTCGAGGAACTTCTTTTGACAAAGTTCCTTTGGCCTTCTTTAATCTCGTCTTCAACCCTCTCAACAAGACTCTATTGGCTGACACAACTTGGCCATTTGTTTGAGAATGTTCTACCGAGGCAAATATTTGTGTTATCCCGAGCTCCGAGCATAGCTTACACAACTGTTGACTTGCAAATTGGGTTCGTTGTCAGACACTAGGTGTCAAGGAATCCCAAAACGGCATACAATGTTCTTCCACACAAAATGCTGCACCTTGTGAGCAGTTACTTATACGACTGGCTCGACTTCAATCCACTTTGTGAAGTATTCGATGGCCACTATGAGATACTTCATCTGACGTATCGCCAAAGGGAAAGGACCTAAGATGTCTATTCCCCAGGTATGGAAAGTCCACGGGTTATAAATTTACCGCAACTTCTCAGATGGCGCATGGTGCCAATCATCATGCTTCTGACAATGCTCACAATGTTTAGCATATTTCACACAATCCTTCTTCATAGTCGGCCAATAATACCCAGCTCGAACGACCTTCAACGACAGAGCTCTTCCTCCGATATGGCTTCAACAAATGCCTTTGCGAAGCTCCTCCATGACACGGGTGCACTTATCCCCACTTATGCAAGTGAGGATTGGGTGGGTATAACCATGACGGAACAACTTTCCATCTATCAAGGTATACATCCCTACATTCCTCTTAACTGCCTTGGCCTCTGTAGGTTCTACAAGAAGCAACCCATCAGTTAGGTAACGCTGGTAAGGGGTTATCCACGTCACTATGGTGTCGACTTGTAAGACCTCAAGAAACTCATCTCCCAACAACCCATATGTGGTTACACTGGGAACTTTCAAGGTCTCCTGAGTCAACGAACGATTCCTTCTTCCTTTTCCTAGGCTTACCCCCAAGATCTCCACGTTACTGACCTCGAATGGTCCCCATTTAGTGATCCTTAATGACTTCAATGTCTTCTGAATGACTGACCTCTATCGACCTCCCTTCCCTGAGCTTGCTAGTTTGGACAGTAGGTATGCTCGGGTGTTCTGCTCTCTAGGGACATGAATAAGCTCAAACTTAGAGAAAGTTGCTTTCAGAAGCATGACATACTTGAGATATGAGGCTAACTACGGATCCTTGGCCCGGTACTCACCCGTGACTTGCCCAATAACAAGCAACGAGTCACTCTTCACCAACAAACTCCGAGAACCCAACTCCTTGGCTAGCGACATCCCTGTTATCAAGGCCTCATATTCATCTTGGTTATTGTGGGCTTTGAAAGAGAACCTCAAGGCTTGCTCGATTAACAGACCACTTAGCCCATCTAAAATGACCCCAGCTCCACTCCCCTGTTGATTGGAGGATCCATCCACTGAAAGGAACCACTGGAAGTCATTAGGATCTGGCTGAGGACCCTCTGATGCAAACTCTACCATGAAATCAGCATACACTTGGCCCTTAATTTGCCCCAGAGTTCATACTGTATATCAAACTCGGATCGCTCAACTGCCCAACAGACCATCCGACCTGCTCATTAGCTTCCTGGAGAGCCCTCATGGTCGCCATTGTTGATCAAGAGTGATCAAGTGCTTTGAAGCATCCAAATCCATGTGTTTGATGAAAGGCTGGTATTGTTGTTGTTTCTTGGAGGGATCTGGGTAGAATAGAATGTGAATCCACTCCTTTGTTGAATCTAAAACTGATGTGATTTAAAACCTTTTTGAAATCAAGTGTTTTTCCAACTAAGTGAAAAACAACTTGTTGTTTTGTCGAATCAACTGGTTGTTTTACTCTTAAGAGTTTTTGAAAAGGTTGAAAACTGTTTTAGTTTGGTTGACTAAACTGTCAAACCAAACAATCAGTTGTTTCGTGGTTTCAACCGATTGTTTCTTTGAAAATCCTAACAAAATTTAGTTTTGGTTGTTGAATGTGCTTTAAATGTTTTTCAACTAAATACGCTCTTTCATTAATTGCTTTGACCAATCTTTGGACAATATAAATGGTTTGTTTATGTTTTCAAACAAGCAAGAGAAACAGATTTGAGTTTTTCAGTTGTGACAAAGTTGACTTTAAGATTTGAAACATTCACATCAAGCTTTGGGTTTTCAAAGAGAGTGGAATATGATTGCAATTGTATTGATTTCAATTTGTATTGTGAACAAGTGTAATCCCTTCTAAACCTACTGTATTTCTGGTGTTGTGTTGCCAAGGAGTGTTGTGTGTTCTTGAGGTGGTCAAGATCAATACTCTTGGTGTGTTTTTCCAAAGGGAGTGTGTTTCTTGAAGGGTTCAAGGTCACTACATTGGTGGTTTGTGTGTTGTAATCTGGTTTGATTGCTTAGTGTATTACCCAATGGTTTTCTGGGAACTGGATGTAGCTCTTGGCTTAAAAGTGAACCAGTATAAACTGTTGGTGTATCTCTCTCTCACTCTGAACTCATTTAATTTCTGTTTTTAGCTTTACTGGTATAAACAACCGATTGTTTTTTTGTTGCTTTGCTGTTTTATTGCTTATATTCTTGGCTAACTTGATTCTTGTTTTGGATTCATACAAAGAATTTTGTTAAACCTCAAAAAGTTTTCAAAAACCTCTCTTAAACAATTCACCCCCTCTCGTTTAAGGATATATATTCTAACAATTGGCATCAAGAGCTTGGTACTTGAAAAATATTCATGTTTGATCCTAAAATATTTTTTCTATGGCTGAAAAACTACCTTTTGGGGAGGGTGCCTCAATTAACAGACCACCTTTGTTTTGTGGTTTGAATTATCAGTTTTGGAAAGTTAGAATGAAAATCTTTTTTGAATCTCTTGATAAAGGAATTTGGGATGCAATTGAAAATGGCCCTTTTATTCCTAAATTTGAAAAGGATGGATCTTCTATTGAAAAACCATGGTCCCAATGGACTGATGCTGAAAATAAAAAGGCCAAGTTTGATTGCATTGCCAAGAATATCATAACCTCTGCTTTGAATTCGGATGAATTTTTCAGGATTTCACAATGTGCATCTGCTAAGGAAATGTGGGATACTCTAGAGGTCACCCATGAAGGAACAAATGATGTGAAGAGAGCAAGGAAACATACTCTAATACAAGAGTATGAGATGTTTAGAATGCTCAAGGGAGAATCGATTGATGAAGTACAAAAGAGATTCACTCACATCATCAACCATCTAATGAGTCTTGGAAAAACCTTTGACAAAGAGGACTTAAACATCAAGATTCTCAAGTGTCTTGATAGATCTTGGCAACCTAAAGTCACGGCCATCTCTGAATCAAAGGACTTGACATCTTTTACTACAGCCTCCTTGTTTGGAAAGCTTAGATAACACGAGTTGGAGATGAATAAACTCAATGTTCAAGGAAGTGAAGACAAGCATGTAAGTAACATTGCTTTGAAAGCTGCCAAGCACAAGAATAAGCAACACTCAAGTGAGGAAGAAAATCTTAGCCTGTTGTCCAAAAAGTTCAGCAAATTCTTGAAGAGAAACCGCAACAAAGAATCCAACAAAGAAAGGTATTGAAACAAGAAAACTAGTGATTTCAATTCTAACAATTATACTTGCTTTGATTATGGAGAACAAGGGAATATAAAAGCTGATTGCCCAAATAAAGAAGGCAAGGAAAAGAAGTCAAGCAATAAGGAAAAGAAAGGGAAATAAAAAAGAGCCTATATTACTTGGGATGAAAATGAAGTCTCTTCATCAAGCTCCTCATCAAGTAAAGATAAAAAAGCAAATTTGTGTTTAATGGCCGAAGGAGATGATGATTCAAGCAGCTCAAGCAGTGTAAGTTCTTGTGCTTCCTTAAATGCTAAAAACTATAGCCAATTACCTCAAGCTTTTAAAGAAACTCATGAAGAAGCTAACCGATTGGATCTCACAAACAACCGATTGAAAGGGTTAAATAACTGGCTTGAAAACAAAGTCAAGACTCTTGAAAAAGAATTGGAAAAGTCAAAAATTGATTTTGAAAAACTTGAAATGCATTGCAAAAATTCTTCTCACTTGTGTGACTCCAAGATTTGTAAAAATTGTAAAACTCTTGAGAGTAAAGTCCACTATCTTGTAAGAACTGTGGATAAACTTTCAAAGGGTAAATCCAACTTTGAAACTGTCTTGGCATCCCAAAAATGTGTTTTTGGAAAATCTGGTTTGGGGTTTAATCCTCAAAACAAGAAAAATGGGATTTCAAAGCCTCTTTCAAAAGTGCCAGAAAAACAATCGATTGAAAGATCGAAACAACCGGTTGTTACATGCTTTGAAATGGATTCCCAAAGGTTGTGTGGTTTCCAATGATAAAGCTGAATCAAAAGGACCCACATTTGTAAGGGGACCAAATCTTGTTGCTTGGATTTATTATGTTGCAGGGATACTAAGAGAAGCATGAAGTCTTAAGTTATCTGATCAAGCTTTTGGAAGAAAAGAAGTGTGTCTGGAACTGATTTAAGGGTATGTACTAGCTCAAGATGTCTTGAAAGCCAAAAGAAGCTTTCTTGGTCACAAATAATGACTCATTGAAGGGACTTCATGACAAAAGGATAAGACCTTCTTTGTCTTTGCTTTTCTATTATAAATACATACTAAATTCTTCATCTGCATATGAGCAATTACATTTTAAATTCTTCTCTGTTTTTGCTTAAATCTCATACATTGTTGCTGCTGAAGAAAAACAACCGATTGTTTTCTCGAAACAACCGATTGTTTCTTCTCTGACAGCACTGCATAAAATTGATTTAATCTCTTTATGAATTTTATTTGTTGCAGATTTCTTTTCTAAAGGGTTTATGAGTCAATAAAGCAGTTATTGTTAGAATATATGGCCTTAAATGAGAGAGGGGGTGAATTGTTTAAGAGAGGTTTTTGAAATCTTTTTGAAGTTTAACAAAATTCTTTGTATGAATCCAAAACAGAAATCAGGTTAGCCAAGAGCAAGTTCAATAAAACAGCAAAGCAACAGAAAAACAGTCGGTTGTTTATACCAGTAAAAACTAAAAACATAATGTAAATGAGTTTAAGGGTAAGAGAAAGATACACCAACAGTTTATATTGGTTCACTCTTAAACCAAGAGCTACATCCAGTCCCCAAAAAACCACTGGATAATCCATTAAGTAATCAAACCAGATTACAACACACAATCCACCAAAGCAGTGACCTTGAACCCTTCAAGAAACACACTCACTTTGGCAATTCACACACCAAAAGTATTGATCTTGACCACCTCAAGAGCACACAACACTCATTGGCAACACAACACCAGAAATACAGAAGGTTGAGAAGGGATTACACTTGATTACAGAACAATCTGAAATCAATACAAATGCAATCCTATTCCACTCTCTTAGAAAACCCAAAGCTTTGATGTGAATGTTCAAATCTTGAATCAACTCTTTCACAACTGAAAAACTCAAATCTGTTTTTCTTACTTGTTTGAAAACATAAACAAACTATTTATATTTTCCAAAGATTGGTCAAAGCATTTAATGAAGGAGTGTATTCAGTTGAAAATCATTTAAAGCACATTCAACCACCAAAACAGAATTTTGTTAGGATTTTCAAAGAAACAATCGGTTGAAACCACGAAACAACCGATTGTTTGGTTTGGCAATTAAGTCAACCAAACTTAAACAGTTTTCAACCTTTTCAAAAAATCTTAAGAGTAAAACAACCGGTTGATTCAACAAAACAACAAGTTGTTTTCACTTAGTTTGAAAAACACTTTATTTTAAAAAGGATTTAAAACACATTAGCTTTAGATTCAACAAAGGAGTGGATTACATATAAAACTACCCAGATCCCTCCTAAAACACAGCCTTGCATCAAGCACAAAGGATTTGGATTCTTCAAAGCACAATTTGAATTCTTCAAAGCACTTGATCAACAGTTATGAGGTCTGATTTGGTTCAGAAGAAAGTTGTTTCTTGTCATAAAAGGAATATATTCCATATCTTGGAAATTCAAGTGCCTTTATGACTAGTCAATGTCACATGTGTTGTCCATGTGTTTTTCTGCTTTGGGCTGACGTTTTTTCTATGCAAAGGTTGGACCAGATTTCTACCTTGAAGACTAAAACCCACTACAATCAAAGGATCAAAGAGGGATTCTGTTTTGCTATAAAACCCTCTGCAGTTGTTTTCCTTCACTAAAACAACCCATTGGCTCATCTCTTGGTGCATATATTATTCTCTGTGTGTGCTTTTTCTCATTCTGATTTCATGGATTCCACTCCTCCATCATCAAAAAGGTTTAAAACCAGGGTTGTGGGATCAGGAGGACGTCTTGAGGACTGGTTTTCAGGAGACAATGAATGATTGAGATAATCCCTATGAAACAAGTAGAAAAGTGATAAACAACCCAAAAGTTGTCTCTTTTAGCTGGTTGAAGAGTCAAAAGCTGGATGATGTGAGAAGGCTTCTCAAAGAACAGCTGCTGAAGAGGTTCTTGGAGATGAAAAGGAATATCTATCCGGATCTTATTCGGGTTTTCTACACCAACTTACAATTTGAAGGTAACAATCTTGTTTCTTATGTCAAGGGTGTGGATATGGAGATCACTCATGAGGTGTGGGCTGCTGTGACAGGCCTAAAGTATACTGGGTTAAGAATCAACAAAGGGAACATTGGTGTGGTGGAAGACTTCAACAAAATTCAATATTACAAAAAGTTGTTTGAAGAATCCTCATACACAAGTGAGAACATGCTCGGTTGGACGGCTGAAATTAAATGAAAGATTGTTGGCTCTCATTGTAACTTGGATTCTAACACCAAGAGGAAGTAACCATTATGTTCTAACTGAGGAAGATCTTGTCTACATATATTGCATTATGAGAAAAGTCAATATTAATTGGATTCATATCATCAAGGAGCACATGCAAAAATCTATGAGGTTAAGTGATTATCATTATCCTTACGCTATCTTGATTTCTAAATTATTAAACTATTTTGAAGTGAACCTTGAGGATGAAACATCTAAGTTGGTGAAATCAACATTTGAAGTGAATAATGGATCATTAAGCAAGATGGGTTTTACCAAGATCAATGGAAAAAGGGTAAGTAAGGATGGTGAACATGGTGGTTCCTCAAGTGGCTTTCATGTTGAACATGGTGAAGATGATCAAGAAGCTGTTGAAGGTGCTGATATAGATGTTCCAGATGAAGAACAACCTGCTACTGATTTTGGTGCTGGAACAAGTGTTGGACATCAAGGAGAAATGACTTCTTCAATGTCTTCCTTTGAGAGCTACATGGTGAATAAGCTAGATGGCTTTGCAGAAAACCAAAGGAATCTTCATGATCTTTGTGTTTCAAACTTTCAGAACTTTGATAATAGATTTCAAAGCATGGATACACGTTTTCAGACCCTTGATGAACAGATTGAAGCTGTTCAGAATCAGATTTTCAAACTACAGTATGGAAAAGAAGATTGAAGAAAAACAACTGGTTGATTTCTTGAAACAACCGATTGTGAAGCTTGAAAGTCAAGGCTTTTTTGTTCTTTCTATATTTGTATTGCTTTATTTTGGATTATTTTGTTTAAACTCTTCCTAGAGTCTATTTGTGAAGACAAATAGGGGGAGAATATGGTGTTTGTGTTGTCTTAGAAACTGTTATAACTCTGTTATTATTCTGTTTTTAATTTCTGCTGCAGTATTGGTTTGTATGAAGTTGTTCTTTGTTAGTTTTGGCTGGTTTTCTATGCTTTTGTGATTATGCAGAAAACTAGTTGATGCATGATCATAACCTGCTATGAGAGATGCTCAGGATTGCATATTTTTTGTTTTGTAGGTGCAGTTTCAAATTCAATCAAGATCAACACAAGCAACCAGGGATTTGTCTTCATCAAATAGGGGGACGTTGTTGATCAAGAGTGATCAAGTGCTTTGAAGCATCCAAATCCATGTGTTTGATGAAAGGCTGGTGTTGTTGTTGTTTCTGGAAGAGATCTGGGTAGAATAGAATGAGAATCCACTCCTTTGTTGAATCTAAAACTGATGTGATTTAAAACCTTTTTGAAATCAAGAGTTTTTCCAACTAAGTGAAAAACAACTTGTTGTTTTGTCGAATCAACCGGTTGTTTTACTCTTAAGGAGTTTTTGAAAAGGTTGAAAACTGTTTTACTTTGGTTGACTAAACTGTCAAACCAAACAATCGGTTGTTTCGTGGTTTCAACCGATTGTTTCTATGAAAATCCTAACAGAATTCAGTTTTGGTTGTTGAATGTGCTTTAAATTTTTTTCAACTGAATACGCTCCTTCATTAATTGCTTTGACCAATCTTTGGAAAACAAAAATGGTTTGTTTATATTTTCAAACAAGCAAGGGAAACAGATTTGAGTTTTTCAGTTGTGACAAAGTTGATTTCAAGATTTGAAACATTCACATCAAGCTTTGGGTTTTCAAAGAGAGTGGAATAGGATTGCAATTGTATTGATTTCAATTTGTACTTTGAACAAGTGTAATCCCTTCTAAACCTACTGTATTTTTGGTGTTGTGTTGCCAAGGAGGGTTGTGTGTTCTTGAGGTGGTTAAGATCAATACTCTTGGTGTGTTTTGCCAAAGGGAGTGTTTTTCTTGAAGGGTTCAAGGTCACTACTTTGATGGTTTGTGTGTTGTAATCTGGTTTGATTGCTTAGTGTATTACCTTGTGGTTTTCTGGGGACTGGATGTAGCTCTTGCCTTAAGAGTAAACCAGTATAAACTGTTGGTGTATCTCTCTCTCTCACTCTGAACTCATTTAATTTCTGTTTTTAGCTTCACTGGTATAAACAACCGATTGTTTCAAAGAAACAACCGATTGTTTTTTTGTTGCTTTGCTGTTTTATTGCTTATATTCTTGGCTAACTTGATTCTTGTTCTGGATTCATACAAAGAATTTTGTTAAACCTCAAAAAGTTTTCAAAAACCTCTCTTAAACAATTCACCCCCCTCTCGTTTAAGGCCATATATTCTAACAGCCATGAGTTGTTGTAAAGTGGGGGCATCACTTCATTCAGATTATGGTGGTCCCTGCCTAGTGTTCCTCATCATGTTGGAAGGCTTTAAACACAAATGTGGGTGGGATCAGGTTTTATCGGGCTCCACGGTGAGCGCCAAATGTTCTCGCCGATTGACTTGAGTGGAAAACTCCGCTCATAACCTGACTCTTTTAGATTATGTTATGCGTCTTCTTGTTGCACTGGAACGTGGCTCCGTTGGGACAAAGGGGACTCTACCTGTTGACCACACTCTGACGATGAAGTCAGTGAGAGCATACAAAATAAGATAAGTATTCAGTTTTAGTCTAGTATTCAGAAACAGCGTACCTTTACTAAGGGTCTCAAGCCCTTTTTATAACTATCTCTTTACACTTTCTCTTGAGAGAATATAATCTCAACCAAAGCATAACAAGAACAATATTCTGCCTACAGGCACCTTTACTCACGATGCTAACTTGTAGAAGAGAATCTCGTGCTCCCTTATTCTCGGGTACTCACCATTTAACCAATATTGTCATATATTCAATTAACAACTTTACGCATATTCATATATATTCTATTATAACATCTTAATGAATATATCTACGTATATATTTAACTAATAATCTTATATCAACATATGACCAACTTGTGATTTTAATTATTTTTCATCGGACTTACCAACAAAACTGAGTCAAACTCATGACTTGCCTTTGATCCCAAAGTCGAACTGATCGTACCCACATGTATAGACCGAGGTCCCGAGCACTCTTATCCGATACATTTTATAGTTTTAGAATTTTATATTTTTTATAATTCATGTTGTTTAGAGTATAAGACTTTACGAATGGTTGTATTTAATTTTCTTTACAAATCATACAATAAGTGGTGATAATATAAACTATTGACTATTTCCTTGAATTTTATTTAAGATAAAATATTTTTTAATTTTACATAAAATTATTAAAGATACGTATTAAATATCAGATGACTCATTCATATATATATATATATATAATTTATTTATTATTTGGGCCTAGTGCTAAAATTATATTTGTATTTACTTTTCAGAAAAAAAAAGTTGGTGATTATATATGTAAAAAAAATGGCTTCTTCTTCCTGCACCCCACAATTTTAAAAATTCTAACATTACTCTTGACCTAAAATTTGAAAAGGACACCGTTCTGCATTTCCAAAATCACTGATCATCTTTATCCTTGGGTATCAACTGCAATGTCAAATTTAAATAAAGTTTACTACAAAACACTACAAAACCTAGTATAATTGTTGACCCAAACACTAAATAAAGTTTAAATATAATACCAAGCAAAACACTACAAAACCTTGACCCAATATAATTGTTGTTTACTAATTTGAGTAACACAAACACAAACAACAAATCATTATTCCAGACACATCAATCTGGTACAATACTGGATCCATAAATTCAGAAGTTTACTGGATCCTGAAATCCAGAAGAATCAGAAATTTGGGATTTTACCAGATCCATAAGTTCGAAATGTGAAAAAATGATTACGGAAACATAAATTCATGGAAAAAACAGATCTGTAAATCCGAAAAATAAAGAAATTTACTTACCTTTTTGTGAATAGCACTCTAAATCACCAAAAAGGAATGTGTGAGATTGAAAGAAGAATGTTGTGGAGGTGTCGCTGCTATGCTGCTGTGGGAGAGGAAGAAAAACGCTGCGCAAATGAGAAAATCAACGCTGCCTTCATTTTAGGGTTTTTTCATATTAGGGATATGTTTGGAATTTTGAAAACTAATAAGGGTTATTTCGTCTTCGTATAAGAGTGTGGGGGTGCAGAAAGAAAAAATTAGGGGTGCAGGAAGAAACTGCCAAAAAAAATGGAAAACAGCATAAACAAACGAACTAGCCCAAACTTTTCGCGAAAAACAAAATCTAAGGGATGTCTAGATAAAAAGGGAGTAAGAAATAGTAAAACTATTCGGCCAGTCCAATTTGCCCAAGTTTTTCATAATAAAGGTGTTTTTAATAAAAAACGAGGGGCAAATAACTAAATTATTAGGCCCGCCTAATGGGCTGTGTTTTGTAGAAAAATATGGTGGATACACAAAAAACCTGGTGGCATATAACAAAAAGTTAGGCCAGCGAAATGGATCCAGAGTTTTGTAAGAAAACATGGTGGATATATAAAAAACGGGTCAGAATTAACAAATATTATGTGCCATCCGAATTGGCCCAGGCTTTTGAAGAAAACTGGATGCGTGTACATAAAAAAATAGGTAGGAAATAGCAAATGTGGTTGTAGTGGGAATATCAACACGAGGAGCCCAAAAAGCAAAAGGGACCCAAAATTGATGAAGGCTAATTTTTCCTGCATCAGATCAATATCAATTGTGTTATGCACCCAACATCTGCACAAAAAATATCTATTTTACGCTTAATCTTCCGGATATCCATATCCGCCACACAAATAAGACAATTCTGAATATGTAAATCCAGAATTGAGATGTGTCTTCTCGATATAACCATTCGTAATCTTATTTGGACACAGAAGAATGTCTTCCAAACACTAAAATTTGAAAGTTTTTTTCTTATTTCAGATACGAAAACCTAAAAAATATGACAATTGCAATTTGGGGTTTTAAAAAAAATGATAGGTGTAAATCACAACTGATCGGGAGAATTAGCCATTGATGAAAAGGTGGCAGAAATTGCTATATTTCACTTCACGTAAAGCCACGCACGCGGCCTAAACTCACTTCAAATGTGGCTAATTAATATACTCCAAGCAAAGGGGATGAACCCAAGGTTTAAGGTGTAGCAAATTGCAAAGCATGTGACTTACCAAATCCACCAACACAATAAATATATTAATATGTAAAATAAAACCCTTCAAGCTTTTGCAAAGAAAAGATGAGCCCTGGAAGGGGATGGGTTAGGCCCAAAAACTTTCTGTTTTCTCTTTTTGTAATTAATTTTAAAAAACCGAAAATAGAAAATAAAAATATATTTTAAAACATTACAAGTTTTTTAAAAATTCACTTTGGTCTCAAGATTTTTTTAAATGATGTCATTTGATCTCTTTTGTTAAATTGGTTTAAACAAGGTTAAGTTGTGATGATGTGACACACAAAGTGATACATTTATGAACACATGGACTCCACAAGTGTCCTCCACCAACACCTTCTCTTTATGTCGTTGTGGTCACTGTTCCTAATTTGGGGTAAACTTGCACCAACACAACACACAACTTTTATATTTATAATGTAACTCCTTGTTCCCTATTTTCGCCCTCACTGCACCCAATTCCATTTCTCCTTGCCCCAATTTGAGGAAATAGGGTTTTTCCCCACTAATCAATGTGTCATCGTTGCTAGGGTTTTGTAATGGAAGAATTAGAGGAGGACCGAATGAGGGATTTCAAGCCCTTCTCGGAGGACTCTTCGTGCTCGTGTTCGATCAATGAAACAGTGAATGGTTCGCACCAATTCATGATAAAGGGGGTACTCTCTTGCAAAGGGGATGTGTGTTGGGAAGCACATAGTGAGCGATACTTTTAGTGTTGGTGGTAACAATTGGGATATTTACTTCTATCCTAACGAGATTAACTCCAACGATAATCCCGAGGTTAGGGCTATATTCAAGTTGATGCTGGTGGATCATAGTGAGAAGGGAAATGATAAGGTTCATAGCCATTTCGAGAGGCCTCTAGACGGTGGACTGTAAACTTTGAAGTATAGAGAGTTTCCCAATGCGATGTTGGTGTAGGTTTACCCCCAAATTAGGAGCGAAGACCACGACGACATAGAAGATGGTGTTGGTGGGGGACACACGTGGAGTCCATGAGTTTATAATGGTGTCACTTGTGTGCTACATCATCACAACTTAACGTCGTTTAATCCAAGTTAACATAAAGGACCAAGTTGTATCATTTTAAAAAATCTTGAGACCAAAGTTGTTATATCTATTGAATGTAGCAACTTAAAAGGTAATTAACCTTTTATATATTAAATATTTTTTGGAATTACTATTTTGAGAGCTCACTACTAGAAAATCATTAAATAGAAACTAATTTTAGAGACAAAAAATAATTAATTACTATATTGACTAAATTAGATACTATTTTATAGACTAAAATTATTGATATCTAAAGTAGTTTCTATTGTTAATAAAAATTTATAAACTAGTTTCTAAATTGGTATCTAATTAGCTACCAATATTTTAGCTATCAAATTTAGAATCTAAAGTAATTGGTAGTTAAAATCTTTGATGCAATCCTAGCTTGCATCTTCATTTGTAAATCTTCTTCTTCATTGTTTTGATTTAAATATCTTCTATAGAAGATTAATGATATTGCAAAAGCATAAAGAATTGTAGAAATTTTGAAAGAGATGACAATTATGAGATGAATCTAAGTGAGGTTAGGCCAACACTACTAGGAGAAGTCTAGAAAATTGTCTAGTAAGAAGACAACTCTAGAGAGAACTTTGAACAAGTAGAAGTGTCTCAAAAATTGGACAACATTGAATTACTCAAATCAAAGTTAAGAATCATGTACAATAGACTCTTATTTATAGGAGAAAGTCTCTCAAAACCTCTCAAATGAGAATGTGACCAATGTCACCACCTTATTGGTGCAAATCCTCTTCATTGGGAGAGTGAAAAGTGTCATGCCTTCATTAGTAAAATTGTCTCCATTATGGAGAAGACATGTGTACCCTCATCCCTTCCTTGCCAACATTCTATTTGCACCCCTCTTTTACTATTTTACACCCTACCTTCTTTTCTATTTATACCCTACTCTACTTTGGTCCAAAATACAAGGCACAAGACTTCCTAACTACTCTATACAATTTTTACAAGACTAAGAAGAAGAAAAAGACTTTATATTCTCTTCAGAAAAACTTGATCTTCATCTATCTTCTTAGATACCGATTTAGAAACAAATTTATACATTTTTATTAATAATTGAAATTACTTTAGATACCAATAATTTTTTAGTCTATAAAATAATATCTAATTTAGTTAATATAGTAAGTTGATAGTTAAAACCTTGGTAGCTAATTAAATATCAATTTAGAAACTTTTTTATAATTTTTTATTAATATAGAACCTACTTTAGTCAATATAATAACTAATTATTTTTTGTTTCTAAAATTTGTTTCCATTTAATGATTTTCTTGTAATAGTTGTTTGAATTTATTTATACTATTTGAGTCTAACATGCATTCTATGTGACCCTTTGAGCAAGAAAGATTTAAGAACCGATATTGGTTAAGAGTTGTAGGTGAAAGTCTAATGGATTGGACATGTTAATCCTTGAGATAATTATGTAGAAAGTTACGGACATCAGAAACAAGTATATCTAATCAACAAGTTGATTTACAAGAGATTAATGTACTTAGATTGGATATTTATTATGTTTGATTTTTTTTATTATGATTTTTTTTCTATTTTACAATATTAAAGTTAGATAAGTTAGATAATATATACTTATTTAAACTTTTATTTTTTATTTATTTTATTTCATTCAATGAATTATTATTAGTTTGAATGTGACTTCAATTCTATTTTAAATTAGGGATTTGTAAAATTTTAGTGTGAAGTATTTTTTTTTAAAATTATTATTACTTTTAATGAGTGTCCACAGATTTGTGAACAAAACAATAAAATATGTATGATTTGTACCAAAAGTTTAAATAATATGTTATTTATAGATTTATTTGTGAGTAATTACATATGGATGAAATTCATATGTAATAAATTCTTTTGCATATTCTGAACGTAGTTACCTAAAAAAAATCCTAAAAAATTATTTCTACGAATTTTAAGAATGATGCAAATATTTTACATAGATAATTCTTAGGTAACTCAATTTTTTCTACAACTATTTTGTATTATGTATGGTATGTAATAATATTTTTTTTCTCGTGGTGTTACTTCTAAAAAATACATTAAATGGTCATTAGAGGTTAGGATTCAACTCAAAACTATAAAAAGGTGTTTCATCGTATCATGTGATTATTTCTTTCAAAATTTGTTTTCACTTTATCTTTCAACCCATTTTTATAAGTGATGTGATTCTTGACTTTTTTTTTCTGTTTATTCTTAAGGTTGAGTAATATAACAATTATTTAGGATATGTTGTTGCGTTTGTTTCATGTGATAATTCCTTGATCAAGCTTTTTTATCCATCCATATACATTGGCCAAATTAATTAGGAAAAATAGGAATTATTTTGTTGCTTGATTAATCTCGTTTTGATTATAAATTTGCCTTTTTAGTATGTCTTTATTCTTATTGTTTTCTAGAGTTTACAATTTTAAAAACGTTTTAGAAAGTTTTTTTAAAATAAAATTTGGTTTATTTGAAGCTTACAAACACATATTCCTAACTTGTAGGTTGTTCAATTAGTGATGGTGTTCAAGAATTAGAATTAAAAAAATATATATATTCATAGGACCTTAAAATAACATTGGTAGAGACTTTGAGAAGTCTAAAGAAAACAAAGTAGTTAAAAGTTATTTACAAGTAAATTACAAAATCAAAGTTTCACAATTACTTTGTCATATTTTCGAGAACAATTGTCAAATTGTCTTTCATTAGAATTTTTGAATTGTTCCTTCCACTTCTTGTAAGTTTTTTTCTCTATAATTATGCATGTTTTAGGTAACTTTATCTTGTGCATTTTAACATGATTCCTATGGTGAAATTAGTTGTAATTTTGCCCAATTTAAATGTGTTTTCTAGATATTCTTTGTACATTTTTTAGTAGTTTTGTCATATTTTTTTATTAATAAGGTTTTGTCTTGTATTTTATACTGGTTTGGTCTACATTTATTTCTTTACCTTTCCAAGTTTATCTTTTAAAATTCTTTTGAGTTTGTCTTGTATGTTTTCCTTTTAAAAATATTCATAAGTTTAAGGATTTGTGCTTCTTTCACTTGAAGGTAAGTACTTAGGATTTTGAATTTTGAGACAACTTTGTCACATTCTTTTTATCTCTTGAGTGATTAAACGAACTATCTACCTTTTGGAAATTTGTATCAATTCTAGTGAGAATCCTAAACACTTTTTAGTGGAAATATTTAGGATAATGAATAAGACATTATTCTACTAGCCACTTTTTGAGTGGAAACACTTAGGTGGAAGCAAGTTACTAATGAAATTGAAAGAGGTAAGAGAATAAAAATAGTCACTTAGAGGATCTTAAAAGATTGTACCAGGTTTAGATTAGTGTGATCATTTTATAAAATGGTGTTGACTCTTCAACTTCAAAGGTTAAGATAAGGACATACAAATTTTGAAGAATATTACAAGGAGATGGAAGTTCTTATAAAATATGAGATTGAAGAATATATAGATCCAATCATAGCAAGGTCATGAATGAGCTTATTCAAGACATAGTATAACTCCAAAACTAAAGAACCTTGGAAGAACTTGTTCATCAAGCTACCAAGGAGAAGATACAAATTTTTAAAAAAAAGTTCTTACAAAAATTTTCTTCTCACTATCCAACATGGAAAGACAAATCAAAGGATCGGGTGAATACTCATAAAGACCAAGGTAAGTGTTCTAAAACTCCTCTTTCTTCTACTTCCTACACAAAATACAAGCCTCTACTTCTTATTCTTTTCATCAAATCCAAATACAAGTACCATAAAAGAGTTTAGATGTTAGGAATTTGTACACATTGCTTTTAATTTTCCAAACAAAAGTGTAATGGATATGAAAAATGGAGAGTTTGATTCTGAACATTCTTCCTCTTTGTCTTCAATTACTTGTGAAAGTTCTTCTAGTGGGGATGAATGTAAATTTTCTCCAATGAAAAGAGACTTTTTGATAATGAATGGGCATCCTAAAAAAGATTTAAATAGAAAAAGAAAACATTTTCATACAAAATATCTCATTAATAACAAAGTGTGCATAATCATCATTGATGGAGGATGTTGCACAAATGTAGCAAGCCAAATGATGGTGTAAAACTTTAACTACCCACCAATTCCTCATTAAAAAATTGTACAAACTATAATGATTGAGTGAGAATAAGAAGATTAATGTGAATAAACAAGTTCTAATAAGGTTCAACATTGGTAAGTATAAAGATGAAGCTCTATGTGATGTGGTACCAATGGAGGCTAGCCATGTATTGTTGGGAAGTCCGTGGCAATATGATAGACATCTCATCCATGATAGTCCTTCTAACAAATTCATTTATGAGAACATGTGAAGAAAATACTCTCTTAACCTTTATATCCTAAAGATATAAGGAAATATCAACTTGAGATGAGGAAAGCAAAGGAAAAATGAGAAGTTTAAGAGTGAACATAAGGAAAAGAGCATGGAGAATCTCTTAACTTCTTCTAAAGAAGTTAAAATGGTGTGGAAACTCTACTAAAGGAGTATGGGCATATGTTTCAATCCTTTCTAAAGGACTTCCACCTTTAAAGAGTATTGAACATCAAATAGACTTATAGAGCAATAAATAATGTTACCATTAAATATTATCATCATATATCTCTATTAGATTATTTATTGTATGAAATTTATGGTTCTTGTATATTTTCAAAAAAATTGATTTAAAAAGTGAATCCAACCAAATTAGAGTCAAAGAAGAAAACAAATGGAAAATGACCTTCAAGACTAAGTTTGGATTGTATGAATGGTTAATCGTGCATTTTGATCTGACTAATGCACCTAGCACATTCATGACACTAATTCATTATTTACTTAGGTCATTCATAAGTAAATGTGTGGTTATTTACTTTGATGATATAGTTGCATATAGCATGACCATGTGCAACATCTTAAATGTCTATTTGAAATCGTTAGGCAGAAAACTTTGAACGTTAATAAATACAAATGAAAGTTTGGTGTGAGTAGTATTAACATCATAGGGTTTGTTTTGAACTTGAAAGGAGTTCAAGTGGATAAAGAGAAAGTCAAGGATATAAAAGATTGATCAACCACAATCTAAAGAAAAATACTGACGTAAGATTTTTCATAGATTAGTTAGATTTTATTGAAGATTGTTAAAAAATTTAAAGAGAATAGTTCCAGCTCTTGGTGTGATTCTAAAGAAAAATATACATTTTCAATTAAATAAAAGAACATTTTTTTTTCAAAAGTTAAAACAAAGTTTGACTCATGCACTTATTCTTGCTGCTCTTCTTAAAATCCTTTTAAATAGAGTGTGATGCTTGAAATGTTTGAAATTGAGTAATTTTAATCCAAGAAAAATGTACAAAAATGATTTTGTTTAATTTAGGGATCGAAAAGTGAGAGAGTGAAAAAAAATAACGAAAAAAACTTATGTGATCTAAATATAAGAAAAGAAAATGAAAAATAATGAGCAAAACATTTGTACACAATTTGATTGATATGATAAAAGAATAAATATGTATTAATGGTTGGAATTACAAAATCATCAAAGTGTCATTGTATTAAAAAATATATTTAATTAAATATTAAAGAAATGTTTAAATATTTATAACATGCATCGACTTAAAAAAATTCGTCTAGTCGTGCATTTAATATTTTTATAAAATATTGTGATGTAATATTATAGAAAAAATATTGTATAAGACAATAATTTTAAAATTATAAATTAAAGTTAAATATATTTTAAATAAATAAATAAATCATTATAAAATCTTAATAGAAGTTAAAAAAAATAAAATTTGACCCATCATATCTTTCTCTTGGTCCTCTTAAAACAAATCTTCTAGTAAAAACAAGAGCTATATATAGCACTGTGACACATTGTTTCAATAAAATAGAGAAAAAAAAAACAATGGACTCTTTTATGAGATGCAAGTACCCTCCCCCAAAACCCAAAAACAAAGAGAAAAATTCACAATTCTTGTCATGTGAAGAATTGGTCTCTTTCCGTCCACTCCAAAAATAAATGAAGGTTAAGAGATTATTTTCACATATTCCCTAAAAACATTGTGAGACACATTGTTCAACAAATAAACAACATTAAACCACCAATTCATATTCTTAGTTATATCCATCAAACTTTTCCCACCAACTTCAATCTCGTCATGTGAAAAGTAACTCATCAAAATTTTGTTTAAGGTTTTGTTTGGATTAGAGGGTGTGGGGGAGTGGAAAGTTGAGTGTGTGGGGAAGTGGAAGTGTGAAGATTTGAGAAGAAAGTGTGAAGAAAGTTGAGGATGTTTGGATATGAGTATGTTAGAGTGGATGTGTGAGGAAAGTTTATTGAAATATGTGAGTGATGTAATGGTTGTAAAAATATTTTGAATTATTTTTAATTGTGTAAATTATAAGATTACAAATTTACCCTTGTGTATAAAAAAAAGAAAACAAATAATAATTAATTTTGTTCACAATTTATTCAATTAAAATAATTTAAAATTTTAATTATAAATAAAAGAATAAAATAATGTAAAATTAAAATAAATAAATAAAATATAAAAAGTAAATATAATTATATTATTTTTCAATTTATTAATTTATTTTAACATTTTTAGTTAAATTAATGTATTTAGATAATTTTAATATTATTTATGATTCTTTAAATTATATATATATATATATATATATTTTAATGCTCTAATAAAGGTATAATGGAGCTTAAATTTGATTTATACATAATATAAATTAAATGCTAAAAGAGTTGCATTCAAAACAATATCATTCTCTAAATAAGTACCATTAAAACTACCATGAAAACCTTAATATTCTAAAAACAGAAAAGAAAATTCAATGTTTTATGACTAATATAAAAAAAAAAACTCCTATTAATCAATAAAAAGGAATAATTATATTAATTTGATCTAGATTTAAAATGGATTTTAATTAACACAAATTCATTCAAATGGACCCTCAATAGCAAAAATATGTAATTTATTTATTTAATTTTAAATAATATAATATAAATTTCATTATTATCTTAATATTTCTATTTTAAATTAATTTATATAATTAATTTTCATGAAAATAATTATATTATTTTTATTACTAATAATATTTTCAAAAGAATACAAATTATTATAAAACAAAATAAAATCAAACAACACAAAAATTCACAAATCTGAAAATAACTAACATAATCGATTATTTCTATAGTTAAAAAACTAACATAATCAATTACCCTCACTTTTACACAGAGTGCATAATCGATTATGGTCGAAAAAAATAACAGATAATCGATTATCCCAAGAGCATAATTGATTATTCACTGTTTTTAACAGCATAATTGATTATGTACTTTGTTCTTTTTCAGTCATAATCGATTATGTGCTATACAAAACCAAGGCAATGCTAACCTGAGACCAAACAACCATTACGAAACTCACTCCCCTATCACTTTGATGCATCACGAACCTCTCCAACCCCAGTGAACCACTACAAAACTCACTGTTCACTGTTGTGGTGTTATGCATGGCATGCAGGCTCACGTGAAAGATAGCAAAAAGCAAGGGTAACTATGTAAATGACACTATCCTATGTGGCTTTTTTTTCTTAATCTCCCCATGTTTCTCTTCACTCTTGAGAGTAACAAAAACACTATCTACTTTCCCTTCACTCACACTCTCAACCTCATCCTTCAATAGAAGCAAACGGGGGTGGCACCAACAATTTGTCTGAGGCTACAGTGTCACCCCAGAAGCAAATAGGCACTAAGTTCCAGGGGAAATAATATATATAATTATTATCCCCATCTATCCCTCGATAATTATTGATGTGACCTGACAGATCTTAATAAATCTAATAACAATCACTTGTTGAATTTAATATAGTTGCATCCATATCAATTTTGTATCCCTCCATTTGCCACTAAAAACTCTCCCTCTCACCCAAAATCTAAATTATCTTTATAATTAAAACTCCCTTCCTCCAATTAAATAAAATGAACACTAACAAACAATCAATGCCTGATTCTTGTTCCTAATAATGTCAGCTAACTACTGAAAAAAAGAAATTTGCCAGACCAGAGAGCCAAAACAGAGAACTGAACCAGAGAGAGGTCTCAATAGAGGAGATTCATAGTGATTAATAACTAGAGAAAAAAGGGAAACGAGATTTTGGTTCCAAACACTACCAACTTGAGACTGCATGTGTGGATGGATTGGTGACTTGATTTACTAGAATCATACTTCTTGGGAACTTTAAGTTCAACTTGTATATAATAAGCTACAAGTATGTTTCCTAATGACGATCCACAAAATATATATTTTATCCACATTTGCCAAACTTAATATATATTATATATTCAACCCACTCACCTTAATCTTAATCACATGTTGCATTAACACATGTACACATGTAAAGCAACTGATTTTGGAGGTATCACAGACCAGAATTTGAGTGATTTGTTACATTACTACCTGCAACTGTACTTTCTAATTTTGAAGCCTTAACATTGTTGTTATAAAGTAAATTTTGAAAATATTTAGATTGTATTCACGAAAGGGACAACATAAAAACAAAAATTTGAATACGGTTTTATTTCTTCAAGGATTTTTTTGTACCCGAAATTTCTGGAAGTCTCATTAAATTGGATTAAACTCTTCATATTTTATAAAAGATTGATGTGAAGATATGTTAATATATTGAAGGACTAAATTAAGGATATTTTTTTTTAATATGGATCACAAGAATCCAAATACAAAAAAGTACAAACAACATCCAGCAAAAGGTTTTGGAAGAAGAACATATGCTAAAGAAATCACAAGAAGAATAATAATAATTTAATTACATTGAGGAGGGGGAGGTGGGGTTCCACAAATGAAAGAGATGGCAGTGACTACACTTGAAAGTGCTATGTTATTATTATGAGCAGAGAAAAATGAGTTCTCTGGATTCACATTAAGAAGTCAAAAGTCACAGTTAGCCTTTTATGGATGTTATCACTAGATATTTTTAATGATTACAACACACCTTTCTAAAATAGAACATTTCATATTTCCTTCTTATGCCTAATCTATTGGTTCTCATCTCATCAAGAACACCAAAATCAGAATCCAGATATAGATGAGATGAAATGAAATGCTATTCAACACATCAAATAAGAGAAAAAAGAAACCAATGAAACAAGATCAGAACAACACACCTTATCCATTAGAGGGAATAGTTTTTCAATCCTTACAATTGCAGCCAAGGAGGAAAAAAACTTTTGCTTAGATCTGTTTTCATTTCTTTATCCTGTTCTCCTATTTTAACTTTTGGAAGAAATAAAGTAAGGATTTTGGGAGTAGACAAGGAATGTTTACATTCCTGAACTGTATTTTCATTATAAATTGATTAAACGTCTCTTTTTTTAGTCATAACTTCAAAAACAAAAAAAAACAAAGATTCAGAATCTTGACTCTAAAATTTGGGGAGAAGAGAGGTTTCACAATGGCAATTGGTGAATTCCATCCTCCATTATCTAAAAAATGAATATGTTGTAAAGTGCAATAGTCATTTCTTCAAAGAACGTGTAAAGCCCCACCACTTTGACTGGTCGAGAGGTTTTAAACTAACTTCATCAGTTTCTAATAAATTTTTATATGGATCAACATCATAAGACCAATAATAGCGCATTTATCATGTTCCAAAAGTTGTAGTTATTATATAATTTATTTCTTTATCGCTAATCTGATTGGAATTTGCATTGCATGTTTAGTTATTATTCTACTTATGGACATGTTGAGAAGCTAGCTAGAGAGATAGAAAAAGAGGTTGCTTCTGTGGAGGGAATACAAGCAAAACTGTGGCAGGTTTGTAAACCCTTTTCCATTTTCATTCATCCATAAAGAGCTCACTTTTGCCACCTCTTTTAACATCTCATAATGTCATTACGTGATGATATGAAAGTAAATATAAATGCTTTGGGAGATATGGATCTGCATTACTATTCTACAGAAGAAAGAATAGTCAAATGTCCTAAAAGCTAACAATAACTTCTTAGATAGATTTATGCAAGCAATTAAAGTACCTCTGTTCGCATCTCCCCTCGCACTTCTGTTCACCTTCGTTCGCACCCCCGCTTGCCTTCGTTCACACCTTCGTTTGCCTCTGTTCCCACCTCCGTTCGCACCGTCGCACGCACTTCCATTCACCTCTGTTCGCCTCCGTTCACACCTCTGCTCGCACCTCTGTTCGCCTTCGTTCGTGCTTGCAGCTTCCTCCTCCTCCTCTAATGGCTCTGTGTTACTTACCCACTTCAATCCCTAAATCCCTAAAATCTAACAATAACTCTGCATGTTAAAGAAGAGAAAAGTCAAAGAATTTTTTTAAAATTATTATTAAAATTCTTATTATTATTATTATTATATTATTATTAAAATAAAAAATTACATTTATCGACCAAAATAAATTTGGTGACTAAAAAAACACATATTTGGTGGCTGATTCGGGGCCAAAAATAAACATTTATAGTTAGCGACCAAAAGAAAATCGGTGGCTAAAAAATAAGCAAATTGGGTGGTTGATTCGGTGACAAAAATAAACAGTTATATTTAGCAACCAAAAGAAAATTTGTGGCTAAAAAATAAACATATTCAGTGGCTAATTCGATGGTAGAAAATAAGCAATAATATTTAGCGACTGAAATAAAATCGGTGGCTAAAACATAAATATTTTCAGTCCTAATTCGGTCGCAGATATTTTTCTCAATTGATTCATAACGCCCACCACTTTAGCGACCAATGGTTTTATCACTCTCATGTTCATTCATTGATTCGGTCACAAAACTAACTAACATCATTAACAATTTACTCGTTTGTTATTTCGGTCGCAGATTTGACACTAAGGGTATTTGGTGGCTATTTCGATCGCAAATTGCGACCACTTATTTTCGGTCGCTGAATTCGGTGACTAAATTGTTATTTTCTTGTAGTGTATTATTTTGGATCATAATCACTACTAGCTAACTCATTTAAGAGTATTCTTTGAACTACTAACTCTTTGCTAATAATTGAATATTCTTTACCAAACAACCACTCTTGGCTAAGACAAATAAATTATTTGAGTAGTGATCAACAGATCATAGGGTTGATCACTAGAGAGGAATATCGTTTATGACATATGCAAGGTTTATGCACTCTTTTCTAGTTTGCTTAGGGAACACGGACAATGTTCTCTTTGAAGTATCTTAGCGTACAAAATTGTGAACAACATTTCAACATTATGCAATTTGATCTCTCTCTTCTTAATGAATGGAATTAAATAGGCGTTGAAGAATATGGTTGTTGCAAAATCCTTTTCTGACCATTGAGCAAATTCAGTTCACTTAAATGTCTTTCTTGCATCTAATGAGCTTGGTCGTGGATAGTGCATTAAATGCACTCCATGCAGCATTAAATGTTCTTTTCTTCTTTACTCGACATCTTGATAGTTGAATATACTTATCTCTTCTTAGATAGTGTGCTTTTACTTGAATTTGTGATATTTTTTCCAGTATCGATAATGTGTATGCAGAGAGTTATTAAAGAATGCAACTTTAGCTCTTTATCCAAAAGATAATTGATGTGACTTGAGTTTGAGTGGATCTTTTGAACAGAAGAAGATAACAGACATTCCCTGCACCATAGAATAAGCATATGGATATTCGTGAATTAAGATGTTAGCTTAATATTATGTGCTTGTTGTTGAACGAATGTTATCATCTTACATACGAAACATGATCATGTTTACACTTAATTGTTTTTAGCACTTAATCAAAATCATGGGTTACTTTTCCCTAAGAAATAACTTCCTAATAGGGATGACAAATGAACTCGTCCCCATATGATGGAAGACCCCAAAGCAAAGGACCAACAACTAGAGTTATAGCCAAGAGAATACATGAAAAGTGGGACTAAGCTGAGCTAGCAGGGTCAAACTCTTATCTTTTTAGATCATGCTTTAGTTTGTATAAATGTATAGAGTAGAATATGATTTATTTGAGTTTGTAATTTTTAAATAAATTGGGCGATTTATTCGGGCCAAGTGGAGTAGGATTTTTGGTCTTGTATTTTGGCCTAAGGTAGATTAGGGTTAGGATTCTAAACCTACCTAGGGTTTCATTTGGTCTTCCTTGGCCCAAAGAAAACCTTAGGTTGGTCATGACATGCAGCTAGTGCACCATATTGAGCTGGCCAACAAGGAATGGCGCAAGGAAGGCATGGGAGAAGCAAGGAAAGTGTGAATATCCACACGACATACTCATTTGCTCTTCTACATTTAAGATTTTTATTTTGAATTTGATTTTTCTGAATTTGGCTCCATTTTTGGTTAACCATGACGTCATAAATAAATGTGCTCAGTTCTTGTATTTTTCAGCTTGAATGAGAAGAGTTATGTTGCCCATTTTGTGCCATAAACACTTGTTCTTGAGCTCTAGGGTAGTCTCTTGTGTATCCTCCCTAGACTCCTTCCTAGTGAGTTGGTCTCACCTCTCACTCTTCCAAACTCATTCAAATTAAGAGTATTTTGCATTCATTCCCAACAACTTCCGCAACTCCATACAAAGATTCAAAACAAAACAATGCAAGGAGAAGAAGAAACCTATCATTTAGTATCTAGAGCCATGATTTTGTAAGCTAAGTGTTTCTTATTATACTACTTTCTTTCTTAATATTTGTGTTGTGCTCAATGTATTTTACTTGTCTTGAACATGTTTCCATCTCATTTCACCGATTGAATTATTGTTTTGTCCATTTTATATGGTTCAAATTAATTGTTCCATCTTGAACCATCATGTGTTGCTTTTAGGTCTTCTATTGTATTATTGTGTGTGCTTTTGATTTTTTGCATGAGTCATTTTTCATTTTATTTGCTTAATTAAATTTAATTTTGTGTTATTTTAATTTTCTAAATTTTTCCATGTTGTCAAAGTCACCTGAATCCATAAATCTAATAAAATTCTAGTGATACTTTTTGTTTCAAAATTTTTTTTCATGCTTTTATGTTCAACAACAACAAAAATTTCAGAAAATTGTTTGAAGAAATTATAGCATTATAAGCTAAGTATTTCTTCTTCTACTACTTTCTTTATTTTTTTGTTGTGCTCACTGTATTTTATTTGTCTTGAACATGTTTCCATCTCATTTCACCGATTGGATTGTTGTTGTTTTGTCCATTTTATACGGTTCAAATTAATTGTTTCTTTTCGAACCATCATGTGTTGTTTTTAGGTGTTCTATTGTGTTACCGTATGAGCTTTTGGCTTTTTGCTTAGAAAGATGCATCTAAATTTTTTTTTTTTTAAATCATAGGTATGAAAAAGTCAAATGCTCAAGCTGAAAAAGCCCAACGCAAAACACTAGCGTTGAGCAAGTTAAACTTCAGTTTGTGATTTATTATTTTTAGGTCTAGTTCTGGATTGATATAAAAAAATTGTGAATATTTTCCAAGGCCAAATTACTTTTGAATTTAAAGAAATAAATCAGTCAGGCACCAAGACCTATAATTCTAGTTTTTAATTTTTGTTTTGTTTTGTTATCCATTTTGTTGTCATTCTTAAGTTTCTTTTGAGTGCTTGCTTTTCTTGACAATCTTTAATTTCTTTCTTGTCACATTTAGGGTTTAATCATTGTGTTTTGACCTATAATTCTAGTTTTTAAATTTTGTTTTGTTATCCATTTTGTTGTCATTCTTAGGTTTCTTTTGAGTGCTTGCTTTTCTTGACAATCTTTAATTTCTTTCTTGTCACATTTAGGGTTTAATCATTGTGTTTTGTCTAATATAATTTCTCTTGAGTTTTACCTTTTCAAATTGAACTTTTATTGATTTTCATTATTGGTCTCTTTAAAGTGGAATATCCTCTTTTGGGTTGTGGTTTTGTGAAAATGAATTAACTCTTAGGTAGCATTCTAGGAGAAGGAGAAGGAAACTTCAAGGTGAATCTCCTAAAGAGAGCCAACAAGCGGAGGTAATTGGAAAGGATAAACATTTTAAGGAGATAGTTGAAGACTTTAGTTTTTCTGCATTTTTCTTTTGTTGTAAACGATCATTACTACTTTAGTTGAACGCTTTGTAGATGGTGAGTATGTCTTGGAGGATCATCAGTGCCAACAAGCTTCACCATTAGGATTCACCTAGTTTTAATTTATGCAATTTCAATTCCTAGATTTTCTAAGTTTTCTTTTAGTGTCTTTTGTTTCATAGCATTCTTGTTGGTTTGTGACAAAGAACTTTTCATTAAAAGGAAATTTGTGAAGTACATTTGGATAAGTTATGGCTAGGAAAAACTTGGTACTTAAGTGATTCATAGTGGTCCAGCTCTCTTTCCTGGGAATTTACCTTTCATGTAAAGCCTATAATGCAATTTTCCTTGAGTGTTCAATGGAGATTGATGGACGGGATTTGTAGATTTGTGGAGGAAGCACCAAATGGTCATGGAAGTTCTTGGTATGGGCGAGTTTTACAAGGTGCGAGGAGCAAGGAAGAAGTTAGGCTAACTTCCTTGAGTTTCTAAGAATGCAGGAAGCATCATAGAAGAGAAACTTGGATAAGTGTGCTGAAGATTTCAGAAACACAGTTTCATATATCAATCAAGTTTAGAAATTATAAAAGATGAGTCTCTTATTTATAATATAAAGAGACTCCTAGAAATGACTAATGAGTTCTCAAAATTCTCTCTATTCCTAGTATATCATATGATTATCCTATGTATAGAAAATTCTTCATTCCTAACTTGTAATATGAAAATATTTACAATAAGCTTTATGATATTTGATATTGTAAAAAATGTGGAAAAAAAACCTACTTAAAAAAATATTAAATCTTCCTTTAACACAATTTCCTTTATTCTTTTCAATATTCACATCACTAATAATATGATAAACAATATTTTTATTAGAATCAACAAAGAAATAAGTAAAATCAGGATGAATAATATTCATTTGATCAGAATCAAAATCATCGAGCAGTGTGTTTCTAAATTTCTCTATTCTTGGTAAAGTTCAACAAAATGTTTTTCTATAAAAAAAAATACAAAATCAATGGTAATTACCATCACAACGATAAAATATATTTTTATATTGTATATTATTCTTTTCACCTTTTTATTTTTATGTTAATTTTCCACTTTTAGTAAGAAAAGTTATTTTCATTACTTCATTTAAAATCATATCTACGACCATGGTTTTAATCAACCACTATCATTAAAATCAGATCGTATTTTATTTACTCCTAAGAACAGAACAAAACCAATCACGTGACCCTCAGGATTCCTATTAACAACTCATTATTTTTATAACAATGGTTTAAAATAACAGTTATAAAATAAAAAATATACTATAGAATTTGAATGAGAAATGAACTTAAGAACCTAAACAAAATAATAAGCATAAGATGTTAAAAAGAAATTTTAGAAGAAGAAATATAACTAACCTCAAAACGTGAATTAGAAAATACAAACTATATATTTGTATTGATAACCTTATAAAATATAAACTCAAAACATGTAGAATGAATAAGAGAAAAAGAAGAGATAATGTATTAAAATTTGTCTATTTTCACCAAATAAGAATTTTTTTTATTTATATGTAAAAAAACGTAATTTAAATTATATAATTGAAGGACTCAATCAAAACAAAAGATTCCTCCTATTTACTTAAAAACTATTAAAGATAGAATCCAGAAAACTAGAGGACAAAACCATTATAAAATAAATATTATACCACAATAATAACATATAAAATTATTATTGTAAAGGTTTATGTTATCGAAAGGGATATAGAGAAAGATTGAGACGGCTCTTTTTCTTCCTTGGTTGGTCGGTTGAATCGCACTTCAATTTTCTTTCCAACAAACTTCTTCCTCTCCTCGTAATCTCGACTTGGATGGTACATGCAGAAGGTATTTCAACACTCAAATCAGATTTAGTAATTGTTCAATACTTATAATGACGTACCTGATCTGTGCTATTTATATTGTTATGGTAGACCTTTCTTATTGGACCAGATTAGAAAACTTGGGTCATGTTTAGAAATACATTACCTAACTATTGATGTCAGATTAGCTTCACTAACTCTACTTAAACGTAATTGAGTTTATAGTGTCGGTCAGCCCAATGGCCAAGCTCCGAACCATGATGTCGGTCGTACGGATCCTCGTAGTATAGTTTATAATGATATTTTGACATATTTATTTTTAATATAAAAATTTGAAGACCTGGAATAATTAAATTTAGAAGAATGAGTCCTGGTACGACAGAGTATTCTTGAAACCGTGTAGCAAGTAAACCCATTTGTTTACTTTCAATTTCTTGTCAGCGCAAACCATTACTTGTAGTATTTATCAAAATCTTTTATGTAAATGGAGCTAAGTCATCAAATTAATGTTGTTCCTTTCCTTTTACTCAATTCAGAAAACAAAATGAGAAACATTTCCAAAACACCATACTCTATATTTCTCCTTTTGTTAGCAACAACAATTAGGGTTCATGGTCGCTATCTGCCAGAAGTAGTTTCAGATGGTGTTCACAAAGTTCAACACAACGAAACTTCTTACTTAGTTCTCAAAGGAATTGATGATGAATCCTGTGAGGAGCAGTGCAAACAAATGTATGGCTTCTTGCCATGCACAAACAATATTTTTGGCCATCTCTTTCTCATTTTGGTGTATGAATATTTGCTGTTCCATGGAGAATCATATTTGGCTAAAGGTGGAGAACAAATCTTCAAGATTCTTGGCCCTGGTATCTTTGGTGCTAGTGCTTTTCACATCCTAGGTGCCCTTCCAGAGTCCTTAATTCTTCTTGGTATGTTTCATCTCTTACCTTTTTGAGAGAAACAAAACTAAATTATTCTGCTTTTGTGACATATTGCTCTACTTGAAGTGAATACATGCCTCATGCAGTTGCAGATACATATAAAAACTGGAAAAATTATATGATGTATGAAGCTGTTTTCCATTTTTAACCAGTGAAAATGTCAATAGTAATCTTAATATATATATGATACCTAAAGTACATTATTGTTGTAATACTTTCAATAATTCTATAATTTTAAAACTTTAAAATTAAAAATAAAAATAATTTAAATACATCTTTTTTTTAGTCTTTTAAAAATCTTAATCTTTTAAATACTTTTAAAAGCTAAAACGATGAAGAAACTCGAAAAATACTTGATGTGTTGACAACTAGAAATATATATATATATATATATATATATATATATATATATATTGTCATATCATGATCTCAGTTTAATAATTTTTTAATCTTTCATTTCATATCAGTTTGCGTGAGGGATTGTGACTTTTCCTCTACCAGCATAGCATTTAAACCCGGTTCCTTTTGAAATTGTCTTCCACAAGTTTAGCTTAGCTGATAAGGATAATTAACACTAAAAAAATTATAAAATAAAAATTAATTTTAAATAAAAAAATAATTAATTGTAATAGTAATTAAATTAGAGATATTTTAGAAATTAAAAAAAATAATTTCTAAATTAGTTTTTATTATTGTTAAATAGTTTTTAAATTAGTATCTAATTAGTTACCAAGGTTTTAACTACCAATTATTTAGATTCTAAATTTGGTAGAAAAACATTGATTGCTAATTAGATACCAATTTAAAAATCATTTAACAATAATATAGATTAATTTAAAAATAAAAATATTTTTAGTTTCTAAAATGGTCTCTAATTTAATCATTATAATAACTAATTATTTGTTGTCTCTACAATTAGTTTCTATTTCATGATTTTATTTTATGATTTTGTTGTAGTGTAATCTTAGCCTACATAGTCATTAACTACTCATAAAAATTATTTATATGTTTAGAATTATATTTTTAAGGGTTTGAACAAAGCTTTTATAGAAAAGTTTGTCTTAACACATACTTGGTAGTTAATTTTGAAATATTGTGGTTGTCAATAATATTATGGGTATATTTATGAAAAAATATACATTTACTAATACTCAATTTTCGTTGTAGTTATCATGAAAAAAAGTGTGATTAGTTATTTATAAAAATTTATGTATAAATTATATTAGTGTAATACTTTCCACATCTATCTTCTTTTTATCAGCACTTTCCAATTCTATATGTTTTCGTATGAACTAATTGTGCTTTATATTTAGATATATTGGAGTTTTTTAATATTTTTAATTAAGTTGAATAATTTTATTTATGATTAAGAATTAAATTACTTTTTTAATATACATATTTCACTTTTCATCAATAATCTCTATATTCTTTCTCACAATTAAACATTTACTTTTACATTCATGATTAATGTTTCTATCATAATACCATTATAACTTGTCAAAGAAACACATAAATGAAGAAAAAAAATAGTCTAAATACTAATAATGAAATTGAAAATAATGACTATATAAATATTTAATTAATAAGTGTTAAAATCATTATACACATAAGTGAAATTCAGCCTTATTGTTATTTATACTAAGTCCTTACTATAAGAAAATCATGAAATATAAAACAATTTTAGAAAAAAAAAATTAATTGTTATTGTGACTAAATTAGAAACTATTTTAAGAACTAAATAAATTTTTGGTTTCTAAATCAGTTTCTATTATTGGTAAATAGTTTCTAAATTGGTATCTAATTAGCTATTAAGGTTTTAACTACCAATTATTTAGTTTCTAAATTTGGTATCTAATTTAGTTATTATTACAACTAATTATTTTGGTCTCTAAAAATTGGTTTCTATTTGAAATTTTCACCTAAATTTTATTCCACCGAAAAGTACATTAAAACCTGGTATACTAATTATACTAATATTCCAATGATAATTAAAATTATGAGAGAATAGTCTGTTTTGTGAGGCACCTTGTTTGGAACCTTTTAGGAACCTTGCTAACATAGACTTTATTTAATAAAAAAAGTGTGTAAATTAATATCTTTTGATATTTTCTACAAACAAGTGTTATCAACACATTTTGATTAAGCACCTATAACTGATTTTTTTTAAGTATACAATAAAATTTTCCTTTACATTTTTTATTTAATAAATATTATTATTTATTTGTTAAGTTATTTTACATGTGTCAATTAATTATATATGATGTCAAAACATATTATTTGTCAAGTACTAAGAGACTAAAACGAAAATCTAAAAATGTTTTAAGAAATGAAATCAAAATAAATACAAATAAATATTTAATTTATAGCCAATTTAAAAAAAAATACTAATACTCAAAATAAAAATTAGTTATATATATGAATTAAAATGTTTAATTTACACTTAACTTAAAAAGATAATTAAATACTCAAAATAAAATGTAATCATATAAGAAACTTATTTAAGCCACAAACTTTTGATAAAATGATTTATATATAATACATATTATTATTGAATATAATTTATTAAAAACTATAAATATAAAATGAGAACTTAAAATCTTTTTGATTTTTTTCAATAAATTTTAATTAATAATGAAGAGTAAATCAGAAAAAAAAATGCATGAAATAAAGTAGAATTTCTCATTCTTTATATCCCACTACCTTTGTAATATAAATTTTTTTATAGGTCTCTTAAATTGTCTTTTTTGTTTTGTTTTATACAGTCTTTTATAAATAATTTTATTGAATGATTATTTTGTATGATCAGTTTCTGGACTTGTGAGCAATAAGGAGACAGCAAAAGAATATGCTATGAGTGGGATTGGCTTATTGGCTGGATCATCCATTTTGCTTCTAACTGTAGTTTGGGGAAGCTGTGTCATTGCTGGCAATCAAGAATTTGAGCATCATTCTCCTCCTTCTAACTCACATCACAAAACTATTAAAACCTTCTTCACTGGTTTGTCATAACTCACTTTTGTTTAACTCTTTATATGCTAATGTTTCAAGTAATAAACTTGCATTCTTTCAACTACTCATAATAATAGTGAGGGTTATTTCTTTTACCACTTATCTTCTTCATACACTTTTATAAGTAGAGGAAACATTTAAATTTATGGGTGGAAAATATTCTAGCTTCATCAATCCAAATTATATTATTGCTCTCTTTCTGTACATATAGCTTCATCAATTTTTTATTAATATAGAGATAGGTTGATATTTTCAATTTGTTCAACCACTTCATTAGATATATTATTTTTTAATTAAAATTAAAAAAATAGTTTAAAAACTTAATTTTTTACATATTATATTATATAAAAGATTAAAAAAATAATAGTATTTTAACACACGTTATTAATAATTATAAATTGTTTTAATTATTGAATTTAGCATGATAATAATTCTTAATCCCTAAGGTTGGTGAATCAACTGAGAAAAGGAAAGTGACTGAAACTAAGAAAATGGCATTAACTTCTATGGGGTGTATGTACATTAACTTCTTTAAAGTAAGAAGAAAAAGAAAATCATGAAATAAGTGGTTGAGAAAATTACCTCTGTACAATATGACTTTTTTCTTAGTGTGAAAGCACAAGCACCAAGCAAAGTAAAGGAAATTAAAGTAGATTATAATCTATAATTCAAATTTTCTTCTACTCTTATTTATATAATTAATTTTATATACAATAATACAACATATTTAGTTATAGCACATTCATAACAGACTATATAAAGAACAAAATAACAAAAACAATTTAAAAATATTATTAGTGAGTTAGAAGTTAATAAGTAAAATTGATCAATTTTTTCTTATTTATCAAACAATTTTATCTCTTAAGTTTAATTTATTTCCAATATACATTTTTTATGTTACCTTGTTTTCATTTTATTTCATTTCATTTTCTCTTTTACACATTTCTCCATTTCATGTTCTATGTTCTCTTATACAGAGAACTTAGGTACTAATGGTACAATTTTTAGTTTTGAGCCTGAAAAATGTTATCTTTGGTGGATGTGAAGGTTATGGAATTACTACGGATTTGGAAACCAGTTACAGTGCAAGAATCATGGTTTGCTCAGTGATACCATTTGCAATCATGCAAGTCCCAAATTTATTCCATTTCTCTTCTGGGCTAAGAAACGTGACCTTACTAATTGCTCTCATCATTACCTCCATTCTTCTCTTCCTGTACTTCGCTTATCAGGTTTGCCAGTTTTCATTTTCGTTTTATGTGGCAAGTGTTCATCAATAATGTTCAAGTCAGTGTGGTATAAACCTTGTTTTGAACACCTAAACACTAAACACCTAAACACCATGAGATGAGGTGAGGTTTGCACCCATATTATGAGTGATCTGATAACGGTCCGATAAGAGATGGTCTGATAAGCTCAACAAACACTCGTTAGGATAGGTTCGAAATGACGACTTTAAGCCTAACTCAACCTCGTAAAATCCGCTCATGAGTTGAAGTTTGCACCCACTTATGTACTTATGTACAATAAAATGTCTTAATCTCCAGTTGACGTGAAATCTCCAACTGATATGCTGTTATCTCTATATCTATATATTCTTTTAATTAATCGCATTAGTGTGGCTATTTGAACTGCAGATTTTTGAACCATGGGTACAGAAAAGGAGATTGGAATATGTGAAACACGATCATTTAATATTGAGAATATTACAACATGTTCAAAAGAACACCCTGCAAAGGATCTTCACAAAGAATGGGACTCCAAATGTCAGTGCCATAAGGTGAGATTTCGAAGAACTGCTACTTTGGAAGTTTTACCTGTGACAAGCTATTTATAAGCACACCACTTTGCAGGCGATTATATAGGGAAATAGATCAAGATGGGAGCAGTGGTATATCAGCTTCTGAGGTTAAAGATCTTCTGCTCAAAAACAAAGTTACTGAAACCAATTTCGATGAGGAGAGAGAAGTAAAAGAGGTGTTACAAATTTTTGACCTGGATGGTGACAAAAAAATAAACAAAGAGGAATTTGTTAGTGGCTTCACAAAATGGCTTCATCAAACACAACATGCTTTAGAGAAACAGTATTTTTCAATGAAATCACTGAAAAATATATATCAGGTACATAGTAATACACTGTGTCTTGAAGAAAAGTGATAGCAGTATGTTTTCAAACACATTTTTATTATCGGTTAAAATCTGTTGAAAGTTCAAGGCCAAGACTTTTAAAAGTTGTTTTGTGATGATAGATATGAGAGGAACAGAAAGGCAATTTTCACTCCATGCCTTTCCTTCCCCTCCTTTACAAAGCCAGTCTTCACAATATTTGGTGAAACTGTGAAGAAAATGGAAGATCGATTCAGAAACAGACAATCTAAAAATTAAGAATGCCTAGCAGGAACTTCATTATGATGAGTAGTATTATTGAAAACATTGACAGGTTTTTGGACCATGGATTGAAAACAAAAGAAAAGAACGTGAAGGAAAGAAACAGCTTATATGTGAAATCTTGAAGCTTGTTCAGAGTGATGTGATTGGTAGCCTTCTCACAGTAGATGGAAAACCTGATGAACATGCTATCAGAGGGTCAGTATTATTCAATCAAACTTCTTGGTACAATCACGACACATTTTATTAGATGTGAAATCCATTTCAAAACCATTTACTACTATTACTAGTTCAAAATGTAAACACAATATCACCTACTAGAAGCTTCTAACTCCATGAAAATCCTGATATTACTGTACACTTTACTAGTCTAACTAGGACCACGACAAATTCATAACATTCCTTCTTTGCTTTTTCCACTTCCTAGTTCTCATAGCCTCTGTGATCACCAGGTTGTTTCTGAAAATTGATCGCAATAGAGATAACTTCATTTCCCAATCTGAGTTGAGAGAACTAATCATGAACATCAAGTTTGTCAAAGCATCAATGGAAGTGGAAGAAGCAGTAGCTCTTGTCATCAAAGAACTTGACATTGATAACGACCGCATAATTAATGAGGATGAATTTGTTGCTGGGTTTCACAAATGGCTTAGCTCAACTTCAGCTCCTGCTCCAGTGTCACATTCTGAGTCTCAAGAAGATATGTATCAGGTAACTATATTCTCAATCCCCTTTGTCCAAAATACAAAAAAATAGGGTCAAAAATATAATTTTGAAGGAATTTAGTTTAAATTATGAACTTTTAACTGTCCTGCTTCATATTTGATTTGTCCAAAGTGAGCAATGCCAAGTTAAGATTCTTTGATTTTGTGCATACAAGACCTGGGAAGAGGCTGACATGGTGGTAGAAGAGAGGCAAAGGAAAGCAGTTGTTGATAAATCAACATGGGCATGGTTTAAGGCCATATTGTATGTGATGCTAGGAATTGTTATGCTATCCATTTTGACAGAGCCTCTAACAGAAAGTGTCCACAACTTCTCTAACAGTGTAGGACTTCATCCATTCTTCATGTCGTTTATTCTAGTCCCCTTGGCCACAAATGCTAGAGAAGCAACTTCAGCAATCAAAGAAGCAAGCCATAAGAAGCCAAGAACCACTTCTCTTGCCATTTCTGAGGTTAGAATTTCATCTCCTTCACCAATTTCATTCCTTAAACTCAATCAGTATATATGCATAAACCATTTTCTGAGAACTTCAAAATATTTTTTATCATTACAGATTTATGGAGGGGTGTTCATGAATAACATTCTTGGCTTCTTTGCAATCTCAGTTCTGATCAGTGTGGGACAAGTCACTTGGCAATATTCAGCTGAATTGCTGGTTGTTGGTATTGTTTGTGCTATAGCAGGCTTAACTGCAAGTTTTCTCTCCATTTTTCCTCTATGCTCATCATTCTTCGCAATCCTCTTGTACCCATTGTCCTTGGTTTTGGTTTTTGTACTTGACCAAGTTCTTCGTTATAATTAACAACCTCTCAAGTCTTGGACCAATTCAAAGAGTTCAACTTTAGTTAACTTTGTAGTGTAAATTTTTTAAATTATTCTGTTCTGACAAGTCACTGAGAGTATAATAATATTAAAATAAAAAGTACATATATTGAATGGATGAAAAGTATATTTTGACTTGTATTTATAAGTGGTATAGTTCATTACGTGTCTTAATAATAACCATACAAATAAGGTGCCGAATCTAATCAAATACACCTGCAGATTACTTTAGAATAATTACCATTAGTTTAAAACTTTTAAGATACTCTACCGATTATTAATATCTAATGAATATTAACAATCTGAATTTCATGACTCGGTTGCAACTGAGTAATATCCATATTATATTATCTAATAATATTAAGAAATGAATTTAATGGGTCGGGTAGTATTTATGTGACATTAGTTTATGTTTATGTTTTAATATTTTCATTTAAGAGAAAATTAACATGACAATTGACTTTCTATTCATTATATAAATTACCTATTTTTTGTTAATTCAAAAATCAATTATTGATTAACAATAAACTCCTTAATATAAAATTAAATTTGTGAATATTTATTTAAAATCGTGTCCATGAGCTGATATTGTTGTTTTGTCTTTCTACATAGTTTCCTTTAATAAAGTTAATCAGATATTAATTTCATTTGTGGCACTATAATAATCCTAGTTGAATAAATTTTTGCATAATGTTTATAATCAATTACAAGTTACACGTGAAATATGTTTAAATCCCCGATATCAACTATTTGAATTTTTAATATAATATTGGAAAAGTAAATGACTCTAAATAATTAAAATTAAAGGCATGTCGGCATCAAGCCACGTGTATGAGATAAGAATACTATTTATGGTTTTCAAAATTTATGTAAAAAAACATAAAGAAAGCCACGTGTTACGTCCGTATAAGGATTTAAGATTGATTTCCTCAAGTAGAGATATTCATTAATCCACTACTTGTCAAAACAAAATACATTATTAACACTGTGATGTTCTAAAAGAAAGTCCAATAGATATTTAAGAAGTTATATATAAAGAAATTTAAAATAAAATGTTACTTTATACAATATTTTTATACAAAATATGAGAGCGACAAACAAAATATGCATTGTTATGAGCATTTTATTTTATTGTACTACTTATTATATTTTCCATTATTTTCTAATATTTGTTTTCTTATTTCTCCTTTTTTATATAAAAGAAAAATATGATACAATGCGAATATGAGAGATAAAGAAAGTAAAAAAAAAAAAAATCACTTGTGAATTTGAAATTTAGTCCTTATAAAAATTTAATTTTTAGTTGTTTTAAAATGAATTAATTTGAATTTACCTTTTATATAATTTTGACATGTTAGTTAATAATAATAAATATTAAATTTTATTTTTAAATCTATTCATTAATATTTTCCTAACTAAGTACTTGATATTATTATTATTATTATTATTATTATTATTATTATTATTATTATTATTATTATTATTATTATTATTATTATTATTATTCCTGTCAACGCACTAATTTTTTTTTAGAAATTGATAATATATAATATACCATAAATATTTAACTTTAAAAAATTGAATAACTAATTATGTAGTTAAATTTATATGGAAATCAAGGCGTACATCCATGACACTATAACTAAATTTAAATTTTAAGAGAAGATAAAAATGTGATAGAAATAATAATTAAAAATATTCACTACGCTATTAACTTATGAAATTAAATTAGGGCATTTTTGAAAAAAAAAATGTATGTACGTATTATTTGAATTTATCTTATAATATAAACACGCCGATGTTCAAAAGAAGATATAAAATTAACATTAATTATGTTCATAAGTTATTTTTAACATATTTTAAAAAATTCTTCAAAGTTATAGTTAATATATAAAAATAATTTGTCCTATTTTCTTTAAATTATAACACCATCTTATTTTTATAACCACCTCAACTAATTACTTTGGTTTCAATAAACTAAGTTAACTAAGAATGTAGTATCAAAACTACACTATGTTTATCATATAACACTTAAGTGCCAATTTTTCTTGTTAATTAAGAGAGGATTTTGCAAAATCAATCTCAGTGACTCATTTCATATTTTTTTTTTAATATTTCTCATGATATGTCATGATTAAATTTATGTTTTCTATAAGACTTTAAATTATGATAATCAAGTTTCACTAAAGGTTAACACCAAACACATACTATAACATGAATTATGTTCCCAATGTCATGGTGGCACAAAACATCTACTATCAAGCTAGATGTACATATATGTAAGTCTTATTTAGTTTTCCACCATTTGAGGTCATGTTCACGTGACCAAATAACCTCTATCAATCTAAGTGTCTGGTTATCACAGTTACCCAAGTTATCATCCTAAGTATCCTTACAACACTCATCGAGGGTCATACAAATAATCCATTTAGGACCATCCATCTAGGGTGAAACCTTGTATACGTATATACCAACACAAACAGGTATACAAACCAATCCAACTAGGATCCACCATCTATGTATATCATGCATTGTTAGATCAATGCTCTACACACCATATCTTTTATTTTTATTATGTGTTTAATAAAAAATTATAAAACATAATTTTATAAGCATAAAGTCTCAACAAATGCAAGTGCTTCATTTAGCCAAACAAACGCAAACATTTTGCTCATATACTTCATCTAATAAGTGTTTACTTGACTAGACAATAAGTATAGGTTGAATAGACATTAGCATTTTATTGTTATAACTTCATTTGATAATTTTTTGCTTGGATAGATGATAAGTACACATAGTCTTAATCATTCATTGTACACATAGTCTAAATGATTCTTTGTACACGTTGAGTTCTTATAAATTTTTATTTTAGGCTTGCAAAAAAAAAATCTTCTCTTTACTTTTTACAAAAGGACCTCACAATGAAGTGTCTATATTAAGATCTCTTGAAGAAAGTGCCTAAAGCTGCTAGTTTTTGAAAAGGAAAAATATCATACTTACAAAGACAATCCATCATGTCAGGCTCCTTGTTTTACTCAAGTTTGGAACGAAGCTACCAGACCTAGATTTGATAAGTCATATCTGCATCATAAAGTTGCTTGAACAAGTTATGCGCATTCAACGTTTCATGAATAAATTAATACATCTACGAAATTGAACTTGTAAAGACGCAGTATGAAGAAGAAGAACAATGCAAGACCTTATAATGGCTCTAAAAAAAATTTTAATGGTATTTTCTTCTTAACATTCTTATATAGAAGATATCATGAAGAAGAAAGGTTGATGATTTTTTTTTTATTAGCAAAATTAACAAATAATAAGAAAGGTTGATAATAATAATCAGAATGAGAACAAAAGCTCTTATCTTTAGCAATTCTTAAGCCTTAGTGTGTGAGTATAAACACTTGTATTCATTTAGGAACCTAAAATAGTGTTTCTGACCTTATATCCATCTTAGGACATTAGACTCTTTTAGTTAACAAACCTTGTGATATTTTAGATCACACCTCTTTCTATAAACAAAATTGTTTAGTCAGGAGTGATAAAGTCCAAAAATACGCAGTTGTTTAGCCAATAGTGGTTGGATCTATAAAATACTTAGTTGTTTAGCTAGGAAGATTGTGTTCCAAAGAAAAATTTGTCTTAGTTAGGAGTGCTTGTGGTATAAAGAATACTCAGTCTTACTCAAACATGGTTGTGTTCTAAAGAATAATCAGTCTTCGTCAAATGGTTGTATTTTATATAATACTCGGTTTTATTGGTTTTCTACACTCCAAGCAAACAAATCTGTTTTTTTGCAAAATCTTCACCAACACCCCCATTTCTTCCTTCAGAATTGAACTTCCCATATACGTGAAATGATTTTCATCATCTAATTTACACACCATTTTATCTTCTTTCGACTCCATCCTTTCTTCCTCCGTTCTCGGATCAATATCTTCCATGACTACTGTCATCTTCTCATCAAACTCCCCTTATTTCTACTCCTCAACATCAGTTCAACCTTCAAGCTTGCTAAATAGCATTCTCGATTTGTACACTGATCTACATAAACCGTTTCCACCTCCTTCCGGCAAGCTGGAAATTTCATAGCTAAAGCGGCGTTGATACTATTGCTCCCAACTTATTTAAAGATGGTCTTCCAAGCAAAATATTATAAGATGTTTTAGCATCTATCACCATATAACAAACACTAATGACTTGAGTTAAACTTCCAGTTCCGAACCTTGTCCTCATATCAATGTACCCCTTCGTTGTCACCCTTTCTCCCAAAAAGCCAATCACCTTCTCATAATGTGGTTGAATTTCATCTTTTGATAAGTTTAATTTAAAAAATGTGTCCCAATTCAAATGTTAATGAAGCTTCCTTGGTTTACTAACGTCTTCATAACCACAAAATCTTCTATCTCAATTGTAATCACCATTGGATCATCTTGATTAAGGTCAATATCTTGAAAATCTTCGTCTGTGAATGTTATTGTCGGCATACTTCTTTTATAAATTGAATAAGTAGTTCTTGATGACTTTACATGCCTCTTTCTATACGGTGACGAAACTCCTCCTGCTGCAAACCCTCCGGATATGGTGTTGATCACTCCTCTTATCGACCTTATTGGACTTCTCCCCCTTTGCGGTCTAGGAATTGTCCCCTCTATCCCTCCTTTTATCATTATAATATCTTCTCATTTTCGGTTCACAACTTCTCTCCCTTTCTCCATCTCGGCCTTCCTCCTTTGTTCGCTCCCAACTTCTTCCCCCACTCTTTTCCATACCTCCATCTCTTGAGTCAAATCTTCTCCCTTCATTTCTTTGCACATATTGTTTAAGATGTCCTGCTTGAATCAACTCTTTGATTTTATCTCTTAATCTTGCACAATCATCCGTGTTATGGTCGAAATTCTTGTGATATCTGCAATGCTTGTTGTGATCAACATTATTTGGAATAGGAATTTTCCTTGGTAAAGGAATTAACTCGGTATGAAGAGTTTCTTCCAATATCTTTGCTCAGTTAGCATTAAGTGAAGAATATCGTGTAAATCGTGGTCCTTTGTATGTATCTTTCAGCTTCTTCCATCTTCCTCCATCCTTTTCCTTCCTGTCAACCCCCTATTCCATCCTGATTTGACTCTTGAAGCTTCTCAAATCTTCTAATTGCATAAACTTTGTCGCTCTTTGTCTTAACTTGTCAAGATTGACTGCAGGTCACTTACATAAACTATCAGCAAATGGTCTTGGTCTTAGTATCGTAACCATACCGTGCATGGTTACCTCAAAACTTAAATTTCAAATACTCAAAGCCACTCGTCCGAATCTCTCCATAAACGCCCTTAACAATTCCCCCCTCTCCTGCCAAATATTCACCAATGCAATAAATGTGAGATGATGTGGCCCTACTGGTAGCAAACTAAGCTCCAAATTTCATCACGAGTGTATCAAAAGAATCAATAGAGTTCGTCGATAATTTTTTGAGCCAACTCAACGCAACTCCTTTCAACGTTGTCGGAAATACTCTACATAAAATAGCATCATCTAAAGTGTACAAGCTTATCTGAGTAATGTACACCGCAACATGTTAGTTGGGATCAGTACTTCCAATGTCAGACTCTTCCAGTTGTCAAGCAACGATACTTCCATAATTCCTTCAGAAAAATGGTGCTTTCTTATTGTTGTCCCATAACCATCATGAGATACAGTTCAAGGCCTTTTGTAAGATACTTCAAATCTATCAAAAAAATTCGGATTTGGTCATGTACTTGTCTCCACATACTCATGCGTTGAATTCAAAGGCATAGTATTTTCTTCATTAAGCTTCTGTTTCATGTATATGTTTTTGGCTCTTAACGCTTCCATCTCATCTACATTCTTCTTCTTCAACACCTCTAACTCCCTATGCAACTCTTCCAACATAAACATAGTTGAGTCCTCCTGTCCACTTTCTTCCTCCTCCATATGATTCTTCCCCCTTGTGACTACCATTTTCCTCAATGCTTCACACTTTGCCCCACAGTCGGCGTAAAAATGTACTTGTACTAAATATGTGGGAGAGAGTGCCTTCAGAATCCGCCTTCACTTCTTCCTTTTGGTCCCTCCTATCCTCTGTTCGTACTTCTTCTCTCGATCTCTTGTGTTTTTTCAACTACTTCTCGGTCTCTCGATTTGTGGGGTAGTACCTGCAGGAACACTCCGAAGATTAAGTCAGAATTTGTGTTAATTATCTCACAGAAAAACCATAAAACTGAACTAAACATTCTATCTCTTTATACTACTTATTAATGGACATATTGGGTCTGTCACATCATTTTAATCCTTCTACTTATCTCTTATTAATTGATTTTTGTACTTAATTAATTTTATTTATCTTTCATGCGTATCTCTTATTAACATTGACACTTGTGTGCTTTTCCACATAATATTTCTATTATCGTTCGTACTTGTCCTTAATTTCTTTTAACCTCTCGACCTCTCAATCCTTCCACATACATACTTTTGATATAACCGGTTGAATATATATATATATATATATATATATATATATATATATATATATATATATAAATGCAATTCTTATTTTGATATTTGAATTTGAGTTCATTTAAATCAGGCGGAACTACACTAAATCCAATTCAACAATCAAATTTCGTATTGGAAAATGAAAAATTTCCTTCAATCTCGTTCAAACATATTTTCAAAGGAAAACCACCTATATTTCTACATTGAAATTAGTATTGACAAAAGCCTTTGCTCAGTATCATTGAAATGGTTTCAAGAGACGTTCTCATTTCAATTAAGAAATCAATTTTATATTTAAACTATTTATTTTCTGTTTTTGTATGTACTACATAATCATCTAATCATTTTGCATTTTGTCTCAAACAGTCGGAGTAATATATTACTACAAGAAAATCATGAAATAGAAACTAATTTGTAGAAATTAAAATAATTAGTTGCAATAGTAACTAAATTAGAGACCATTTTATAAACTAAAAAGAAATTTAGTTTCTAAATTAGTTTCTATTATTTTCTATTATTGTTAAATAATTTCTAAATTGGTATCTAATTAGAAACTAAGATTTTAACTACCAATTATTTAATTTCTAAATTTGGTAGAAAAACCTTGGTTGCTAATTAGATACTAATTTAGAAACTATTTAACAATAATAGAAACTAATTTAAAAACCAATCTTTTTTAGTTTTTAAAAAGGTCTCTATTTTAGTTCCTATGGTAACTAATTATTTTGGTCTCTAAAATTTGGTTTCTATTTCAAGATTTTTTTATAGTGTATATGTGAAATATATTTTGATGTTTAAATTAAAATTTGGTAATATTATAGTGAAAGTGAAAGTAATAAATATTATTTAATAATATATTGCATGTTTATAAGATCTTAATGGATCATTGATTATGAACATATATTAGAATAGGTTGAAAAGTCAATTTTGATTTTAAAATATGATTTTATATTTTTAATGAAGTTAATTACGTATTAGTTTTTGGTTCCCTAATTATCAGTTAGGCTATATCATCCTTATTAGGTCTGATCGTCCATTATAAATTCAATCAGTGGTACATTATAAATTCAAATTAGTATATTTAAAATATTTATGAATCATAAATTTTAATAAAAATATAATTTATAAATTTAAAAAAACTAGATACTAAATATTATAGTTATGTATAAATAAATATTTATCTCATTTAATACATAAACTATAATACTGGTTTGCAATACAAGAATGTTACAAAAAATAGTCTCTACTACAATGCAAAGTTTTACACTTTTACATTAATTATGTAAAACTATGTATGATTTTAAGTAATTGAAATTATAAAATATTTTCGTATTATATATAATTGCATTAATTTTACCAAGTCAAATATTAAAAAGCTTCTTAAAACACTGATTAAAAATAAAGGCAAAAAAATCAGGAAATATAAATTGTTGTATATTCGTATATAATTTTCAATACTTAATTTTATTTTACTAACAAACATGATATAGATACTAGTTAATGAATTTTTATTATATTTATTTATTTTAATGAACTAACGGTTAATCTATATAGCATCACATTGATACGACACGAATATGAACACGAAAATAGGTATAATATCTAAAAGATAAAACACAAATCTATTCAATAAATTTAAATTCTTAAAATATTAATATATTTTTTCTTAGATATCTGACTATATGAGTAGAGATATGAGGATCATAAATTAATATATTTATGATATCTACTTCTAACTAGAGTTGACAAAGAATAGACGTACAAGTGTTGCACACGCGGATTTGCCGACGGCACAGATTCTGGTAGTCTTATCGTTAGTCATCATCATTTAATCTCCTCTCCAGAAACCTTATCATCGCATATTCTTTCACCATTTACCATCAAAATTGCTCTTTCAATCAATATTTCTCCTTCAAAAAACCTTTTTTATTTAATTTTTATTTCTTAACATTACTAGCTTTTAACTTTTTTTAAGCGTAAACATAGTCAACCCATATTACAAAACTCTTCACGTTAGATTAAGGAAAAGTTACCCGTGATTATTTTCACTAAAAGTTGAAATTATATCTAAATAATTTAATTATGGATTAAATATTTTTTTCATCTCACTGTTGTAATTATCGAATTAGTTTTTTTTCTAATTTAAATTTTAAATTCTTTAAATACTCATTTTAAGAAAACTATTAAAATTAAGTTTATTAATTTTTTTATTTATTTAACAAATAAATCTGTAATATAAATTATATTATAATATTTATATTAGTGATAAATTAATATAAAATATTTTAACATACTACAAATAAAAATCAATCTAACATAAAAAAAAAACATATTTAACCCTTCAATTATTTATCACCAATTACTTAGTATTGAATTTTTAACTTTGCTTCCATGTATATACATATTTAATATGCAAATTTATACTGTACTGGTCAATTTCAAATTAGTGTTAGGGTAATGAAATTACATCATCATGATTATTGAGGTAATAATATATCACCACAACTTATTAATATTAAGAGAAAACTCTTTTCTCTATAATTGAGACTGAAATTATTATTAATATATATATATATATATATATATATAAAGATACTTAAATGTTTTAGTTGAGTGTTAAATTTTTTTTATCAGAACAATAATTATGATATTGACTACATAATTTATATATTTAATTAAAATAATATATAAATAAATAAAAAATAATGATTACATTATTTTATAAAAAATTGTTATATTATATGTTATTATATTAATTGAGTCTTTTATGAATATTGTGAATAAAAAAATCATAAAAAAGAAGATACACAAAAAATAATCACTTAAATTAATTAACTTATAATGATTTGCTATGACCAATCTACTAAATGTCATCCCACTAGTTTTTATATTATGTGATTCATATTCATCTGTATTTAAGACAAATATATCTTTACCTAACTCTTTCTATATTTGGTGAAATATTCACCAAAAAGGAATAACATTCCATTCCTATTCCTGGTACCATACATAAAAAAGTATTTACATCGATCCTTGTACCATATTTATTGAGAAATATAGTTTTTGTTTTCTTCCTCTTCCATCTTTTAAGGTCTTAAAAGAAATTTCTTTAACACATTTAAGAACAACATTTTTCATAAAACTTAAGATTTTATCAAGAAATATTTTGTGAGGATTTGTTAAGTAATAAAGTATTTCGGAAACCTAAATATAAAAAAATATGAGTTTAATAATTAATTTAATATTATTGCTTTTAAATGCATTGATAACTATTTACCATCTTAATAAAATTATTTTTTAGAAAGGTAAGTTCTTGAAAACTCCGTTTATTAAAATCTTAATTGTAAGCGACTTAAAAAAAAATTAATATTTGAAAATGTGGTTTAACTTAATTAATTTAATTTAAATATGTTACCGATATAAATTTAACAATTACAAAATTATTATATGGTGTCATATTAATTTTATTTCCATGTCAACTTAAAATTAAGCTATTTTGAAGGTAACTATCGTGTCTCTGTCTTTTGCCGACAAAAAGAAAAGAACTCTCTCTTTGTTGAAATTGAAATGAAACATTCTTAATTGTTTCGAGCACTTTCTACAAAAAAAAGGTATATTCCAAATCTTTTGTTTCTTTATGAGATAATTGGATATAAACTATAAATATAAATAATAACGAGTTAACAAATAATTAACGAGTTAACAAATAATTAACGAGTTAACAAATAATTAACGAGTTAACAAATAATTTAAAGTGATTTTTCCCAAAAATAACAAATATTTATGTAAGATTAAATTAATTAGAGATAAAAAAAAGCGGGTGAGTCGATCCACGATCCGTAAAAAATATATAGGACAGTATTTTTCTACAGATATGTTTTTGACTGGTCACAAAATAGAAGAAAATGTTCACTTGAAAAAATGATTATGTAATGCTTAAGGTAGTAAGAGGATTAAAGATAATAATATATACATTAAATATGATTATATTCAATAAGATAATTTGTGCTTCGTTGTATTTGTAACTGCTTTTAACCATTAAATTAACCTTAAGATAGATATTATAAGTTATTATAATTAATAAATAATTATTCAACTATTATAATTCATTGAACTCTACGTTAACTTTTATAATAAATATTTATGATATTACAAATTTGATTATGGAATATTGATAGTCATTAGAGATAAATGTATTTCCAATTTTGTGACGGAGAGTTATAAATTATATAATTATAACATTACGTGTATATATATTAATTTGAAGTAATTAAAAAATAATTAAAATCTCAGTGTGACTTTTAGTTGAAGCATTAAAGCACTTCAAAATCAAGAATTAAATTACGATACTCACGAGAAACTTTCCTGTTATATATCTTTTCCTATATTCCCACAAACTGTGCGCGTACCTTACGTGTCTGCAATGAATGCATCTTCCGTACCCCAAATGTCAAATATATCTCTCTGCGACTTGTCCTTCCAAATTAGATATTTTTTGGATTAATAATTTGAAAGAAAGGGTTAACAGAGAGTAATATTTAATTTAAAATAAAAATAATAGATTGTGAAATTTGACGACTTATAATAGACACGTATATATGTAGTGATTTGGTCGTTAGTGAGGGTACATACCACCACCAATCACCATGCCTGCCTCTCTCACTTCCTACCGGTCCATCTTCCTCATCCTTTGGATCGTGATCCTGTGCGGTCACGCTCATGCTCGCTTCTTCTCCCGCGATCCGCTCTCTGATGGCGTCTCCAACAACAGCTGGGAGGGCCTCCTCCGCCTCCCCTCGGCAATCACGGTTGAGTCCTCCTGCGAGCAGACCTACGGCTTCCTACCGTGCACCACCACCGTCTTAGGTAACCTCTTCCTCATCCTCATCTATGGTTTCCTCATGTTCAAGGCCGCCACGTTCCTCTCCGGCGGCAGCGAGCTCCTGCTCGAGATCTTGGGCCCCGGCATTGTTGGCGGCCTCTTCCTCCCCATCCTCGGTGCACTTCCCGATGCCATGCTCATCCTCGGTAACTAACTCTCACTCTCTATTTTCTTTTTAACCACGCCAAAACTTGGATTCAATACTTACTCTACGGCTTGCTCTCTGATTAGAATTTTAGTTATATACCGGAATCTGTTAAATACAACTTACATCAAAAAGTTGGTAGAATATGTAGATGTGAGACTTCGATTTTGATTGAATAACTTTCCTCAATAACTTTTCGCTTTTTAGTGATAGTGAAAATTCAGTGGTTTGAGCCTTTTTTTTTACTTTATGTTGCTGGAATGTTTGTCTTAGCTTGTAGTGCTGGATGAGATTCTACGGATTGAGATTTTGTTGGTGAAGTAGCGAGAGATGTGTGGTGTAGACTGTGGTGTGCTTGGTTAGGCCTTGTTTGGATGATGGTATGGGTTGTTCTGATTCTCTTTGTTTAATTGGATTGTTGTTTGCTCAAGTGGTTCGCGTCGCTATTGTGAATTTACCTGCCTGTTTAAGGTTGTCCGCCACCTCACAAAAGGATCGGAAATACAGAGCCTTATTCTCTGCCCCCAAATATCTACTACCTTTTTTCTTTTTTCTATTTGTAGTTTTTTCTAATCGGCGAAGAGAATATTGTTTGAATTCTCATGATTATTCAGTTGGATCCTTTGTTGCAGTTTTTTTCCGGATTCTCCTTCCCAAAGCGCTTCCGCCTTTGCTCTTTGGGATATCTTTTTTTTTTTTAGATTCTTTTTGGTTGTGTTGAATTTTCAACCGCTTTGCTTTACTTTTGGTGCTTATTTTTCGCGGTGTGAACCCCTACATGATGGAATGCTTTTTGCTGCTGCCTTTTTTTTCCACTTCAATATAATTTCAATTTCTTTTTATGGTGTTTGGTAGAAGAATAAGCGTAGTTTTGAGCCTGGGTGTCCCATGGAAGAGCAGATGCATAATAAACTGTAAAAAAGTTCCATCTGTGCTTGAGAATCTGGGAGGAGTTAATCTTGACCATATAAATATATAGTATAGATGGTCAATGGTCAATATTGTTTTATTTAGATATAATTTTGACTATTCTTTTTTATTGTATAGTTAAGATTAACCACTCTCACCTCTCAGTACGAGCAATAGCTGATATGGGACGGATTTTGTAGAATTTCTAGATTTTCTGTTCAATTATTAACTGCCAAATGGAGGCCAAAATTGGATAATTTAGCTGATTCAGTATTATCTGACTAGTAGTGATTGCTTTGAGACATCTCTTATGCTTCCTTAATTATCAGAAGTTCACTGAACTTTAATCTTTTGTAATATATGTGCTTTGGATTTTTTTCCACTTCACTTGGAATTTCTTTGTCTCTCACACCTACTATCATTTATGGTTATGTAGTGCTGTTATTTAACCATTTTCCCCCTAATATATATTTCTTGTTTTTTTTTTCTAGTGTCTGGGCTTTCAGGTAGTAAAGAAACTGCTCAAAGTCAGGTATCTGTTGGAATGGGACTGCTAGCTGGGTCCACGGTGCTGCTTCTTACTATAATATGGGGGACCTGTGTAATTGTTGGCAAGTGTGACATCGAGGATTCAATTGCTATAGATTCACAAGACACTAGGGGATTTAGTTTAACTGGTATGCCATTTGAAACGGTTCATTATTTATTTTTAAAATCAAGTTACGTCAACCAACTTCCTCTTTCCCAAAGCATGAAGATTCTGGTGTTTCCTCTCTTTTCTTGTCATTCAATTCAAGCAATCAACCTTCTGGAGTTTCCCTTTTAAACATTTTCTATGTTTTTTATGTCAACGTAAGCTGATTGTTGATTTCTTAACTAATGATATTTTTTAAAAGTGTCATGGGCTGACTATCACAAAAGCTTTGGCTTTAGCATGTGTAACATCTTTTAGCATGCCCTCTCGTACAGTGTCTCTTTAGGCTTGAACAGTGAACAGCCCATATGGCCAACTACTTTTTGCTTAATTTCAACATTTTATTGTTTAGAAGAATGATTGTTACCTCTTGGTCATAAATATTCTGATACAATATCATGAGGGCTTAAGTTTAAAATGAAGACAGATGAATGATTTTATGCTGTTCTAACATCACTAACAAGAAGTAATAATTGAGATATGGTTCACTTGGTGATTCATGCGAGTATCTTTCTTCAATCCTAATTGTGGATCAAGGATTATATAATGCATTCAAACTACTGAATGTGTGCATTGATTATTATTGTTGTAACATGAGTTTGAGACTTTAAGAAGAGGGCTGGTTAAAGATATATTCTGAATTTGTGATTCTCCATTTTCTTATTTATTTCTAAACCATGATGATCGTATACATGAAGCTGAGCTGTACTGCTTAAGTGTTTGGAATGTTTGATTCATTTGGATCGTTAATCTTCTAAAATCTCCATGTGCAGGTTCTGGTGTTAGTACTGATATCTGGACAAGTTATTCAGCACGGATTATGGTTATATCTGTCCTTCCATTTGTGATCGTTCAATTACCACAAATTCTTAATTCAACATCAGGAAGGCACTTGGCTGTTTTGATAGCCCTCATTGTGTCACTCGGTTTATTGGTTGCTTATTGTCTTTACCAGGTAATTTTCTTTCACAGTGCACTTGTGTTTCTTGTTATATTTCTTTTTTTCATCAAGCAGCACAATTTTGATATAACTCTGGATGATACGCAATATTGTTTTTGTTGGATGTGATCCTATAGCTAGCACTTTCAGTAACTGTATACTGGATGAATATGTGACCTATTTTAAACCTGGCCATTGTTTTTGCATCTTATAGAAATTAAGAAAAAGAAAAAATGGTGCAGATTTTCCAGCCCTGGATACAAAGGAGGAAACTTGAATATATTAAACACAAGCATGTTATACTAGGATTTTTAACACATTTGAAGAAACGTGCGTTGGGAAGGCTGCTGAATGATAATGGTGAACCTGATAAAGAAGTCATTAGAAAGTAAGGCTATCTCCTTTTTGCTTTGACTTAAAAGTATGTTACTTTTAAAGAAGTTTCTTGCATTTCTCAAATTCTCATGCTTTTTGTTGTCAATGACTTCTTAATGGAATATGTGTAGATTGTTTACAACCATTGATGAAAATCAAGATGGCAGTCTTACTCATAATGAATTGAGAGCACTGGTTATTGGAATTCAGTTTGAGGAGATTGACCTGGATCATGATGATGCCGTAACAAGGATCATGAATGATTTTGACACTTCTGGCAATGCACTTGTTGATGAAGAAGAATTTGTTAATGGTGTGTGTAGATGGCTTCAAAGGGCCCAGCGTGCTCGAGTTGCATCTGGTGATGCTGGTCCACACACAATGAAGTTTTTAAGTGATTTTCACACAGTAAGTTATGCAATCCTCAACATCACAAATTTTATTTTGGTGCTTAAGACTGACAGGTGTTTCGTGCACAGGAAACAAAAAGGGAACATGATTTGCTGGATGTGGGAGATCAGAGTAATGAAGAGGTTGAGGGCATTGAGAATTCTAAATGGATATCCATCAAAGCAGTTCTGTTTCTGCTACTGGGTTCTATTATTGCAGCTGCATTTGCTGATCCCCTGGTTGATGCAGTGGATAACTTTTCTGAGGCTACAAGTATTCCTGCTTTCTTCATTTCCTTCATTTTTCTGCCTTTAGCAACCAATTCAAGTGAAGCAGTGTCGGCAATAATTTTTGCTAGTCGTGATAAGAGGCAAACTGCCTCATTAACTTTTTCCGAGGTTTGTTTTCTTGTTTCATACTCTTTCTCTTTCAGGCATTAGTATGCAATTGTTGAGTATGACCTATAAACTATAAAGCATTTGAACAATATCTTTTCACTCAATTATGCAATTTGCCGCATGATCTTGTTCATTCAGGACTTAGCTAAACAAAATGGGTGAATTACTGACTATGACTTATTCAGGATGATATTTTACGGTTAATGTATTCAGTTCTCTTTATAGTTAATTTATTTTGTGGTTATTCAAATAGAAAAAGTCCTTTCGTGGTTGGAGTTTTGGATAAATATGATGCTGAATGGGGTCCCTTTCACGTTCTTGTTTCCAAAACATTAATATACTTTTTAATTGAAAAAATATTTTTGGAGGGGACAAGGCGCAGAAGATAATAGAAAGAGGAGTTTATGTTCAGAATGTATCTAAAGTTGCACCTTCCTGTGGCCTCATCGATTCCTACTTTGCAAATTGCAATAGTCTTGAAATTCTGGGGTTGGAGAAATTGGAATTTCGCAAGTCTTAAATTATACTGTTAGCTTTTTGAATAACTGATGTGAGATGATCATAATGGTGACTCTACTTGTTGGCATCATCACTATTGTTGTGTTTTTTCATGGCTACTAGTATATTTTCTTACTAATTAATTTAATGATTGCTGCTTGCCTTGACTTTTCAAGTCACTTATATCACTTTGGGAGTAAAGTATTGAGGCAATGATTGCAACCGTAGTACTAGCAGGTTTTTGTAACCTAGGGGTTTGGTTCTGAACTTAAGGTCGTGTTTTGGATTTCTTGGGTAATGGTGTTAATCCATGCATACTTTTCTTTCAACGATATACATGACTAAGGCTGGCTGATTTATAAGCTTTACCAATTACTATAATTTATTTCCTTCAGGTAATTTAAAACATGATTTCTACTGTTTTTACAGATATATGGTGCAGTGACAATGAATAATGTGCTTTGTCTATCAGTCTTCTTGGCCTTGGTTTATGCGAGGGGATTGACATGGGACTTCTCTTCAGAAGTGTTGGTTATTTTGGTCGTTTGCATTTTGTTGGGTGTCTTTGCCAGCTTCCGCACCGTCTTCCCTCTATGGACATCTATACTGGCTATCCTACTTTACCCCTTCTCCCTGGCATTGGTGTATGTTCTTGATTATGTATTTGGTTGGTCGTAGACCAAATAGTGTTTCGTATGTTAGTGCCTTTCATGGCTCTTACCCTTTTGGGTGTGTATGATTTTTATAGTTCTTTGTCTATGACTATGTTGTTGGTGACTTCCATTGCTGGTGTGGATTTGACATCGAATTTGTGGCTACAGTTTTGATTAATCCGTGCAATTAGACAAAATATAGCACGAATAAAAATTATAGAGTGAAGCCACCGTGTCTGATTGTTTTGATTTCTCATCATTCAGAAACATAACGTTGGGGTAGTTCACGCATTAGTTACTAGGTTGAGCTCAAGCTATGACTAGACATGGAGTTCGAACTTTTAGTAATTGAGTTTGGGGTTTGTTAGATATAACCCGGGTGGAGTTTGGACTATTACTAATCGAGTTCGGGATTCTTTAGATATAATTTTACACATACCAAGTTGGTCGTTTAAAATTTTCTTGGGGTAGTATTTTATGTTGTTATATAGTTTCGTTTTAGTATATTATATTATACTCATGGATTTCCTTGTTATATAGTTGATCTCTTACACTTTATACTTTGTCATTGGTTGATCACTTATACTTTGTCAAGAGAGAAAACTCTATAATGCTCATAGAGATAGCTTGCTGCATAGCTAAAAGCTTTTACCTACCTAAATTTTTCGAGAGCAATTTGTTATGCTTTTTTATAATTCAACGCACAGTTCTTAGTATTTTTTTTAGAGTATTTTATGTTTTTTCAATAAAGTGACACACAACTCTTTAGTGCTTTCCCAAGAGCATTTAATCATTTATGGTTTTTCTATAATTTGGTGCATAACTCTTAGTGCTTTCATGAGAACATTTTTTTATATAACTTGTTGCATGGCTCTTAATGTTTCACTAAGTATTTTTGCTTTTGATTTTGATATAACTCGGTACACAATTGTTAATATTTAACTGAGAACATTTCTGCTTTTAAATTTGGTATAACTTAGAACATGATTGTTGATGTTACACTGATAACATTTTTGCTTGGATATTGCTTGCTGTTAAACTATTATTGCTTAAACGAGAAAACTTTTGTTTTTAAACTTTTATATAACTTCACTCATAATTGTTTATAACATTTCTTCATTTCTTCTTTTGATTTTTTACAGAACACAATGCATAATTGTTAATGCTTCCCTGAGAACATTTATACTTTTGATTTTTTTTATGCAACTTAACACATAACTTTTAATGTTTTACTTATAGCATTTTTTATTTTCATTTCTATATAGTTTGAAACATACATCTAATATTTTACTTAAAATATTTTTGTATTTATTTTTTGTGTAACTCAAGGTATAATTATTAGTGTTTCACCAAAAACATTTAGTTTAATTGTTCAAGGTGCAGAGATGTTGAAGGTGTGAGAACAGGGCTGAAGATGCTCAAGATGTCATTACTAGAAAAAACACCTTCTACTTAAATTATTTTCAAAGTTTTACTTTGGTTGTATGATTAAGGTAGATGCAATGGATGTTGAAAGTAGTAGAGATTTTCCATTTGTTGGCAAGTGATGTAGAAAGTGAACATACATTTGGTCGTTCTAAAACTAATGTTGTGTGCCCGACATTTGGTGGGAGATGGAGTTCATAAGCCATTATCCGATGCATTGAAGGGGCCGAGTAGTTAGAGGCAAGTTTCCAGGAAGTTTGATGTTTGACCGTTTGCTGACAATAGAGGTGAAGATAAAGTCAAACCTAATCGCTAAAGTTGAAGTGGTGGTTGATAAGCATTCATTGGATGATGCAACAAAGATTGTTTTTAAGATTAGCATCTACCGGAAATGAATTCGGAACTGTCTTGACGAGTACTCGATGTTTTAGGAAATTAACTTTCAGTTGATTTTTAAAAAAAGGGAAGATCTACTTGAAAAAGACTCTTTTATGCTTAAGGTAGGAGGAATACAAAAATGATAATAAAGTGTTTAACATTATAAGAGTTAAGAATATAGAATAAGATAATAAGATAAATTGTACTTTCTAAAGGGTAAGGTCTTTATATATCTCTCTTAGGTGGGGACTTTTAAATTGATTATATGTTTTACAAGTCATTCATTAGTAAAGATTATCATATTATTCATAATTGTTATTGATGACAACGAATGTTGGATTAAAAATTTATATAGTCATCCATCCGAATTCTTTGATATTTATGACTTATTATAGCAGATAATTACAAATGTTTTTAGTGGTCTAGGGTTTACAAAAGCAATGAAGATGGAAGATGTTAGAATGGTGGTGGAGATAAACAACTCTAGAGAGCATGAAAGTGGAGAAGTGTCAATGACATAATGGTACTAGAGAACATGAAAGTGGGGAAGTGTCAATGACATAATCGTAAGCAGTATTGTAACATCATTTTTGTGGTGAAGGATATTGATCAAACACTAGAAAAAGTGAGAAATTGAGTGATATTAATCGTCACAAATTATTCTTATAATATCATATTTAAGTTATTCAGAACTCCATGAAATTCTCACATTCAAAAAAAATAATTTTCTTTTATATGCATGAGAAGAATACTGATTCATTTTATAGTTTTTTTTTATCTTCCAATATGAAAATTCAATCTCTTAATTAAAAAAATTACAACAAAAATCCAAAATTATATTAATCCCTCACGTGATATCACCAAGATTACAAAATTTGCTTATTTTATTAGACGATAAAAAAAATGATCCATATAATGTGTCGATTGGAGGTGAAAAGGTGGGTTATAAAATCCATAAAAAAATATCCTCGTACTTGTGCTAGAACGGAAGTGGTTGCTGTGACCCTTTTAATTTTGTTGGGAAGTATTTGTTGTGTGGGAGAGGAAGCGTTGTTTGATAAAGTTTTTTTTAATCAGCATTGTTTGATAAAGTTGTTCACATCTTTCATCCAACTCGACCAATAAAAAGATGTAGATGCATTGGAAGAACTGGAAAAGGTTTCTTTCACTAGTTTTTTTTTTCTCACTTTTATTTTGCAAACCCATCTAATAATAAAATATTATATTTTTTAATAAAAATTAATATAAACAAAATTTTAAAATAAAATAATAATAAATTTGATTGTTAATGTGACCTAAAAATGTTAATATATTAAGAACACTTAATATTTGATCATTAAGAAGGATTGTAAAATATAAACCATGAGATGGTCAACTTTTTTGCCTGAACTTTCTTCCAATATAAAAGTTGTTTACATATTCATTGATCCAATATTTCAGATACTTTTAAGTGAAATGTTTTACAAAAACACTTTCCTTAATTCTGGCTCTAAATTTCATTCAAAACATGGGAGTTCATTTCATTATTCAATTAGATAGATAATAATCCTATAAACATCCCTTCCTCCTAAGTCAATATCTATTAATTAGATCATTAATGTACAGCCATTATTTTACTCAATAAAATACCTACGAATATGAAAACTCGGTTTAAGATGATTTTAAAATAACTAATTAACTAGTTTTTGAGTATGATATTTAAAAGGTTGTTGTTGGAATAAATTTTAGTTACCTCCACCAGAGTTCTGAAACAGGTCCTAAAATATTTATTTACAAGAATTAATAATGTGAATACTTTTTTCTTTTTTAAATCTTTGTAAAGATACATCACACAAGATCTAACGTACATGAATTCGTTTTTCACAATTTTGTTATCACAATGCACATCAAATCTCTCCACAACCCACATGCACAAAGTTTGTTACCACTCCAATTCCTGACTCATCCAACCAGGGCACTGTAATAAGCAAGAAAGGAATCACTAAAAAAAAGAAAAACAAACAAACAAATGCATAGCCTCAATTCTCAAAGGCATGCTACTAGAGTTTGGCTTCATCAAAGCACTTAGGTATTGCTACTCAAAACAAACAAATCAACATCTCTTTTTTTTTTTTTTTCTTTTTCCACTCTTACTTCTCACATGGCCAAAATTTCTAGTCCTTTTCATACTCATCCCTACATGTGCATATTTAGGAATATCTACCACTAGTAACACTAAACTAGAAGAATAAAGACAAAAGATGAGAATGCAAGTTTTATAGTGAGGAAAAACTAGCCTAGAAGTTCTATTCATAGTTTCAAATTAAGATCAACATTTTCTCCCACTTCATGACCATTCTGAATCCTGGCTGCTGTATGTCCAATTTGCTCCTCCTTTGGTTCTGGATGGAAGAAGCCATACAGTGGTTGCTTTTGTTGATTGAACAGCCTGTACACTGGTGGGGCAGGGATTTGTTCTTCTACATTTCCCTTTACAAAATGAAATATAAGAATGAATCATGAATATACAAAAATGGGGGGAAATGGCTAATGAGTTTGCCCAAACTGGACAGAAACTCAAAATCAGAACATACCTGGTTTTGAAATGCTAAGAGAGTTGAAGATGGCATGGACTTTGAAGGTGGATAAGAAGTAGGAGATGGAGGAGCCAATGTGAGAAAATCTCCATTGAAATTCTCATTCTCTTCACTTCTTTTCTTTGTGTTTGGCTTAGAGTTGGATGCTGAAGTGAATGTGACTTCTCTGCAGATGGTGCAGAAACACATGGTATGAGCAGACAAGAACTACAACATAAGGGTCAAAAGGTTAAACTGAAACTACCTGGAAGTTGAATTGCCAGCCTCAAAGTTAAATTCGCTTCCATTACCGCAGGAAGTTTTTACATTTGTTCTTGTTTCAGCAAAGGGGGGCAAATTATAATTGAAAGAAGGGGCATTGGGAACATTCAAGGAGAAAGGGTATGACCTTTTTGTTCCAACTGTCTGCATAAGTTTCAAACACTTATATCAAATCTCATAAACTAAAAATATTCTAAGGAAAATCTCTTCCATCAAAACGTACCAGTTTATACAAAACAAGTTGAGAAATTCAGGCACATAGAAGAGGAAATTATTACTAGCAGTATAAAGGGTAATTCATACACTTTTCCCTTCCATCTCCTTTCCCACCTCATTTTTCTATCTCTTCCCTTCTAATTATATTGCATTACATCTTCTATTTTTCCAATTTCTTTCTTTCACTCTCTTCCGTAGACCAATCCACTACATTCAACAATTTTCTATTGTAAAACACATTCTTCATATTTAATAACTGAATTATGATTATAGTGCTATGAACCAACCTCCACCTTGCTAAGGGTCCAATGAATCTTCCTGAAGCCATGTACAATGACCAAATAAAGGCTCAATTTACTTGGACATTCTGGGAGCTGAGTTATAACCCTAATGATTTTTTCTCTAACACACTCCTACATGAGTCCACAACCACAACAACTCTGTCAGCAATGACACCTTTCTCGCAAGAATTTCAGAAGCATTAAGGTGTTAGAAGCTGCAAGTTGATGATATCTGCAGATCCAGCCTCGCCTGATCCATTTCATTAGATGTCTATAAATTGCATAACCCACCTGCATTCATGTGTCCTTGCAAGGGACCATCACCATTGGATCATCCATGTGCAGCCACCACAGAAGATACCACATTCAATGACTGACTTCGACAAAGCTTTTCCAGCATCTCATCGATAACATATATATATATAGTAGATACCAAACTGAAATATTCACATAAATTACTTTAAGAGCACAAATTGCACATACCTTATCTGTTGGTCTCATAGGCACACTACTGTCGTTAACGTTTTGGTTTGAAGGGGGCTCTATTGTGAAATGAGGCATAGATGTTGATGAAGTTCCTGATGAGACATTCACCTACATGTGTATATCAATCCTTTTTCATTACAAGGGCAGAGAATGTGATGAATAGATGACAAAATGAAAAGCACATCATGTAAATTAAAAAAGAAAGACACTCACCTATACATGTTCACTAAACCAACCAATCCTTTTATTCAATTGGAAGAGAATGTGACGAATATATGGAAAATAAAACTCCCATCATACAAATTAAAAAGAGAGAGATCAAACTAAAACAAATTGTCTTACCACTGATGAAGAAGATTGATGTTGATATTGTGGTGTTCTCTGTGCCAAATTGGGCATAGGCCAAACGGAGTTGGATTCAAAAGGCAAACTTAGTAGAATTGGCAATCCTGAGTCATCCACTCCAAATTTGTTCTTCTCAGAATCAAATTGATAGGAACTCCACCACTTGGGAACATTCTCGTGTCCAGGAACAACAGGCCAACCAGTCCCAAAGCCACCACTGTTTGCCAATGGAACATTGCTAGGCACTTTATCATCAATGGGTTGTGGTTGTTGTTGCTGCTGCTGTTGTTGCAATGACAAACGGGACCTAAATTCAGATGGTTGCTCACAAGTTAAAAGAGTTGTAGAATGGGATTGGTTGGAGTCATGAAAATTCTTAAGTGGGAGAGGCAGATAGGATGGTTTGGTTGATGATAATGCAGTTGAAGATGGTGAAAGTGGAGGTGCATCTCTCTTTTGCTGTTCTTCTAGTCTTATCTTTTCAAGCTGTGCCACACCAAGTCCCCTTTGAGGCACCTTTTTCTGCTTTGACTTCTTAGAAGATCTTCCAAGGCCCCCCATGCCTATACCTTCTCTCTGATCTTCCTGAGGCATTGCTGTATCATCTTCCATTTAATCCAAATATATCTAATCCAAAGTATATGAGCACAAGCAGTATCTCCCAATTATGGCTTCAATCTTGCAATACCACTGTCTCCAAGACTAAATTTTTAAGCAAAACCAGGATACCCATATCAAGATTCAAGATTCAAGATTCAAGATTCAAGATTCAAGATTCAAGAGAGACAGAGAGAGTAAAATGTTTGATAATTGGTATCTAAACCCCATCACTATGATCTGAAAGGCAAATCTACAAGTAGAAGATTACCTAAAAATTTGTGGAACAAACCCAAAAGGCAAGGCAAATATTCAGCAAAGACCGAAGATGATGAGAGAGAAGGAATCTTAAAGATCACGGATTTTTCTGAGTTGAAGTTGCTGGTTTGAGATTTATAGGAAGTAACTGAACCCGAAAAGAAAAAGGCTATATTTTTTGAAAATTGAAAGCATGGGAATCTAGAGTAACCATGAATCATAATATTGAATCACACATTTATCTGCCAAATCCTCGCTCTTCTAGTCTACCCTCCTTATTTTGTTCCTAGACCGACTCTCACGATCAATTTTCGAGTCTCTCTGTCTCAACAAAACACAAACTTGTACTCTAGTCATAGATCATGTTTCTCTCTCCAAATTATGTTTTTCAGTTCTAAAAGTAGTTAAGAGACAAGTTTTGTAGAAACTTTTTCTTTCTTCCATTTCATTTCAATTTCAAGTACTGCACCTCTCACCCTTCCTTACCCTACTTTTCTTTTCTTCATTTTTATTTTTCATCAAAAATTAATTCCTATCATCACTTCTCACATGATTAATCTATATCCATTTTCTTTTATTAATTATTATAGTTTTCTTTTCTTACTCATGTCATATTCACTTAATAACTTTAAGAGAATCTCCTATATAATAAATAATAAATATATTTTAACATTTTCTTCATATGCATTTATTTTTTCATTTAGTAGAAGATTAGTAAGAGAATTTTTAAGAACATACTTTTAATGTAGATTGCATGTATCTTCATTAATAAAGGGACAAATTCATTTAAGCTGTATATCATAAACAATAACATTGTGCATTGGAAACAACATAATTGTACATTTAAATTTTAAATTAAATGGGAACAATATTTGACGAGTTGGTTTAAATATTAATCATTTTTTAAGAAGTTGTAACATTATATTTTTTTAAATGAAAAAAAAAGTTAACTATTTTTTCTTTCTCCATTCTTTTACTTATTCATTTTTTATGATAAATATTTATTATGTTTTATATTTTAAACACATTAAATAAATTTATTTTAATTTAATATGTACTCCACTTTAATAAGCAAACAGCCATAAATAACCATTTCTCAACTCTTATTACTCTCTCTCTCTCTCACTCTCACCCTCACTCATACACATATATATTAAATAAGTATGAAACAAGTAGTTGTAAAGAGAAAAGAATGTGGATTTTGGATGAAACTTTCAAATGAGGAAGCATGCTATAGAGAAAAAAGAGAGAAGATTTTAAACAAATATTCAGTCTTTGTGTAATTACTTGTAAAATAAAGAAAAAAATATTAAATTTGATTTCAAACTAATTGGAACTTTTAATAGCATGTTCTCCATCTTCTTTGGAACACAAGAGGTCTATAGTAAGATAGTTTATTTTCATACATATCTCCTTAAAGAAGATTGGGTTGGATCTTTGGAAGCAAAAGTTTTAGGAAGAAAAAAAAATGGGAATAATATATATATATATATATATATATATATATATATATTATGCCACTTGCATTTTCATTGAGGGATTACATCAACATGATTCTTAATTTGGTGAAACACACGTAAGGCATGTGCATGCATGTTGAGTCTCGTAATGCTTTCGATCCACCAAATCATAGAGAACAAAATTATCATAACCATTTCTTTTGTTTCACACCAAATCACATGCAATTTTATAACAAAATTTTGCTCCAAGTTTTCTTTTGCGTTTGAGTCACTAATTTATGAAGAATAAGGCATGGGAAAAACAAAATCTTGGCTTCATATAAACGTGGTTTCCTTTTTAAAATGTTCTTTAATTTAAATTAACTTATACGAGATAAAGATAGTAGGAAAAAGTATTAATATTATAAATTTTTATTTCATTAACTTAATGACATTAAAAGTAAATAGTATCCATTTTGGTTCAAATCATGTTTCTAGATTATCACCTATAACGTCATGAATTTTCTATTTTTATACTTGAATCAATTACAAATGAGTAATTTTTATTTTATCTATGTTTCTAGATTTCTCAGATAAATGGTGATAAAAACGATTTTCTGAGATTACAGATGAGATAATTTAGTTTCTAAAAATTTCAACAAAGATATAAAATGATTACACAGTGTTACATAAATTGAGAAGAAGATAAATGGTGTTCAGACTAACTTGAAGAATCCAATTCAAAGTTCCATGGGCCATTCTGCTTAATGTATCATCACATAAATCAGATTATTAAATCATGAAATAAGAGAAAATTATAGAAATGAAAATTGGTTGATTCAAATGGGTGTTTCTGAGTATGCACTTTAGATAAGGGTGACCAATGGGTTGTCTTAATTTCTTAATTTTAGAAAACTTTAGATCCCATAATGCATTGGAAAGAAAACCAAAATTGTGCAGAAAACAAATTAAGTAAGAAGGTGAGAAGTCACACATATATATACATCATATCTCATAAGCTGGTAGTTTCAAAATCTGCTTAAATCTCCATGTCATGCTGATGAGGAAAGCTATTTCAACTCAACCTTTATATTGGGGACCCACTTTTGTCCATATTCAACCACATCAATTTCACCTCTAGGACAACAAAATTAATGAAAACATAACATAAAGTTCATATCTCATACAAGGTTACCCATTCATTTTTTAAATCCTATATACACTTTCATTTGGAGTTAAAAGAATAACTTTTTTTAGATACTATAATTCTTTAGAAATGGATTTATTTTGATAGATTTTCTTCCTTAACTATATTTTTGGTTTCCCATAAATTATTAGATTTTTGTTCTGGATACCAAATAATTTTCTAATAAAAAAGTTTATTTTGATTTTGGTAAAAGTGGCTTTTTTACAACCATGTTATTGCTGTTTATTGATTTTTTTTTATGACTAATATCTAGGTATTTTCTTACCTAAATCCGGTTTAGAGACAAATCTAGTGTAATAAAGTGCTTCAGGGACAAAAAAAAAATTATTAGAGGCGAAAAGGTTAATATATTAGAGACCAAAAATAAAATCTGATAATTTACCAATGACTAAAGATCTATTTAACCCATTTTGTATATTAATACACAGTGGATTAGAGATCAAAATTTTAATCATATATTTCTATCCAGTATTTTACATAACAGAGGACACTAAAACCAAGAAAGAAAAAGGATGTTTTGATGTTTATATATCTTATTTAAATTAGAGAGTGAATTTGAGTGATTTGTAAGGTAAATAAAGTAGACAGAGAAAATTTATTAAAGTTCGTGAATGGTTTTATAAATATAATAAATTTTAAAAAAATTATGAAATAATCTAATATAAAAAATTTAGAAATATAAATTATAATTAAAATAAATTAAAATAAAAAATAATATTAAATATTAATAAAAATACACATTAATAATTAAAATTAAAATTTAGGTTGTTAAAATATGAATTTCCAAAATCAAGTTGATTAAGTGAAGAGATTGTGTGATGAACAAAGAGAGGCAAGATTTTGTCTTGTATGTGAGGAACTTAAGATTTTGTTGGATAGAAAATATATATACTATGATCAGATTCTTTGTTGTCTTAACGTTCACGTAAGAGAGCTATGTTTGGTTGATTTTTACACCTACCATATATTTCACCTTACTTCAAACTTAGATATTTGATGCAATATATAGCCATTTCATTTTAAACCTTCCACTTGTGATCGTAATTTTATAATGAAATATAAAAGGCAGAAAGGTTAAAGGCACACGCATAAATTGCAACCCAAGTGTTTGCCCTAAAACCCTATTCAACTCATTAAAAGGAAGATTCAAAGACAAAAAAAAAAATGTACAAGTTATTAGAAAACCTATTTTAGCATATAATAAAGAGTAACTATGAAAAATCAATTTTAGTTTGAGGATTCTTTTCCCCCAAATTTCTTCAACTTTACAATATGTATAGGAAAAGTAGCAAGAGATGCATGTAATTAATAATATTCAATTGCGGTAAAAAAAATTATAGATCTTAAAGAAAAAGGGTTTTCATGAAAAAAAACTCATTTAATTGATCGATTTAATATATATATATATATATATATATATATATTAATATATATTCATAAAAGATATTCATGTTTAGAAAAATGATAAATAGTAATTGAATTTAGGTATACAAAACTAGATTTATTATTGGTGATTGGTTCTTTTTAAAATTAATGACCAATATAGCAACACATTTTTAGTCACAACAAATAGTGCCTAAATTAGTACTCATAAATTTAATTATTTTATTTTATTAATTTAATCAAATATTAATAATTTTTTCTTTTTTAATTTTTATTCTCCCAATTTTTGAGGCATTCTTACTCATCATATTCCGTTTTCTCATTTTTACAAAGTTAATGTTCCTTTTTTCTCTCTTTTTTTTATTTATTTTTAGCATGAATGTGGTGGATCCAACGGTTCTAGCTCCTTGTTTGAAATCATAGCAACATACCAATGCTACTTTGTGTAAGGATATAAAAAATAGCTTTAGAGTGAAGTGATATAATTTAAATGATACCTAAATATTTTATTATTAAAGTGAAAATAATATATAAATAGAAAAAATAGTTATTCAGGTTTCAATTGAAAAGAACCACCATCTCTATAAATTTTTCCCTTTTCCTTCTTCTATCTTCTCTTTAACTTTTTGAACCCCACTATCATCAGAATGACTATCGAAGTCCGCCATTGGATTCTTGGTAACGAATACTACAAGACTACATGACCAGAGTTCTAGACAGAGTAAGTTCATTTTTACTCCTTCTTCCATTGAGTCGGTTTTGAAATTTTTAGGTTTATTTTTTGCATATGTTTTTCATTTGGTGTTTTTAGCTTCAGGATCAGTTCCTCTTGGATCAGAGTCCTAGTGATATAGTTATATTTTTATATCACAACTTTTTAGTGCAGGTTAAGCTACCCTTGAGTTTTTGTAGGATTGAGGCTATTAGTGAGCACCTGTTTATTCTCAGAAAAGGGAAGCTAGTTTTATTTTCAAATAGAATCCTAGGTTAGAAGATCTAGATGTGAGGGTGACGTGGTCACCCGTCTCAAATTTTCTTGTAGAGATGTTTGTTTATGAGAAAATTAAAATGTTGTTTGAGATTGAATATTTTATATTTTATGTTGATTGTGATGTGAATGAGTCATTGGGTACGTCTTGTTTGAGATTGAAAATGTTGAATGATAGTATAAAGTGATTTCATTGCATTTATGGATAAATTATAATGTAAGAGTTGTATGTATTTTTTTTATAAATCTAGATAATTGGATATGGTTTAGAAATAATGAATATATATGTTGACAGAGTAGCTCATTGAAAGTAGTTCTATCTTTTTGAATAAAGAAATAACAATTTTAATGTTGTAGGTTTATGAAAAATACAAGTTTGAATGTAAATTTTGGTAAAAATATTAATGAGATTAGTTTTGAGAAACATTTTTCTGCATATTTATTAGGCGAGAAAATTCCTGCTCAAACGAGAATAAGGTGAAAAATAGGGTGCTCTCGGATCCATTTTCGCTCTAACGAGAAGGGATCTCAGTCAAGCGAGAGACGATCTCACTCAAGCAAAAGTTGGGTGGAATTTGGGGTGGTCTCAGGTCCATTCTCGCTCAAGCGAGTCCATTCTCACTTAAACTAGAAAATTTTCGCTCAAGCTAGATTAAAAACAAACTTAAATTTTAAGTTTTTTCTTATGAGTTTCTGTTTTATAATTTTTTATTGCTTTTAATTAAATTTTATGTGAATTTTAATATTATATATATATATATTTAAATTGAGAAGTAATTAGTTATGTGTTATATGCCATTTATTGGTTTGTTTATTTTCTAAGTTTTCGTATGATAACATGGTGTGATTTTGGTTCATGTGAGATGTGAAGTATGCAATGATGTAAAAATGTGATCAAGACATAGTATTTTCAGGAAAGAAAACAGTGTTGAGATTGTTAGGAGGGGTATTGATTTGTGATGTACTCTAAAAAGGGACAATCTTGACTCTATTGTTATCTTGGAATCATATAGATGAAAAGTACCAGGTAGTGAGAGTCAAAGAAGGTTCATATATGATACAATCCAACTTGAAAAGCAGATGACCAAGGATACCACAAACACTTCACAATTAGGTTAGTCATCTTAGCATCTAAGACAAGACCCTACCAAACATTAAAAGGATGTAAGTAGAAGAAGAACTGGACATAGGCTAGAGCATCAAATATTCTTTCTTCTGGTATTTTTACAAGACAAGTTTATATAAATAATTTTGGCTCTTTCTGGGGGTCCAAATAGAAGAATAAGCTAGAGTAGGGTGTACTTAGTAAATTGGTCTTTGACATGTGCACATAGGTTTAGGGTTTCTTTGACCTACCTTCTAGAAGGTTTCTACAAATTACACCCTTACCCCTCTCACTCTTGCTCCCTAAGTCACTCTCTCATATAAAGGGTGTCTTGCCTCATGTATTTTCACACTTGAATTTGAATATAGAAGAGAAACTCTGCTTGAGTGATTAGTGAGCTTTGTCTCCTAAATTGTTCTTGGGTCTTATCTTGACCTCAAGTGGCGGCTCTTCACCACTCATCTTGGAGTCTTTCACCACTCAAAGTGGCGTGACCACCATCATTTTTCCATAAGCTTTCTTCATCTCTTCATCCTTTTATTTTCCATTCCTTACGCCCCATCCTCATTTCATATTGCTTGTTTTTCTTTTCTTTTCATTTGGTCTTTATTACTCTTATTATCTTTTTGCTTCTTAAGTTCCACACCAGATGTGAGTTGATTTTAGATGGTTCCATTTTAGAGGTGACACTTTACTTATGATTAAGATTTTAACAATTATATGGTGAGACCTAGGGAAGATCCCATTGGACACGAACTTAACCAAGTGGTTAAGTAAGTGTGAAGGTTCACTTCCAAAGGCAAAATGAAAAACACATTATAAGGTGAGAATGAGGTATGGTGCAAAATGTAAAAGACTTGAAAGGAAACAAAATAACATGAAGGAAACCGAATGGAAAAGATGAAGCAAAGCAAATATAGGAAGCATAGAGGATAAGTGGCGTATGGAAAAGGTAGAATAGATGAAGGAAGAATGCTTATGGTGATGGAAGAGAGTTGGACATGCCACTTGGAGTGTGGTTTCTCCAAGATGAGTGTAGAGGGCCACCACTTGAGAGCTTTCAACTCACTCAAGACAAGACCTAATGCATAGAGCAAACTAGACTCACACAAAGTGTGCAGAGTTTTCCTTCTTCTATAAAATTCAACATGCAAATACAAGGAGTATGGTACCCTATTTATAGGAGATGGTGCCTTGGAAAACAAGAAGCAAGGGTATGATGGGAAAAGCTAAAAGAAAGGTGTGGCGTTAGCATTGACCAAGTCAATGTCACACCATAAACCTAAACTTCTAGAAGTTAGGTCAAAATCCTACCCTAAAGGCTATGCTCAAGCTCAAATGATAAGCACACCTCCTATTATGCTAAAGGAAACCTATTCTACTGAAATTACAAATAAAGACACTAGCTGATGCTTAGTCCCCAAGGCCTATGCTCAACTCCTCGTGATCCTCTAGGGCAGGCTCGGCGCTGAAGCATTGGCTGGAGATGAATCCTGATCTAGCCCTGTGTCTTGAGTCATGCTCCTAGAAGGCTGGGCTTGGTCAGTGGGCACACTCTCTTCTAGGTCCTCATCAACACCTCATCATCATCACCATATAATTGTATTTTTCTCTTTTGCTCTCTAGAAGAGAACCTTCATACTTACTTAATCACTTGGTTAAGTTCGTGTCCAATGGAAATCTTCTTTAGGTTTCTGACCATATTCTACTTAAATAAAAAACTCATAAACAAAGTACAAACCATAAAATATGCAATCCTAAAATCAACTCACATCAATATAGTTCTATCTAGGGTGTGAAAAAGAACTTGGTCTTCCAGGTCATATGAATTAATCCTGTCATATGAGGAGGTTGAGGTTGAGATATTTTTATACGCATGGTTGTGTGGATTCACATTGGGTAGTATGATAGGTGTATGTCTCTAAGTGTTAATTTCAATACATCGGTCTTTCGGAAGTAGTGTCAAGTGTCTGAGTATGCGAGTCAGTAGAAGTCTGACATGATAAATATGGTTGATGAATTATTTTTAGCCACTTGATTGCTTTGTGCAAATGTATGAGAATTGATGAATTTATGTTTGTTATTAAGAATTTTATTTATATGATAAGTTTTAAAAATAACTAAGTTACCTTGTTGTTTGTGTTGTGTTTTGTTTTCTTTATCTATGATGATAATGTATTTACACGAGAGCAAATGAGGTAGCATGTGAGAGAGTTCTACAATGAAAAGATGGAAATATTTATTTTCTTTTGAATGTTTTGTTTCAAATTTTATGTAAATATTTAAAATCCAATAAAGAGGGATACATTTTAAAATTGTACGAAAGAGATGTATATATGTAAATATTTATGTTTATATTTCATGCATATTATAGTTTTTAGATATGATAAAATAGAGATGTTACATTTTGGTATCTTGAGTTGTTCATACTTAGAATGACTTATGGTAGTTAGTTCGTTATGTTTCTTTTGCTTATAAATAATTGTCTGAGTTCAAATTAAAAATATAGTGAAAAGTTTTAAGATAAAGCTTTTGAAATCTTATTTATGCTTGAGTTAAATGTATGTTCTAAATAAAAAATTCAGTATTAAAAATGAAAGGATCTTGATAAAGTTGTGAGGGTGCACACTCAACTAAATCATGATAATTTTTAGTCTTAATTCTAAAAGTTTTATGTTCAGCATATGTTTAATTCTTATGTGATATGTTTCATTTTATTAAGTGTTTTTTTATTTAATTGGAAGTTGTCTTTTAGTTTAAGAGTTTTACATCAATAATTATTTTGGTGTAATACTTTATATATTATAAGTGTTATGATTTTGTTGACAGACTCAAATTCTAGATGAGTTTGAGACGCATGCCTTTGAAAGATCTAGATGTTATCTTTTGCATGAATTAATTCTTTATCGATTTGAGGAATGGAAAACAATAGTTTCAAAATCACAAGAATATAAAATGGATAGTTACCCAACAAGTGTGGAGCGAATTGCAAGTTAAATTTAGTTGTACCATAGTTCAGTTTCAATTAGATATAAATTATGAGAGTAAATAAGCAGTATGTTTGAGGTTTGAAGATTTAATCACTTGTTTCCAGAGAGAGTACTAGGTTTATTTCTATGATGAAAACAAGAACTTTCTTTGATCTAGAGCTTGGAAGAGGTTTGTGTCGATAACACAGTATAATATGGTTCTAGCTGAGCAACAAAGCTTAAAAGAAAATTTAAAATTTGATGGAGAAATTAGCTTACAAGTTGAGTATGTCATCTTGAGAAGTATTAATGATATTGTTAAAAAAGAAAAATGAGATATTTTAATTGTGCTTAGATTATAGTTAGGCAAATAATATTGTTGAAAGGTAGCAGACAAAGAAATTACTTGGAAAGGAGTAAAAGTTTAGTGCAAGATGGATGTTGTTTAACAAATATGAATTTGAAAGCATTGTATGATTTGAAATTGCCACAATTATGTGTCAAGTATGTAAGGGATGAATTGGATGTTATTCCATAGATGGATGGATGATCTGCCAATCACATTCTCATAGATTATGATCAGCAAAAGGTAGTGTTTCTAGACTCCAAGGAATAAGAATTGTATACTCTACAAGTTTGAGCTCAATTGAAAGAAGGGTCAAGGTGTTTTGCAATCTTAACTCATATGAGAGTTGAGAATGAAGATGAGATGAGTAATATAACATTGGTGAAATAGTTCATAGATGTGTTTACAGATGAAGTCGTGGGAAAACCTCCTAAGAGAGAAGTAAAGTTCTCCATTGATATGGTGCTTGGAATTGGACCAATATTAATGAAAACTTACAAAATGGTCTTAGTTGAGTTAAATGAATTGAAGAGAACGAGTTAGAGAGTTATTAGAGAAACATCTGAAGATAATGTTGAAGATTTTGAGGAAGAAATTACTGTATGATAAATTCTCTAAGTGTGAGTTTTGGTTGAAAGGAGTGAATTTCTTATGACATGTGATATCAACTCAGGGAATCTCAGTGAATTCAGCTAAGGTGGAAGCAATGCTTCAGTGTGGATGCCCTAAGTCAACTACTAAGCTAAGGAGTTTTATGTGTTTAGCTGGCTACTATCAAAAGTTCATTGAAGATTTTTCTAGGATAATAAGACATTTTATACAATTAACTCACAAGGATCCAATTTTTTCTTGGACTGATAGGTGCGAGCATAGTTTATAGAAGTGAATAAAAGATTGACCAGTGCTCTAGTGTTGGTAATTCCTTATACAGGGAAACCTTTGAGGTTTATTGTAATGTCTCCCACCAGAGATTTTGTTGTGTTTTGGTGTAGGAGGAGGAAGTGGTAGCCAATACTTCAAGGCAACATAAAAGTTCATGAGAGAAATTATACTACCCATGACTTAAAATTAGCAATTGTGGTATTTGCTTTGAAGATATGATGACATAAGTTGTAGGAAGCTAAACTTCAGGTATTTAGTGACAATGAAAGTTGAAAGTATTTATTTGAACATGAGGCAGCGAAGAGGAATAAATTTTTTGAATTTTTTTTATTTCCAATTAATATACCATTCAAAGAAAGTCAAGTCAAGTGTTTAACATGAGTATTGAAGAATAGAAGATGATTGAGCAATTTAGAGATATGAATTTGGAAGCAAAATGTCATGTTGATCATTAGTTGTGGTAAGTTAACCATAACTAATGGTTTTCTTGGAATGATAAAGGAAAAACAGTTAAAGGATCCTAGTTTGAAGTGCTGATGACTTTTCTACGGCAAGTGCACTGCGTTGTCAGAAGTAATAATTTGTCCCTAAGGACGGATATCGAACCCACAAGGAACAATTGAATAATCAAGTAAAAAATTCACTAATATAAAACAAAATAATAAAAGTTTGTTGAGAATTGTTATGATTGCAATGATTAAAAAGAAAATATGTCAAAGAGTTTGTTGCTTCAATTGGAAAAATAGGGATTGAAGTTCATCTTTCTCACTCTTTTGTATTTTGATTAACATGACAATATTGTGTCCTTTGATTGATATTGATGCCTGTATAAAAATCATATATATATATATATATTGATTCCTCGTGTATTTATAAAAACAACTTATCATTAAGATTAGACGTTGATAACAATTAACATTTCAAATCTATTCCTAGCATTCAAATATGTTAAGCATTATCGTTTAGGTCAGAACCTTAGAAGTACTTTTCAATCAAATCTAAGTTTCGAAATCATGGAAAACCAAGCATTACAAACAAAACAATAATACCAATTATCAATAAAGAACATAATATTATGTTTAGATATCACTTAAATACATAAGAGTTTGAACAGATTACTCCCAATCCCAAAAAGTATAAAATTAGCCACACATGATGGTTGTTACAAGCATGGAGAGCAAGAAAAGAAGATGCTTGATGTTTCTCCTTGACAACTACCTCCTCTAGGGTTTAGGGTTTTCTAACACGTTTTATTCTTCCAATTGGATTACAATTCACTCAATGGTGTTTTCCTCTCAATCTTGCACACCGATGTCTAGGGTTGTGCCTCAAGCTTCCTATTTAACCTAATTTGTCTGGGATTAAGTGACTTCTGGCTTAGGTGCTAATGGGCTCGTTTGGGCGAGTTTCACATAAAAAGGCCCAACGTTACTGGAGCAATCTCGCTCAAGCGAGAATGAACTCGCTTGAGTGAGATCCACTAGTGGTGTCTGTTGAAGCTGGAGGAAGCTTCTTCCCTACCAAGGCTTGATGTGTGTTTGATGAAGAAATTGGCTTGAGTGCTTTGAAGATTGTAATAGGTTTTTAGATTCATTTGTAATTAGGCTTGTAATTGTGTATGATTGCCTTTTGCTGTATAACCTATCCTAGATGCCTAACCAAGTCTAGATCAAGCACATGATGTGGTTAAATGGGTTTTGAAAAGCTTTTTAAAATGTTTTTAAAAGTTTTAAATCAGTACACAAATAAATCTGTTTTATGGAGAAAGAATCTGTTTATTTCTTCTCTGTTAAAAGGCTTTTCTAAAAGTTCTGTTTGAGACCACAGGCAAAGCTTAGTTCGTTATTTCAGTTAAAACTGAGTTGGCCTATTTGCCTTCATTTAATCTGTTTCACTGTGAAAGAATCCGTTTGCCCTTTGGTCAGTTGAAAGTTTTTTCACAAGTTAGTTAGGGCACCAAAGGTACAACTCAGACAGTTATTTCAGTTAGCTGAGTTGGCGGTTTTCACAAAATAAATCTGTTAAGTTCAAAAATGAATCTGTTGTTTTCATAACTGCTTTTCAACTGTTTTTTGAAAAGAAGTTAGAAACTGTTTTCTATATAAAGAAAAGTCTATCTCACATGAGAGTGTGCTGAGCAATTACGTTTTTGACAGAGATCAAACATTTTCCATGTGAGAAGAAGGATTGAAAGATTTTTGAAAGGTTTTCCAAAGAGATTTTCAAGTGTGCTTGTTCTAGGAAACCTTTGATCTTGGTGAAGGTGCTGGTGCAGTTCTGCAGCAAATTGAACTGCTGATTTTGAGTTCTTGCATCTTCTTTTCAGGTGTAATCTTTCCTTTATTTTGTTTTGTAAAGGTGTAAGTGTTAGTCACTCCTTGATAGGGTTTCTTGGAGTGCAAGGTGTGCTGAAATAGGGTTTTTCAGCATTGTGTGTGTTGTTCTTGTAGTGTTCAAGAACTGTTGTGTTTGTAAGTGATTGGTACTGTTTTTAGTGAATTCCACCTTGGGGTAAGGTGAGACTGGATGTAGCTCTGTATGAGTGAACCAGTATAAAAACTTGTGTGCCTTGTCTTCTCATCCCTGCACTCATTTCTGGTTTTGCTTAATTCTGTCAAGAACTAAATCTGTTCTCTTGAAATTGAATCTGTTAATTCTGGGTTTAAGTGAAAACTGTTCTTCCTGATTTGTTAAAGTTCTCTGATCATAAACAAGGTTGCTGTATATAATGGTTTAAGTGATTTGTGAACAAACTGTCCATTCATTAAAATCTGAGAAAGGATCATTCTTCTTAAAACCTTGTGTTGAGTATTTTTGTTTGATTTCTAAGCATAGCTGTATCCTTCATCCTCACAATATTAAGCTGATCTGATTCTGTTATAATTCTCTGTTGATCACAATTTTACATTGAACAAATTCAAATTGTGCCAAGACTGCTTTGAAGAATCAATCTGTTTCATGTAAAAAACAATATGTTCTTTTTGCCTCTGGAATACTGAAAAATTGTGTCCTTGCGAAAATTTTATAAGCTCAATTCACCCCTCCCCTCTTGAACTTAGACACTAATAGACCCAACAGTGTCTTGACTTTTTGCGAGTTTGGGGCAACTTTGGTGATGCTAGTGCATTTCAACTTTCCCTTTTTAGCCTGTATATTCTCCTTTTTTCCAGTTATCTCCATTCTTCCCTAGAATCCTGAAATTAATACGAATTTGGAAATAAATCGTTCTTATTTAAATTAAATCACAAAATATGTAAAAAAATATAATTTCATAAATTAGGGGTTATTTTATGTTTATTTTATCAATTAATACCCATAAGTGCCTATATTATAATATGAAATATTACTGAAATTTGGCACTTATCAACTCCCCCAACTTAGAATCTTGCTTGACATCAAGCAAAGTAAATGAATATATTTGAATTTAAATATCAAAACAGGTTAATTCACTAAACAACAAATTAAATTGGAAACTTATTATGCTTCTAAATTCAAATATAGAAAAATATAGATATAATCAACTTCCAGGATCAAATTAAAACAAATAAATGACAATTCATCAAGAAATTTCTTCTCATATGCTTACAGGCAAGTGTTTCTCTCTATTTTCACTGAATCATAACAAATCACAGTTGCTTTTCATTTTATTTTCCTATCACAAACATATTAGAAACATGAATTTTGAGGTCTTTTCCAGGATTATAATGAGGTTGGGCTTCCAAAAAGTATTGGCTTTTCAGATAACAAAATCCATGTCTTAAAGATAAAGAACATACCTACAATCCAATTATAGCACATATGTGTTATCTAATCACCATTTCCTTTTGACTTCATATTTTTTCCTCATTTTCTTTATACATTTTCATGATTTTCAACATGATTTTTTTTTTCAATCAATATGAATATATTCTTCCTATTCTCAACTTCCTGAGCTTTCAACAATTAGAACCAACCATTCCCTTTTCTATGTATATTGCAGCTATGTTCACCTTCCTTAAACATGCTAAAGGGTAGAAAAATATATCATTAAAGGTTTAGGGTGCAATAATAACAAAAATTCTTGGCTCAAAAGGGATATATAAAAAAAAGAATTCTAATAAGATAAAGGTTGGTTATTTGGCCCTAGGTTCCTAATTAACACAAATGCTTCAATCATCTTCACGCTCTTTTACGATGTAACAAAAAAATAAAAATTAAGCAACCACAACTGTCAATTCATTGGTAAAACTCTTAAAATTGTTTAAGGTTCACACGCTCACTTGGTTTAATTGGTCTCATTCCTTTTTGTTTTGTCATTCTCTCTCCTAATCAATCATCCTGTTAAATTTTCATGTATCACAATTTCAACTACATTTGAATAGGGATTCAATCATATTTTCTTTTCTAATTCAGCTTACTATTTAATATTTAAACACAAATTGATTTTTTCACAATTCAAAATTAATATTTAGTTCTTTATTATTTTTTTATTCAAGAAAAATAAACTAGAAAACTAATTAAATTAAAGCTGAAAATAAATCAAGGAAATAATCCAAGACATAAAATAAGTAAATATAACAAATGGATTCTAAAATACAAAAATAAGCAATATGACAGACTAATCAAATAAGCAAGAAAAATAACGAAAAACTAAAAAGAAATAAAACTAGGAAAATAAACCATATTATTGCTTAGTCCTCCTTTCTTAAGAAATCATCCAGCTCTGTGTTAAAGTCGTCATCTATAGTTGTAGATGGTCCTGCTTCGTTTGCTAGATCTCCCCCTCCCTCTGAGAAATAGAACCTGTCCCTAGGCCAAGCTACGTAAGAAACAAACTGATCGGGAGGCATGTAGGGATTGGGTTGCCCTTAAGGGAAATTTTGATATATATCTTGTTGTCGTCTCATTATCCCTCTATGATTTTCACTTTCTTGCATCTGTATGTGCTCCCATGTTTCTCTTTTTTCTAACTGCATCTACTACATTTGTTCCAAAATCCTATCTTCCCTGAATATTGCAGATGATTTTGGGTGATGGATGGGTGAATGATGTATAGGAACATCACCAACTTGTGGTGCCCGTTCTTCTGCAGTAGTATAATTATTAATAATAAATTTCAAATAATTTAGGGGTCGAATTTGTTGAACAATATGATTTGATGTCTCCAAATCCAAGTGGAAAGGTTGAAGACCCTGTTGATGTGTATATGTGTTGTTTAGTTGTTTAAAAATTGTTAATTCACTCCTTTAGATGATCCAAGCTCAATTGAATCTTTACCTTTTTGAAAAGATGGGTTTTCTAAAAGGATGTGAAATTTCAACCTGTTGAAATGTCGAATCAACCTGTTGTTTGACACTTAGTGGTTTTTAAAATGGTTTGGAAAGCTTATTTTGTTTTGACTTCCGGTTGTTTCGATAAATCAAATGGTTGTTTTTTTTTTTTTTTTTTTTGAAAATCTTAACAAAATTATGTTAAGTGGTTTTAATTTGTTTTAAATGATTCCAACAACTTTTGGTTTTTGATTTAATTGCTTTGACCACTTGATTGAGGTCATATAAAGGCCGTTTAACGCTGCTAAGCATTAACTAAGAAAGAGAGTTTATCAAAAACAGTTTTCAAGATTTTAAAAAGCTTTGGATCATCTCAAGTGTGTGGAATAAGATTGAGTTTTGTACTTCTGAACCTTAAACTTTGATTTACCCATGTGTATTCTATTCCTCTTCTTCTTTGAACAATGTATTTCTGTATTGAGATTTTATAGGATTAAGGCTCTTAGTGAGCACCTGTTTCTTCTCAGATAAGGGAAGCTAGTTTTATTTTGAAATAGAACCTTAGATTAGAAGATCTGGATGTAGGGGTAACGTGGTCACCATTATCAAATTTTCTTGTAGGGATGATTGTTTTTGAGAAAATTAGAATGTTGTTTGAGATTAAATTGTTTATATTTTATGTTGATTGTGATGTGAATGAGTTGTTAAGTATGTTTTGTTTGAGATTCAATTGTTTATGTTTTATGTTGATTGTAATGTGAATGAGTTATTGAGTATGTTTTGTTTGAGATTGAAAGTGTTGAATGATAGTATAAAGTGATTTCCGTTGCATTTATGACTAAAGTAAAGTGTAAGAGTTGTATGTATTTGTTTTTATAAATATGGATAATTGGATTTGGTTTAGAAATAATGAATATATATGTTGACAGAGTAGCTCATTGAGAGTACCTCTACCTTTATGAATAAAGAAATGATAATTTTAATGTTGTAGGTTTATGAAAAATACAAGTTAGGATGTAAATTTTGACGAAAATATTAATGAGATGAGTTTTGAGAAATCTTTTTCTGCATATCTCGCTCAAGCGAGAATTGGGTGAAAAATAGGATGTTCTCGGGTCCATTTTCACTCAAACAAGACGATATCTCGGTCAATCGAGAGATGATCTTGCTCAAGCGAAAATGGGGTGAAATTTCGGGTGCTCTCGGGTTCACTCTTGCTCAAACGAGAGGATTTTCACTCAAGTGAGCCCATTCTCGCTTAAAGTAGAAATTTTTTGCTCAAGGTAGACTAAAGAAAACTTTAATTTTAAGATTTTCTTATGAGTTTTTGTTTTATATTATTTATTGTTTTTAATTAACTTTTATGTGAATTTTATTTATTTGTATATATTTAAATTAAAAATTAATTAGTTATGTGTTATATGTGATGTTTTTTTGATAAATTTTGGTTGGTTTGTCTGTTTTCTAAGTTTTGGTGTGATAACATGGTGTGATTTTGGATCATGTGAGATGTGAAGTATGGAAATGTTTAGTTTTTTTTTTTTTGAATGTTTTGCGTTGACCTATGACTAATAGAGTGGGTTCAACCCTTGTTAAGAGGGATGCTAATAGAATGAGTTGAGCTCTCACTAAGTGTAAGCTAATAATGGTGGCTAAACCGTTGCTAATAAAGTGGATTGATCTCTTGCTAAGTGCAAGATAATAACATGAACTAAGTCCTCATTAAGTTAAACGTTTTAATAGTATTTTTTGTGTTTTGAGAAGGTGTAGCTGACGCTACATAACTAAAAAAAGCCTAGAATGGGTTGAACTCCTACCAAGCCCTCGCTAAGTTGGGCGTATTGTTGACCCTATCGTCAGTCTAGCTCACACATACAACATGTTAAAAAAAAGGTGTTGTTTGCATAGAAAACCTAAACTCTAGATTACTTGATTATAAAATTTCAAAGTGAAATACAAACAATTTCCATGAAAGAATCCTCCTACAACCTCCAACCTTTGAATTAGCTCAATCTAAAATAGACAAACATCAAAATGTAACACAAATTAAAGAAAAGTGTCATCCCATCCAAAACCAACTTCAAAACCAAAAATTGAAACGAAAAAAATGAACTAAGGAACCAACACACTCACCTCAACTTTAGCTCCAAACACCCTTATGCGCACAACAACAAACATTCCTCACTACCTCACCCCATGGCCAAACTTCCAAGATTTCAAGAGCTCACCTTCCACGAACAACAACAAATGGGGGAACCATAATTGGAAGCATCAATCAACTAAGCGAACAATAAATGGAGCCACAAACCAAATAGGGAAGAAGTTTATTAACCCACGAGGCAAAGAGAGGAAGAAAAAGCTACAAATTTGAGAAGATTTGAAGGCACATGGAAGAAGAAAACTAGAGATTTTAAATAGAAAGGGGCACTCAAGATAGCTGACGCGGAGAAATGAGGCCAGGTGTCTATAAATTCACTTAAGTAGTATGGGTCAGGTTCTAGTACCCACTTAACAAGTATCATCGTGGTTCTAGCACATGCATTCACAGTTGTGTCGTCCTACCCTCATGCAACAATCCAACCTAGCATCAAGCATGTCATAGTATACACCTAACCGAGTTAGCGTCAGCCTGACCCTGACATGCTCTAATCCCATTTAGAGATGACCCAACCCTACCTACACTCAATTCCAGTGTAGATTCGGCCCAACCTTAACAAAATTCTTCATATTTTACTTTTCTTTATGAGCAACATACAGACTACTCATTTTCGTGTTGCGTTAACATGCATACTTCTAATAATGTTTGAGTTGAATTAGAAACACTTTAACCAACTATAATAATGTCTTGGATAGGGTTGACATAACTCAATGTCTTTTTTTACTGTGATGAAATATCAGTTCTTCACCCAACCCTTTTTTCTTATTTTAAATCCTAAACTCGATTATTCAATCTCTCACTACCTTCCTTGTATTTTGTTTCCTCTTTGACCCACTTGAAAAAAAAAAGTTCTTATCTTTTCTAATATATTTTTTCAAATTTTGGATTTTTATCGGTGCATGTGGAACCAAATATTGAGTTTCTGGTGGGTTTGATCTTTACCCCCTTTTGTTTCATATATTTAAAGGATACCTTTCCTTTACTTTTGGTGTTTCAATAACGATATTTTTTCTGGAAAGAGATTTCCTTTCAACTTATCAGTAAAAAGATTGACTTTTTTTTTAAAATTTTGGGAATTTTTCTTTTTTTGTTGTCTTAATTTTTTCTTCGGTATTTTGTCGACCATATAAAGCATATAAAATAAGAAAAAATGTTTACATATTTGGATCCAAATTTATCACAAGTTAACAAGAGGAATTTAAAACAGATTCAATTAAAATTGAAAAACTAAATTTGAAAAACTAAACTTGAAATAAAATAGAAACAATTCAACTAAAACTGAAAAAAAATAGAAACAATTCAGGTAAAATTGCAAAATTAATTTTGAAATAAAATTAGAACTGATTCAATTAAAATTGCATAACTAAATTTGAAATAAAATTAAAACAAAATCATTTAATGTTGCAAAATTAAAATTTAAAATAAAATTTCAATTGAAAAATAATGATCCAAAATTTCAATGGTAAAACTTTTGTGGTTAAAAAATATTTCAGATTTAATCATCATCAATATTGAATTTTAGAAAAACTCAATAGCAATTTACATTTTTTTGTTTAATTCCAAAAAGATGGAATACTTAGGAACTAGCATTAGTTTGTAAAATTATGAAATTATTTGGTGATTTGGCCACACATGTTAATAAATACTTTTCAATAAAAACTTTTGTAGAGAGAAAAAAAATGGAGGAAACAAAAGGGAAAAAAACATGTCAGTAATTTTTTTTTATAGAAAGATGAATTAAATAAGTTCAAAATAATGCATAAAAAGATGTATCACAATTGTTGTATCAAATACTCTCACATTTATTAGTTTTTACTCTAGGATAACTAAACTCACTTATTAACTATAACTTCCAATTTAAACTAAGAACAAAATTTATAACACTTCTCAATGCTTTTCAATGAATCACAAATGTATAGAAAAGAGAGAATGCAAATATTCTAAGCATCAAAGTTAACAATAATATAAGAACACATTCAACTAAAATGATAAGTTAAATTAAAGAATGATATGAGAATGATAAAACTCTCACTAAAATAGGTTTTAACTTTAAACGCTCAAGTATTTACTTTTAAAATTACACTCAAACCTATCGATTATACTAACTAGCACTATTAAGTTTTGATTAACCTCTAATTTCAACAACGTGAAACACATACAATTAAATATCAAAAGAACTTTATTAAGGATAAAAAGATTTTATTAAACTTGTAATGTGACCAAGATAAAAGTAGGTTATAAAAAAAGAATTTTAAACTATAAACAAAAAAGAATTGAAGAACGATAAATAATATATCCAATAATAAGCATTAAGACTATCTTTAATAGGATCTTTTATTTCTTTTAGGCTTCCACTTTATTTCAATCACAAATTTATTTTCAAACTAATGTCAAATAACTTATCAATAACAATTCAAAATCATTTGCTAAGGATTACATCCCCACATTTATTTAGAGCCTATTCCTAAGACCATTATAAATCTCATTTCATCCCTAAGAATAGGATACATATCTTGGTTTTCACTTTTTTTTATTGGAATGAGCTTGCAATAAAAAAGATGTTATGTAGACTTAAAAGGAACAACAATGAAAAAAATGTAAGGTAAGTCATTTTAGTTACTAGCTTATGAAGAAAGAAGACTTCAATAATATCAATAATATTTTGAAATAAAAAAGAGTCAAACAAAACCTAAATTAACTAGCAATATGAGTGCACTCACACATGGTAGGATGCCTATCATCCATCAAAATAGGCTCAAAATCTCACAAGGTATTTTTCTATAACATGCTTAAGACTAATTTTCAAATAAACTCACAATACCAAAATGCAAAAAACTAATAACTCATCAAGTTGTGAAACTTTTCAACTAAAAAAGTTGTATAACCACAATTTTATGCATATAGAAATTAAAAATAACTTTTTATTGCACAAAAACAAAAATATGTAAATAGAAACAGTAATATTAAAAAAACAAAAAAAATACAAAAAAAAGCAAATGCAGTAGAAAAAAAAAAGAGAATTTATTTTATAATTTGTAAACTAGAAAAACTACAACAAAAAATAGTAAACAAAACACAAAAAATAAATTCTAACTAAAATAGAGAAATTTTATTAAAAATTATCTCACATTTAAATACACATGGTTCTTAATGTAAACATAATATGCATAGCAATCCCTCCAAGGAATGTCCAAAAATGTGCAGTAGTTCTAGGAAGGGAAGCTTTTCTAAATATATGACTAATTTCTCATCTACCTTCTCCACTTTGGAAGTATTATGAAATTTCTTGAATTGATGATTATTCACCTTTAAAATCTTGTCAATAACTCTGTCTTTTATTTCAACCGCTGGATAACACATTAGTAATCATCACAGTACAAAATAAGTACAACATCCTAGAGACGACAACCAATGAATACGAGTTGTCTAAAAAAATTCGATGACAATTTTAAAGTTAATTTGAACATGTAGATGACGGTTAACGTTAAAATTGCAGTCTATACAAAATTTAAACATATAGACGATGATTGTTTAGAAAAATCGTTGCCTAAAAGCTTGACATAGACGACGATTTTATGACCAAACGTAGTCTAAATTTGAAATTTTTAAATAAACAATAATTATTAGGTAAAACCTGGTTTATATTTATATTTATGAATCCCTGACCACAACGCGCCTCACTTACACCTTTTTCTCTTTTACAACTCTCTTTTCCTCTCTGCTCCCTTGCTCTCTTTCATTCTTCCTCCATTGCTTCTCTCTTACTCCATTGCTCTCTTACTCACTTACTCCATCACATTGCTCCACTATAGAAAGAAAAGGAAAACAATATCTCATAGTGATTATTTTTTATAGAAAGATGAATCAAATAAGTTCAAAATAATGCATAAAAAGATGTATCACAATTCTTGTATCAAATACTCTCACATTTATTCTTTTTGTACTCTAGGATAAAAGTTTACTTATTAACTATAAATTCCAATTTAAACTAAGAAAAAAATTGATAACACTTCTAAATGAATCACAAATGTATAGAAAAGAGAGAATGCAAATATTATAAACATGAAAGTTAACAATAATATAAGAACACATTTATAAAATTCAAAGCAATTAATATGATAAGTTAAATTAAAGAGTGATATGAGAATGATAAAACTCTTACTAAGATAGGTTTTAACTTTAAACTTTCAAGTGATTACTTTTATAATTACACTCAACACATTAATCATACTAACTAGAACTACTAAGTTTTGGCTAGCCTCTAACTTCAACAATGTGAAACACATATATTTAAATATCAAAAGACAATGGTTATTAGGTAAAATTGTGATCTATATTTATATTTATGAACCCCTGACCACAATGTGCCTCACTTACACGTTCTTCACTTTTACAACTCTCTTTTCCTCTCTGCTCCCTTACTCCATTGCTCTTTTACTCACTTAATCCATCACATTGCTCCACTACTTCTTCATTGCTTGCTTGTGTCATTGCTTGCTTCACTGCTTCTAGGGCTTTCTCATTGTTGCAACACCGCGTTCTTGACCACGTCTGCTTCTCCTACGCCTCTTTTCCTTCATGCCTTGAGAGTCACTATGCACCATGTTTCTTTTGGCCCTCCCGCGCCTTCTAAGCCACTGCCCACCACCAAGTTAGAATTGCTAGGTTATAATTATTAATTAGTTAGATTATTGGTTAAATTATCAATTATAATTGTAAAGTTAGATTTGTAAAATATAATTGATTAATTTATATTGGATTTGATGTGTTTTAGTGAATTGTGTGATACATGTTGGTACTGGGTCCGAGGGTGTTTGACCCCCAACATATATTTTTCTATTTTAGAAATTTTATGTTTTAAAAGTTATGCTATCCAAATTTTGTTAGATTAAGTTCATTGATAGATACTTAGTTTCTCGTTTGAGGTTTAATATATTTATTTTGTAGTACTTCTCCAATTGTAAAAGTTTTCGTACATGAGACTAAAGTTTATTCATAGCTGTTGTTTTACTGTCAAATTAATATGATTCTAGCGTAGACTTGTCTAACACTAGAGAGATGATAGTATAATTGTGGTCAGATGACCCCAAGTCATCTCCCAACGAATCCAATAGTAAAATCAGTAGATCAGTGTTTAGAATCTATCTGCAAGTAATAAAAGTTAGCAATAACAATAATAATAAAAAGGGGGTTGAAATAGTTGTGCAGAAAATATAAAAGAGATTAAAATAACAAATAAAAAGCAGTTGATCCCAAGTTCTTCCACCATTGAATTCTTCATAGGTTCTCTAAAGCTTAATCCTTTATCATCCTCCAACAGAGTTAAACCAGATTGAACATGCGCCAATCTAATTCAACTGAAACTCATCAGTAAAGCATGCGTCTACTGGTTTAATCAATACCCACTTTATTCCATGCATATACTCCATGGGAATGCTTATCTCCTCTCTCTTGAATTATGCGCCCAAGAAATTAATTAGAACAATGCGAACTAACTAAGAAATCAAAGTTTAAGATAAGGAAGACTCTCAATCATGCGTTCAAGTACAACCTCTCACAAAAACTAGTTTTCCTGGAGATTAGACAATAAAAACAACTGCTATAAATAATTGAAAAATGAAAACTTTTATTGATCAAAACCTCATAACTCAATGGGGAATCACAAAGGAATCAACCAAAAGGTTTAGCTTTCCACGCAGAGGCAAAACAAAAGAATTACAAAGAAGAAAAGAAACTAAGAAAACCCTATGAAGCTTCTCCCCTTCTCATTGATGCTTGTGTCCTTTTATAGGTTTTTCTTCTCCAAGGATCTTGGGAAAATATTGTATTTTATATTTTGTTAACAGTTTCCAAGTTTCCAACTTTCCAGAATTCTTGTATTTTGTAGAAGATTTGCTTCCAATTCTGTTTTTGAGATATTGTAGATTTTATTTTCTCTTTCTTCTTCTCAGAATTTGTTTTCTGTTTTGGTTCAAGAAGCAACTTGGACTTTTGCATATTTGGCCCATTCACAAAGGTAGATGCTTCCTCCGAATAATTTACTCTAAAAACACAAAATTAACAAAAATAATTGTTAAGGCCCAAATAAACTCAATTATATGAATCTGAATTAAAACAATGGATTTATTTATTATAGTCCAATAATCCATGATTAAAGCTATTGAGTGTGAATAAATATATGCTCATCATTTATATTCAAAGTAATGGAAATTGTACTGACAATAATTGTATTGAATCTTGAATTGTCCGGTTGGACAATTTGGGAAGAACATTAGTTTTTTTATTACTACAATAGTATTTTTTTTGTTGATCTTCGGGTACATATTTGATTGTGGATATTTTGTTTCACCACTTTCATTTCGTGCCATCCGAAGACCAATGTGAAATGCTATCGAAATTTCAAGAAATATAAGGGTTTATGATTAAAGTGTATGTACTATTGAATTAGTCAACACCTCAATGACAATTACATAACATACATATGGATCGATATTAGATTAATTCAACCAGCATAAGTCATGAGTACGAAAGAGGAGTATAAGAATTTATACAATTTGCGCAACGTAATGCCAACAATAGTGGTGATGGAGTAAAGTTTAGTTGTCCATGTGTTAATTGTTGGAACGAGAGAAAATTGGATGTTAACAAAATCAGGGAGCACCTTCTATGTGATGGGTTTTTACAATCGTATACAAATTGGACATGGAATTATTACATTTACCAAGTGTGTTTGTATCCCAAGAATGAGGCAGAAGTTTCAAGAGTAGCTCCAGAACTTAGGAGTATCATAATAGACAAATCTGTTAGGATTGATGACTTAAACAAGAGGGGGGGGTGAATTGTTTCTAAAACCTTTTTGCAAATATATGATTAAGAATGAATCTTTATCAATCAATCACAAATAAACAATTAAGAAGGACAATTAAACAAAGATTCAGAAAACTGTTTCAGAATTTTAATCGGTTAAAAACACGATATAACTGGTTGTTTATGTTACAGAGACAAAAGCAATTTGTAAGGCAGGAATATCAACCAGTTGCAAATACGAAATAACTGGTTGATTATGACAACATATCAAATATCAAACAGATTATAATAGAGGGTTAAGAGATAGAGAGATTCACACAAACAGATTATACTAGTTCACTCAACCCTGAGCTACATCCAGTCCTCAGTCAAACCACTGAGTATTCCACTATGTAATCAATACACACCACAAAGAGATGACTTTGAATCCCACAAAGCCTACTCACCCCCTTTGCACCAGCACACACCTCAAGCCAGAATCACACTGACTTTACAGGATTTTACCAACACGTTTACAGAATGTAATATGAACAATTACAAGAAAGTAAGAAAGGGTAGAAAACACTTGGAATTACAGTACACCAGAAACTCTATTGATCAGTTCTTGAATCACAACAAAGCCTAAAAGCAATCTTGCTAAACTTGGAAAACTTCTTTTCACAAAAAGATTGTAATCTCTCTTTTTAATCTCAAATCTAAGTGTTAAACTTGTCTATTTCTCTGTATAAAAGCATTTGAAAGAAGGCTATTTTTATAACCTTTGAAAAGCTACCGTTTAAGGCAGATTTGAATCAGCTAAAACAGTTTTAAAACAGTTAAAACAGTTTTTCAAAAAGCTGTTATGAAGACTCACATTTAACCGGTTGAAACCACGATTTAACCGGTTGAATGGTTTCAACAGTTACACAACTGATTCAAAAAACAGTTTCAAAACTCCTTTGCCAACTAAGTGACAAACAGCCGATTGTCTCGAAACTTTAATCGGTTGTTTTTCTCTTTGCATGGAAAACACTTAGTTCTTTAAAACAGATTAAAACAGGCTTTGTGTAGGAATCAAGACTAATCTTATATAAATTCTAAACACTCTAAACTACACCCAAACCAAAAGCAGCAAGGCTTCAAGCTTCATCCTGGATTTGAAACATCAAAGCTCCCATCTTCAACAAACTCATGTCCACCAACCCATAGTTCTCACTGTTATACTTAGCACAAAGGGGAGTTGTACAACTGATGCACTATTAGGGGATCATATTGGCGAGATAAGCCAATGTGAGCTATTTGTAGAAGACGGTTTCACTCCTCGGGTGGTGGCTATAAAGAAAGTCTTTGAATGGGCCACTACCTTATTTAATGTGGCTATCCCTCCTTATGTGGTAAAGGTCACGGTGGAGAAAATACGAGTTGTTTATGGCCATGTTCCTCTGCCTACAAATGAGGTAATTACTGTGATCAAGACATTTAAGAAATTCATAGCCTAGCCCAAACACCCATTCGACGTATTCTTGAACCCTCGGTAAGAAATTAATTTGTAATTATTAATTTATATTTATGCATTATATTAAATGTAATGAAAATGTTCTTGAATTTGTAGCAACAATGTCGGAAACAAGGTTCGCAAAGAAAGAAGCAACCGATTTTCATTGACGATCCTATAGCCGCATTATTAGAGATTGGTGTGACTATAGGTACCAACCCAATGGAGGTTTCGTGGGATGGCACTATTTTTGGAAGAAACAATCACATCCCTTTATACATACATATGTCTGATGTGTTAGGGGTTTCAACTAGCATCGAAGAGCTGAATATATCCTCATTCAATTTTGGATGATGTAAGTCTCTTCCACCTATAAATCTTTTTACTTTATAATTAGGTATCCATGCAATGTGCTAACTTAAAATATAGAAACTTAACATAAAACCAGTTTTTAATATCTAAAATTACTTACTTGACTTTATCCTTTCTTTATGGCTCACTCAGCTCTCCAGGTGGTTGCTCTTCCTGATGCAATCCCTCAAATCTGGATGAGTTGCTTCTGCCCCTTGGTGCTCTTTTATTTGTTAGCTCTGTTGTCTTGTTAGTTGTTAGTGGATGAATTAGGATAATTATACAAAACACCTATATAACTACTAATTAGTCTATTACATAGATGGTTTTAAGTTCTAATTACAATTAAAAGGTAACTTTAAACTTCATTTGTTTTCTTCATTTATATTTGCTTTTTCGGGTTCATTTAGTTCTTCAAGAACACTATTGAAAACATTTAACTGTTTGTAGCATAAGATTCAGGTTCTTCTGTTTTCTCTACACACAATGGTTGTTGTAAAGCTTAAACATCTTGAAGTGGTCCAGATGACATTAGTTGTTCTTCAATGTCCTCCTTATAAGTAAAACAGTCTTTTTTGCTCCATTATCAGTTGTTGCATTGATGTTTCTTATAGAGTCTCTAGGACAAGCTATAATTCTTCTAAATTCTTATTTTGTCATCAATGGAAAATAGGTAGCTGCCTGGTGCAACTATTTGTTATGGGAAAACAGAGAAAACATATTAAACAATATAGTGTAAGCTCTATGATTAACAACTAGTTGTTGCTGAATATGTTCTAACACATCATCCATATTTAACTCATATTGAGTAACTTTAGGTATGTTTTGCTCAGTTGCAGATTCTTCTGCTAGATGGGTTACTCTCTTGTTTAACATCTGATGATGACTTTGGTTGGTGTAGTGAGTAAAAAAGTATGCTTTGTTAACAAATGGTTTGATGATGTTCATCACAAGGTAACTAAGTACTCTTACTCCATTCTCCTTTGCAGTACCTCTAGCACTAGTTTAAGAGTTAATAAATCAGTGTATCTCTTTAGATTTCAATTCTGCCACACCCACTGTGATTCCTTGAGTTATGCAATAGAGTAGTTGTGCCTTATCCAAGGTCATGTCAGAAACATGAGTGATTAGGAAAATATTGGCAAACATAATCTTGTCCATAGTTGTGCATATATGCTCATGTCTGACCTAGGCCGCTTGGCCATATAGAGGGCACCTACTGACCAGGCTCAACCCATGACCTTAGCACCCACCATACCTCAGAGGATTACTAGGAGCAGAGCACCGATTTTGGGTGTTGAGCATCAATTGGTTTCCCTATTTGTAATTTTAGTAGAGTAGCTGTCGTTTAGTACAAATGGAGGGGTGTGCCTAGTTTTTTTAGCTCATGAAGCCTTGTAAGAGAGGAAGCATAACCTAGCTTCTAGAACTCTAGGATGATGGTGCGACATTGACCTTAGTTAATGACCTAGGCCGCACCACATTTCCCTTTCCCTTCCTACCCTCACTACTTTTTCTCCAAGGCTCCTCTTCTTATAAATAGAAGGCCCCCCTCATTGTATTTCCAAGTTGAATTGAATAGAATAAAAGATACTCTGCACAATTTGTGTGTGATGCTAGTGAGGCTTGTTCCTCTTAGTCTTTAGTCTTATCTTGTGACAATTTGAGAGCTCTCAAGTGGCGGTTTCCAACACTTATCTTGGAGTAAATTCATCCTTCAAATGGCGTGCTCCCTATCTCAAACTCCACTCTCATAAGCTTCCTTATTCCTTCATCTTTTCCTTCCATTGTCATTCCATTCTATTCATAAATATGTTCTTGTTTTGATTTCATTATATCTATTCGGTTATTACCTTTTGTGTTGAAGCTGGAGGAAGCTTCTTCCCTACCAACATTTTGTTCTTGCTTTCCTTGTTTAATTTTGCACCTTATCTTGGCATCATGTTCATATTATCATTGCCTTTTCTTTTTGCCTTTGTAAAATGAACCTTCACATCTACTTAACCACTTGGTTAAGTTAATGTCTAGTGGGGATTTTCCTTAGGTTTTCACTCTTAATTGTCTAAAAATCTCAATCATAAATCTAAAGTGTCACCTAAATGAACAATCCTAAAATCAACTCACATCAACAACCAATAGTGTTGATCTTAAACCCCTCAAGAACATAAAACACTCTCAACAAAACCACAGTTTCAGAAACACTATCCGAAACTATTTTACACTTGGGTTTTGCAAAGTTGAAGAATAATAGAACAGAAAACCCATATACCTACTTCACACAAAAGCAATGATCCAAGACTCCAAGAATGGTTAAAAACTCTTTGATCTTCTCTTGGAAATGTTTTTATCAAAACTCTTTTCTTCTTCTAAAAGAGTCTTTATATAGACTTTACAAGGAGGTTAAAATAGTTTGATCATAATTGAAATATGTTAAAAGAATTTAAAAACAGTTTGAAAATCATAGCAGAATTCTGTTAAAAACACTTGATTGATTTTTAAAACAAACTGATTGATTTCTTTCTCTGTTAAAAATTGAACATTAAAAATTCAGTTCATTAATTGAAATAACTGATTGTTTTTTGTTTACATAAAAGACAAAAGAAAACAAATCATTTTTAAGTCCTTTTAAAAACCTTAAGTGTAATTCAATCGGTTGTCGTGATAAATCAACTTGTTGAAAAACTTGTTGTAGTCACCGGACTTTGAACATAAGCTTTTTCAACTGATTTAAAACACAAAACAACTAATTAAAATTAACACAGATTTGAAAAAAAAAGCTTTTAAAAGGGATTTCAAATCATACTAACTTGGATCATAACTAAGTGCAAATTAACAACTCACACAACAACAACAGATTCTTGAAGTCGTTAAAGCTATATTTGGAAATCATCAAAGCAACATTCTTCAATAGATGCCATGCAGATTCTACATTAGCTTATACATTTACTTTGCTAGGGCTTTTAGCTATCGGGTTAAGATCTTGTTTTGGACTACGATTGCATCAGTTTTGCTCGATTTAAGAATTCCCATCTTTTTGTCCATTAGTTCTGTCATGTTGTACATGGTAGTTCGTAGAAGACAAAGCATCCGTGATTCTTTTTCCCTGCTCAGTATCAACATTCATCATGGTTCCCCCTATTGCTGCATCTAGGATCATCTTTGTTTCAGGCCATGAAAGATACTTAGCTAAGCAACATCTTTAAAACCATGATTAGGGAATTTTTTTAGAATCATTTTGTAGCGCTCCTATGCTTCATATAAAGGCTTATCTAGTCCTTGCCTGAATGTGGAGATATTAGATTTAGATTTGATAAAGTGAAATAGTGAAAACAACCTATTTAAGAATTTCTCTTCAACATCACTCCAACTGGTTAACTAATGTTAGTTGATTTTAGATTTTACATGTATGACATTTTACATAGGATTGAGATTTTTATCAATTATATGGTGAGAACCCAAAGAAGATCCCCACTGGACACGAACTTAACCAAGTGGTTAAGTAAACGTGAAGGTTCACTTCTAGAGGGAAAACGAAAAATACAAGTATAAGGTGATTGATGATGAAGTGCGGACATTAAATGAACATGGAAGGAAACATAAAAGCATGATGGAAACCAAATTGACAATAGAGGAAAATAAAAACATAAGAACACAAAGATAAATTGAGTAATGGAAGAATGGAAGAGATGAAAGAAGGAAATGCTTATGTGGTGGAAGAGAGTTGATCACACCACTTGGAGTGTGGGTTTGCTCCAAGATAAGTGTTGATGGCCGCCAATTGAGAGCTCTCCAATCACTCAAGATGAGACCTGTTGCTAAGAGGAAACAAGCCTCACAAACACCTCACACAATTTGTGCAAAGTAACTTTTCTATTCAAATTCAACATGAGAAATAAAAGGAGTATGGGACCTTATTTATAGGAATGGGTGGCTTGGAAGACAAGAAGAGCAAGGTTAGGATGGGAAGGACTAAAAGGGGTGGCCTAGGTCATTGACATAAGTCAAAATCGCACCTAAGGCTCATTCTTCTAGAAACTAGGTCAACTTCCTAAACCTAGATGCCTTGTCTTGAAAAAGTGGGCTTGAATCAAGTTCATTTTGCTATGAGCACTCTTATTTATGCTAAAGGAACCTATTCTTTGCTATCTTGCTAGTTGGACCCTTCTAGTGAGCCCAATTTATATACAACTTGTTTTATTCTTAAGAAGACCAGAAGGAAGACCAATTGATGTTCTAGTCTTTGCCCATTTCTCCTTCTGCTGAGGTCTGCTAGATCCTTTGTAGGGTCTTTACTTGAAAGTTGAGATGACTTCTCATAGTGTGGATGGTAATGTGAGTCCTTGGTCATCTCCTTGTTATCTTGGATTGTATCATTCCCCCCAAGTTTGAGAGAATTCGACCTCGAATTTATAACTATTGTAGATAACATAGTTAGTTTGTTCACATATAAAAGAGTGCAAGGTGTGGGAAGTGAAACAAACTTATGTTCTTTGAGCTTGGGGAGTTCAAAAGGGCAAACTCTTCGTAAAAGCCATGTTGGAAAAGAATATTTGGGGATGAAATGGCTTGGTGATAAAAATTCTCTCAAAATGTGAGAACCCTCAGGAGGTGTTTGATGTTCATCCCAAAATTTCTTTGTCCAAGATGTCAAGTAATTAGTTTTATTTGGTAATAAAAAAGATAAGGAATAAGGACACCTTGGAGGTGCAGTTTGTAGCATGTCACGAGTCAACATGATTGATTTAGTTGTGTAAGATGATATGTTGTGACTTGGTTTATCTTTTCTTTCTCTTTTTCATTTTCTCTTTTGTTTTTCATTTTTATTTGGTCCTCATGAACTTTTTTTGGGTGAGAGGAGTTTTAAGATAACCTTGTGCCCTTGGAAGTTAAAAGACATGTTGTTGGTTAGGTCATCATGTAGAACTTGTCTATCATATAGCCAAGGCCTTCCCAAAAGAATATGTGTTGCTTCTATTGGCACAACATCACATAAAACCTCATAACTATATTTTCCTATAGCAAAATTTATGAGGACTTGTTTATTAACCATGATTTCCCTTTCTTTACTAAGCCATTGGAACTTGTAGGGCTTTGCATGAGAGATGGTGGTTAACCCAAGCTTTTCCACCACTCTTGTACTTGCCACATTTGTGCAACTACCCTCATCCACAATTAAGGAATACAATTTGTTATTGATAAGACATCTTGTGTGAAAAATGTTTTCCTTTTGAATTTCATCAAAAGGTTTTTGAATTTGACCAAGCATGCGCCATATCACTAACAAGTCTCCCTCACATGGTAACTCACATTCTTCCACACTTTGGCTTTTTGAAGAGGTAGGGGACTTGGACCTTTGAGACCTATGATCACTCATGACAACCCCCCCTTTGACCATCATAGTTCTTTTTTAAGGACAATTAGTTGCTATGTGCACAAAACCTAGATATTTAAAACATTTTTTACTTAAGGTTTTGGTGGGTGACTTAGGTGTAGAAGGTGAGGGTTTAGAAACTCTAGGATTGTAAGTGGAATCGTTTTCAAATTTGGAAGAAAGGTTTTTGAAGAAGTTTGATTTTTGTTCTTCCATGATGATTTGTAGAAGCCATCATTATGAGTAGTTTTGAAATGGGTTTTCTTTAAACATTTTGATTCAACCTTGATGGCTAGGTGAACCAATTTTTCCAAAGAGGAATACTCATATAATTCTACCACATCTTGGATTTCTCTTCTTAAACCACTTACAAATCTAGCTATCTTTGACTTCTCATTTTCATGCATGTCAATTTTAGTCAAAGTAGTTTCAAGATCTTTAAAGTACTCATCTACACTTCTAGGTCCTTGTTGAAGTCGTTGGAGCTTCAATAAGAGTTTCTTCCTATAATGAGGAGGAACAAACTGCGCGCACATGCATAACTTTAAATCGTCCCAAGAGACCACGATGGCCTCTTGTTTAGCCCAATGTCCATTACAACTTGGTGACACTATTGCATGGCATAGTCTAAAATTTCTAGGGAAGCTAACCTTAATTTTTGGTCATCTTGGACCTCATACACATTGAAAATTTATTCTACTTTAGCTTCCCATCCTAGATATACATTGGGATCACTTTCCCCATTAAAACTTGGCAATTTAATAAAAGGGAAAGAGGGCTTGGATGGTTGGTGGTGGTGGTGCCTTTCATCATAATGATGCATTCTCCATTCTCCATTCTTCTTCTTCTTCTTGGCTGCCGTAGTGGGTATAGCTCCTTGAAGTTCTCCTTGGCTCCCACCTGTTGGATTCAATAGTATCAAAGTTCAAGAGGGGGCATGAATTGAGCTTTTGAAATTTTCACACAGATTCAGTCTTTTTACAAAACAGAGGAAAATAGTCGATTTATTTTGGAGTGAACAAATTTATTTTTCCTGTTTGCTTTATCAAGACAGTAATTCAGATATCTGATTTTATGGTTTTTAATTGATTTTAACAAAGGGCACAAAAACACCTTGATAAGCACATATGAGAAAAACCAGATTGTTGAATCCATAAACAATTTATGAAAGTCAAACCACACAGAATTCAAATAAGTTGCCCAGATTTTATTCAGATTGACTTATCAGAAAACAAGAACAGTATGAACAAACCTAGAATGAACAAATTCAATTTTAATTAAACAGGTTTATTTTATGATAGATCAGCAAACGAAGCAGTAAATAAGTGTAGAGATTAAGAAAGATTGAACACCATAAGATTATACTGCTTCACTCAAATGAGCTACATCTAGTCTCACCTTTACCAAGGTGAAATCCACTAAAATAGTACACACCAATTACAACACCTAATGTTCTTGAACCGTACAAGAATAAGGCACACCTAGCTGAAAAACTCTATTTCAGCACACACAATTCTTCAACAAACCCTATCAAGAAAAGTCTTACAATCACACTTTACAAAGAAACAAATGATGAAAGGAATACAACTGGAAAGAGAATGCAGAAATCTGACTAGACCAGTAGAACATATTGCCCAAAACAGTGATAGCACCTTCAACCAAACTTAGAACAAAAACAAGAACAAGCACACCTTTCTCTTTTTAAAAACTCTTTCAAGATCACGTGCTTATTCTCTGAAAACTCTCAATCTCTGTTTTAAACTCATTTTCGTTTTAAGTGAGATATAACTCTCTTTATATAAGAAATGATTTATAACAAAATTTCAAAAAACAGTTTAAAAAGTTGTTATAAAAAGAACATATTGAAGTTATAATGAATAGATTTATTTTTTAAAAAGATAAAGAGAGTTTTTTTAACAGATGAAACTCAGTCGTTTTTGTTAGAATATATGGCTTTAAACTAGAGGGGGGGGGGGGGTGAATTGTTTAAAGAGAGTTTTCGTAATCTTTTAAGCCTGGAATGAAATTACTTCGAGAATACCTTGATTTAGAAATCAGTTTTTCAAAGCACAAAGCTTAAAGCACTGCACCAGCAAAACAATCGGTTGTTTATACCAGTAAACCAATATCAAAACTGAATTTAAAGAGTTAGGGATAGAGAAAATGTACACAGATGTTTATACTGGTTCACTCTAAACCAGAGCTACACCCAGTCTTCTCAGAAACTACTGAGGAATTCCACTAAGCAATCACACCTAGATCACTTACACCACAACCAAGAAAGTGACCTTGATCCCCTCAAGACACACACTTCTCTTGGCCAACACACCAACACTAAGAATGCTGATCTTGATCCCCTCAAGAACACACAACAATCCTCAGCAAACACACAGAAGCAGATGTTTTACAGAATTCAAGAATTACACTTGTTACAGAAGTAAATCTGAAATCAATAGAAGCAGAATTCCTATCTCACACACTATGATCAAACTCAATCTCTAAGCAATCTCAATTGTTTGAAAAACTAAAAAACTTGTGTTCAAAAACTTTGTTACTCAAATCTGTTTTTCTAAATATATTCAAAGATATTGTTTGTTATCAAATCTTAACAAACTTATTCATTGCATTCAAAAGATTGGTCAAAGCATTAAAGACTGGAGCGTAATCAATTAAAAACATTTAAAGCTCAGTCAAAGATAAAACAGTTTTTCTGTTATGGTACCAAAACAAACAATCGGTTGTTTCCTCGAATCAATCAGTTGTTTTGGTTTTAATAGCTCAACCATTTGAAAAACAGTTTTCAATCTTTTCTAAAAACATCTAAGTATAAAACAATCGGTTGTTTCGACAAAACAATCGGTTGTTTTTCACTTAGCTTGAAAAACACTTTTCTTTTAGAAAGATTGAGAATGCCTATGCTTTGGATTCAATCACAGAGTGGATTACAAAACTCAAACTACCCCAGATCCTAACTAAGACAGCTCAGCAACAGCAAGCACAACTAAGCCTTCAACATCCTTCAAAGGGTTTTGATTCTTCAAAGCTTGAACACCACTTGGTTCAACAGTTTTGATGTCATAAAAGGCTACCCAAGATACTTGATGTACAAAACAAAGTTATGAAAAACTTTTAAAGAACAAGGCATCAGTTTAAAAAAGAATCTATTCATTTAAGAAAGAACAAATTCATTTCTGATGTAAGCCAAAAATACATGAAGATGACCAAGGATGCTATACTTGAAGGGTCATCTCAACAAGCAAATAAAGACTTCATCAATAGAAGAAATAGACAAGGCCCAAAGCATTTGAAGTTCTTCTTGTTAGTCTTCTCAAAATGAGGCCCAAGCCGTTTAGAATAGATTCTAATTAGAACATTAGAAGGGAAATAGTAGGAAAAGTCACTTTTCTAGAATAAGGAAGTGACTTAGATAGGGGCGGCATTTACATTGTCTTTTCATGTACCTTGCCTCTTCATTTACAAATGACTCTTCATGTATCTTACCTTGCATAACCAGTCATCTATTCCTATATAAGGAGGAGCCTTGCTTTTGTAAACATAAGTTTAATATTGAAATTGAAAGTGAAGTTACTCTCTAGAATTTGAGTCGTTTCTTTGTAAGACTTACTCTCTTTCTCTTTGTCTCATCTTGTGGGTCTTGGGAATCCTCAAGTGGCGACACTCTCACTCATCTTGGAGCCTTCCACCATCCAATTGGCATGATCACTCCCATTGTCTTCAACCACATAAGTTTCTTCAACTCTTCATCTTCTTCTTCCATACCCATTCTATATCAAAAACTCTAAAAACATGTTATGTTTCTTTTTCTTGATTTTCAATCAGTCAAATGTTGTTATTGAATGTTTCTAATCAATAGTTTGTCATTGGTTCTTGTTTAATTGGTTGGAATTACTTGTTGATGTTCTATTTGGTTCATGTTCTTGAAATGGGTTTCCCATGGGTTTCTTGATTTGTGTTCTTAAAGCATCTCTTAATCAACTCACATCATATTCTGTGAAGTAAAGCATATTTAGGCAAGACATGAGAAAAAACATTTTAGAAAACGTTGTGTTTGATCTTATAAACTTGATAAGGGTTAAGAGGTGGGTCACAGGGCAAAAAGCTCACTTTAAACACACTCTAATCTATACAAGACTATCCAGTTACAAATACAACCTTCAAAGCAAAACAAACACTTTGGAACACCAAACACATTGACTTGAAGGAGTCACATCCATATTCAACAATCTCCCCCTGTTTGATGGAGACAAATCCCCATAGCACTGTTGCTTTGAAGAGAAATCAGCACCTGTACTGCACCCAATACAAAAGCTGAGAGTGAACATATCATAGAACAAATATTAGGGCCAGAGTGTAACTCCCTGTAACACAATAGCTTATCAAGTTTGCATCACTAGCAATATGAGCTATTTATTTCCCCCTTTGGATTCATCAAACAACATTGAAGCATAGAGAAATATAAAACCAAATACAAGCAAAGCATAACAGTCCAGAAATGAAACAATACAAATTGTTCAACAACATAAACATAAGATAAGCATTGAAAAACATATCACTTCTACTTCTTGTAGTACAGTTCTGCCAACTGCTCCTGGATTCCTTCAATTTGATGGTCAAGATGCTGGAATCTGGCTTGTGTTGCCTCAAAGTAGGTCTTTTGATCATCTGAAAGCACATCAAGACGATACAAAACCTGCCTTTCAAACATAGACATTGGTTCACCTCTGTATTCTGGAGCTTGGTAGGCAACAAGTGCATTGTGGTTAGTTGTAACAACATCTTCATTCATTGATTGTGGTGCTGGTGAACCTCCTCTGTATTCCATAGATGGAGATCTCATTCTTTGACTCATAGAAGGTTGAGCAGGAGACTCCATTTTGTGAGATGATGTGTGATGGACTTTATAGCAAGACTGTTCTGCTACTTGCACCGTATCATCTTCCATAGGCACTGCATCATCTCCCTCTTCATTGTTGATATTTGATCCTCCATGTTCCTCCCTGTGAGTCCTGCTCTTATGAAATACCCATCTGTTTTCCACTTTGTGAAAACCCATCTTGATGAGAGTGGCATTGTCAATCTCACTTACAGCTTTGATAGTCTCATTCCTCTCATTAGCAGTATCAATACCAAAGTAATCAATTAATTTGATACAAGAATAGCATAAGGAAATCTGTAATCAACTAAACTTTTCGATTTCAACATATGTTCCATTACGATGTATACCTAGTTAACTTTTATCAGATTCATAATGCAGTAAAGGAGGATTAAATCTTCCTCATGCAGAACAACATGGTTAGTGCCTCTAGGAATAAGTTGTCATGCAATGATATAAGCAATTAATCTTGGGGTTAAATTCAGATTACCTACATGGAACCTGTTAACACTTTGAGTTGGATTCCTCACACAGCTCCTGTAGTATTGGATTTTATTGAACTCCTGAATTCCATTTGTGTTCCCTTTTCCAACCTTCAATCCAGAGTACTTGATTCCAGCCACTGAGTTCCACACATCATTGGAAATTTTCATTTTAATACCTTTCACATAAGACATAAGGTTCTTTCCATCCAGTGTCAAGTTGGTGTAGAAGATCTTCATGAGGTCTAGATACACATTTCCAGTCATCTCTAGAAACTGCTTCAGTTTTTTATGCTTCAGTGCATATCTATATTTAGTGAGTTTTTCAAGTTTTAGCCATGTGAACTCCAAACCTTGGGAATGTTGATCTGTTTTCTATTCATCTCATGGATGTAGGAAATTATGGCCTCTTCATCTCCAACAAACCAATTTTCCAGAACCCCTTGAGAGTTGTTGTGTTTCTCCTGGTTCTTCTTTTTCTGACGTGAGGTGGATGTCATTGTTGAATCAGTCTTAAATTTGCACATTAATAAACTTGAAGACAGATTAGTGTGGAATGAAAAGCACACAACAACAAATAAGCAAAGAACACAGTTACTTACCAGGTTTGGGTCAAGAAGTGAATGGTAAGAATTAACAATGTTGGAAACAGATTTATAAAGCAAAACAATAGTGTTTTGATCAGATAATTAAGAGCAAAGATATGTGAACATTTGATTCCCTGTGCATGTGCAAAATATCTTTGAAAATGAGCAGAAAATATTTTGAAGCACGGTGCACACATCAAACTTCCCAATTATGCAATCAATGCATCAAATCAATTATAAAAACAAAAAAACCGTCAAAGATCTATTGGTTAATACCCACAATGTCAGTCAAACAGTCAAGGAGAAGATATTAATGTTTCTCTTTTCTAGTCATCAATGCACACCAGTATAAAAAAAACATGTTTAATTGATAAACAACAAATTTATTTTTCACTGCAGTGGACAATTAACATTTATGATACCCAATTCATTCAGCAGAAAATTAAACCTATCTTTGGCCAAAGGTTTAGTAAACAAGTCAACAAGTTGCAGATCAGTACCAATGAATTTGATTTCACATGTTACATTTGATATGTGTTCTCTTAGAAAGTGATGTCTTATCTCAATGTGCTTAGTTCTTAAATGCATAATGGAATTTTTTGTTAAATTGATGGCACTTGTATTATCACACAGAATAGGTATTTTATTAAGCAAGATAGCAAAGTCATTTAGTTGCTACCTTAACCATAGAGTTTGAGCACAACAACTCCCTACTGCAATATACTCTTCTTCAGCAATAGAGAGAGCAACACATGCTTGCTTTTTGCATTGCCAAGAGATCAAGCTTGATCCAAGCAAGTGACAGGTGCCACTGGTGTTTTTTCTATCTATCTTGCAACCTGCAAAGTTTGAATCAAAGTAACCAGTTAGACTTAATGAAACATTACCTGGGTACCACAAGCCAACATCTTTTGTTCCTTGTAAATGTTTCAGAATCCTTTTGGCTACCTTAAAATGTGAATCTTTTGGAGCAGATTGAAAACGAGCACACATGCACACAACAAACATTATGTCAGTCTGCTGGCAGTAAGATACAATAAAGGCCTAATAAGCCCTCTGTATTTGGTCTCATCAACTGGATTTCCAACCATATCATGATCAAGATGGCAGCTGGTTGAGAATGGTGTGCTGATTGATTTGCACTTATCCATTTCAAATTTTCTTAATAAGTCCTTGCAATACTTAGCCTGATTCAAGAATATGTCATCCTTGAGTTGTTTAACCTGCAAACCTAGAAAGTAATTCAGTACACCCATCATGGAAATTTCGAACTCACTCTTCATAATTTCCACAAAGTTCTCACACAGTTCTTCATTGGTTGATTCAAATATGATATCATCCACATAAACTTGAACAAGAATTATGTCTTCCCCTTTTCTCTTGGTGAACAATGTATTATCATATGTGCCTATATCATACCCTTGTGAAGTTAGAAAAACACTCAATCTCTCATACCATTGTCTAGGGGCTTGCTTAAGTCCATAAAGTGCTTTCTTGAGTTTGAATACATATTCTGGATGTTGATGGTCTTCAAAACCTGGGGCCTGTGAAACAAATACTTCTTCATTGATGTATCCATTCAAGAAGGTGCTTTTCACATCCATTTGGAATAGTTTGAAGCCTTTTATACATGAGAAAGCAAGGAGAAGTCTAACAGCTTCTAGTCTAGCCACTGGTGCATATGTTTCATCATAATTTATTCCCTCTTCTTGGTTATACCCTTTAGCCACAAGTCTAGCTTTATTTCTGGTGATCACTCCATGCTCATCCATCTTATTCCTATATATCCACTTTGTTCCAATGATGTTCATTTTAGATGTTCTTGGAGCAAGTGACCATACCTTATTCAGGGCAAACTAATTCAGTTCTTCCTGCATAGCCAGAATCCAGTTGTTGTCCTTTAAAGCTTCTTCCAGATTCTTAGGATCCACTTGAGAAACAAAAGCCATTGTCTCACAAAAATTATTTAGAGACTTCCTAGTTGAAACACCCTTTTCAATATTTCCAATGACATTGTCAAGTGTGAGATCTCTTGGGGTTTTCTTAAGGATAGGCCTAATCAGTGTTCTATTTAGCACATAAGCAGTAGTATAAATTGCATCTGCCCGTAAGTATTTAGGTAGCTTAGATTCATTCAACATAGTTCTAGCAAGTTCTTTTAGTGATCTATTTTTCCTCTCAACAACACCATTCTGTTGGGGAGTCCTAGGGGTTGAAAAACTATGTGATATCCCATGTTTCTCACAAAACCTTTCAAACTTATCATTTTGAAACTCACCCCCATGATCACTACGAATAGATTTTACATAGCAACCATTTTCATTTTGTAGAACTTTTGTTAATTTCTTAAAAGCCTTATAAGCATCATTTTTATAAGCAAGAAAGAGAGTCCATGTATATCTAGAGTAATCATCAACAATAACCAATGCATAGAGATTGCCAACAAGTCTAGCAATTCTAGAAGGTCCAAACAAGTCCATATGTAGCTCATCCAAAGGTTTCTTAGTAGATACTATGTCTTTTGATTTAAAAGAAGTTCTGATTTGCTTACGTTTCACACATGCATCACATAGTCTGTTATTCTGAAATTTTATATTAGGCAAACTAGAAACAATATCCTTGGATTTCAAATTATTCAAGTGATTTGTATGAATGTGAGCTAACCTTCTGTGCCACAACCAAGACTCATCATTTTTGACAAAAGACATTCATTTTCAGAATCAATTTCCAGGATATCCAAGAGATATATGTTGTTTACTCTTTTACCTGTAAGTAGAACCTTACCAGAATAATAATGTGAGATTGTGCACCCATTTGATTTGAAGTTTACCTTGTACCCTTTGTCACATAATTGACTGATACTTAGAAGACTGTGTCTTAGTCCTTCCACATATAAAACATTTTCAATGGTGGTTGAACTTCTAGTTCCAACAGTTCCTCTTCGTAGGATCCTTCCACGATTATTGTCCCCATAAGTGACATGACCCTCTCTGCCTTGAGTTTTAAGCTAGTGAACTTAGTTAGGTCACCAGTCATATGCTTTGAATATCCACTGTCCAAATACCACTGATTCCTCTTGCTGTTTTTCTGCAAAACAAAACACAGAACAATACATATGGTACCCCTTTTAGTCTAGGGTCCATCAGTGATTAATACATTTCCTTTGGAAGCCATTTGGCCAAGCTTTTAGGAACAAGGTATTTTCTAGCAATGCATGTTCTATAAGTATGTCCAGATTTCATACAATAAAACACAAGTAACAGAATATACCTTTTTACCACTGTTGAAAGAGGAAAAACTGGTTTTTGAAGGAACAAAGAAACTTGATAGCTTTTTAACATTGTTTCTCTTTCCTGGATTATATCCAATTCCAATTTTGTTAAAAACAATATTTTGTGACCATAAAAGAGTCTCAAGATTATCTCTTCCCTTACACCCTGTTTGCTTCTGGGGGTGGTACTGTTGTCGACGACGGAAGTGTCAATGTCACCCCATTTGCTTCCACTGTTGCATGCGGGTGAGGGAGGAAGTGCAGACAAAATGAAGAGAAAGTAGAGAGTAGTACAACGAATGTCACATCAGACCTAACAACTTACCCTTCTACCCTTGTTTTTCTCCTTCATGCCACGACAAAGCACTGCGCCTACATGCACTGTGCATGGCACATGAGATTGCGTGAGATTCCTGACTTTGGCTCAGGAATCCTTTGGCCATTGAAGGCTGTGAATGCAGTGGGTGAGACGAATGAGAGTAGGTGTGTGCAATAAGTTGGTGTTTCACTATAAAAAAACTAACCATGGCTATTGTTTCACTTCACTCATCAAAGAAACTGAACCTACTCCTCATATGTAATGACTTCTAAATTGGTTAACTGGGCTTGGAGAGATTCGTAAGGCTTCAGAGTGTGGTAGGGGCGTGACTTACGTAGTGCCTGGTTCATCTTAGGTGAGCATTGGCTTTTCTTCATATGGTGGTTAATCGATTATGGTTGAAAAAGCTCTGCCCATATAATCGATTATGGGCTTTAAATTAGTTGATAATCGATTATGCATATGCAATAATCAATTATCTGTTAATTTTGAGGAACATAATCGATTATGTTCAACGTTAAAATATGGTGATAATCGATTATGAGGTTTGATAATTGATTATGTTTGTTTTAATGCTATTGCAATAATCGATTATGGGTTAAATTTCCTTTGGATAATCAATTGTGTTGTGTTTATAACTCATTGGATAATCGGTTATGTTCTATTTTTTTCCTAGATTTGTGAATTTTTGTGTTGGTTAATGTTGTTATCAGGCACTGCATTGTGTTCTCCTAGTGTTCTCCTGGTGTGTTCTTCATACTATTGTGCTGTTGTTCAGATTTTTTTTATTTTTTTTTATATTTATTTTTGGTTTTGTTTTAAATTTGTGTTTTATATTTATGTTTGGATGATTATGGTTTTGTAATTTAATTTGTTAGTTAATGAGTTAGTAAATTAATTTTTTAATTTTTGTAAATAGTTATTATTTTTTTTAACATTTAATTGTTTATAAGAAAAATATTTATTTAATATTTCATTTTCAGAGTGGAAATAGAATTTTGTAATGTTTAGGTTTTTTTTAAATTTTACCTATATTATTAATGTTATAATTAAAACAATTAAAAAAAATTTGTAGTAATTAAAGAAATCAGAAAAAGTTTAGATAAATATTATTTAAATTTTTAATAATAAATGTAGATAGTTATTATTTTTTTAAACATTTAATTTTTTATAGGAGAATAGATTTTTTTATTTAAAATGAATTTTTTTATTTTGTACGGTTATTTTTTATTTTACATAAATTATTCATGTTATAATGAAAAAGATTATAAAAAATGTTATAGTAATTTAAAAAGGGAGACAAAGTTTAGAGAAGAAATTTGAATGTTTAGGGTTTTATTTTCGTAGATTTAACATAATTTAATAATGTTATAATAAAAAACATTATAAAAAATGTTGTAGTAATTAAAAAAAGCTGTAAAAGTTTAGAGAAGAAATATGATTTTTACTTATTACTTTTTGAAATTTGAATTCTTTTTAAAAAATAGAATTTTTTATTTATAAATAAAATTTTGACAGAATGGAAAAAATAATTTCTAATGTTGAGGGTTTTTTAATTTTATTTGAAATAAATTGTGAATGTTATAATTAAAAACATTATACAAAATGATATAGTAATTAAAATAAATAGTAAAACTTTAGACAAGAAATATGATATTTTAATAATAAATGTAGATAGTTATTATTTATTGAAATTTGAATTGTTTATAAAAAAATTGAAGGGTTTCTTACCATGATGGGGTTATTTTTTTTTGCTTTTTACCAAAATGGGGTTTGTTTTGAAAAAATTACAAATTTAGGCAAGTCGTGTCAATTCGGCACGACTTCATATATGCACAAATCATCCCAATTAGATACGACTTTGTCATGTCATACTGAAGTCGTGCCAACTTGGCACGACTTCTGCCATGTCATATTTTTTTTTTAATTTTATTGTTTTTAAATTGGGTAGTAAGTTATGTAATGTTAAAAATTAATTTGATACATAATTTTCCAAGAGTGTTAGTTTTAAGGAACAAAAAATTGGATAATCGTGTATGAATCATGTTTGAATTGAATGAATAAATACATAGATAAAGAAAATGAATGTTCTAAGAGTGTTATGAATGAATAAATACATAGATAAAGAAAATGAATGTTCTAAGAGTGTTATGAATGAATAAATACATAGATAAAGAAAATGAGGAAATTAATAATCAAACTTGAATTGAATTTTATTATTAAGCTTATCTGTGCGGACAATTGCTTCTATTGTGACCTTCCGTTCTACAATATGAACATTTTTTGGCTTATTTGGAATTGAATCATCCATTTCGTTACGAATGTGTTGAGTGCTAGGTCTTCCTGATTGATGTCGACGCATGATGGGGTCAGGTAAGAAATTTGGTCCCGTGTAAGTAGACCAATAATCCTGATTTCGAATTGGATTAAATTGGACCTCATAAGCCTTTAAAATATTGTGCAGACTGTATACTGGGGCCTTTTAAATAATGACATTTGTGGCCCAATATATAAACAATAAAATTTAAAAAAAATAAAAATTATGACGTGGCAGAAGTCGTGCCAAGTTGGCACGACTTCAGTATGACAGGGCAGAAGTCGTGCCAACTTGGCACGACTTCAGTATGACATGGCAGAGTCGTATCTAATTGGGACGATTTGTGCATATGAAGTCGTGCTGAATTGGCACGACTTCTCTAAATTTGTAATTTTTTTTAAACAGACCCCATTTTGGTAAAAAGCAAAAAAAATAACCCCATCATGGTCAAAAACCCAAAATAGAAATTGTTATTTAAAAATAGAATTGTGACAGAATGGAAATAAAAAATTATAATGTTTACGGTTTTAATTTTTTTAGATTTAACATAATTTATTAATGTTATAATTAAAAACATTATAAAATATGTTATAGTAATTAAAAAAACCAGTAAAAGTTTAGAAAAGAAATATGATTTTTTAATAATAAATGTAGATAGTTTTAATCTTTCTAAATTACAATTGTTTGAAAAAAAAATTGTTATTTGAAATTAATATTTTGACATAAATGAAATATAATTTTTAAATTTTTAGGTTTTTTTTTATACATTTGACATAAATATATGAAATTTGAATATTTGTATATAGTTATATTTTTTTATGATAGTTCATTAATTTTACGTTATTGTTTATTAATTTTATGTTATTGTTTATTTTTTTTTTTATATTTATTTGTTGTTTGATTAAATTATGTGATTGAAAAATATAATTTATGTATATAATTTTTTGTTATATTACAGAAATTAAATGATATAGTAATTTATAATAAAATTTTGTTTAAAATTAATTAAAAATACGTTTTAGGGTCACTGTATTGGTGTACTTTTACACCGAAACAGTAATCGAGTTCGGAATGAATTCGGAAAGACATTATGACGAGGCAGAGATGGTACACTTTGAGGAAACGGTTGCAATTTATGACGATCTTGTTGTGGCGAACATGAATTTAATTTCACAAATCCAAGAACAAATAAAAAAAAATAATGAAGGTGCATCAGTGATCATCCTTTGTATGATTGCTTTTGGATTGAATTTGTTACGCACAGTGCCTACTAGAAGTAACTGTATGAGTGAGTCTCAACCACAAAAAGAGGTTCGCGGACAAAAATTGATGGAGTACTTGGTTCACATTGAACAATCTCGTGATATTATTTGCATTGGACCGGAAGCTTTCATTAAATTATGTGAACGAATACGGGCAACTGGACTTGTTAAAGATGCATATCGATCAACCATGGAAGAACAAGTAGCGAAATTTCTGCACATTATTGGGCATAATGTGAAGAATCGAAGTGTGTCATTCTTTTTCCATCGATCTGGAGAAATAGTTTCCCGTCACTTTCATAATGTTTTGACTGCAATTTTAAGGTTGGAGGGGGAATTCTTAATTCAACCAAATGGAACGATTGTAGAACCACACATCCTTCACAATAGTCAATTTTTTCCCTACTTTAAGGTTTGTTGATGATAACATTACTTTAAATTATGTCTAATATCTTATTTATTTTGTGTTGAATTAAAGTTATGAAATTTTGTTTACATTAGATTGTTTAGGGGCCATATATGGGAGTCATGCACGTGTTAAGGTTGCACGTCCTGATGCACCTCGTTTTCTAGGGAGAAAAGATTGGCCAACCGAAAACATATTTGCAGGTTGTGACTTTGACATGAAGTTCACATATGTCCTAGCCGATTGGGAAGGAACTGCCTTTGATTCAAGGATATTGAAAGATGCTTTGGTACGAGATGATACTTTGGTTATTCCAGAAGGTTAGTTATAGGGGATTGGGTGTGAATTAAAAGGTTGTAGTAGTATATACTAACCCAACTTTCCACAATCTTTGTAGGAAAATACTATCTTGGTGATGGAGTTTTATGTTAAAACGAAATATAATAACACCTTATCGCAGGGTTAGATACCATTTGAAAGAATATTCGCGAAGAGGGCCACAAAATGCAAAAGAGTTGTTTAATCATCGACATTCATCACTTAGAAATGTAATTGAGAGAACTTTTGGGGTGCTAAAAAAACGTTTTCCAATTATAGCCAGTGGGACTGAGCCACATTATGATGTGGATACTATGACAAAAATTGTTTTAGCTTGTTGTATTCTGCATAACTTTCTACGCGGGGTCGACAATGATGAGTCTCTGCTTGAAGAAGTAGATAATAAATTGTTACAAGATGTCCAACCAACCACCACCCATGCTCGTGAACATGATTATAGGCTAGGGTGTCATATTAGGGACATTATAGCAAACGAAATCTGGCAAGATTATGTAAACAATTAATTTCATGAAATAATATATTTTCTACTATTTTTCAATGTTTGTCATCCTAACTTTATTTAAGTTAATTAGATGGATCGCAGGAAAAATGTTTCTTGATCTTATAAACTTGATAAGGGTTAAGAGGTGGCTCACAGGGCAAAAAGCTCACTTTAAACACACTCTAACCTATATAAGACTATCCAATTACAAATACAACTTTCAAAGCAAAAACAAACACTTTGCTACATCAAACACATTGATTTGAAGGAGCCACATCCATCTTCAACACCACTTCCTTCCTCTTGGTTATCTATCTTGTGCCATTTCAAGTCTTTGAAGTCTCTCTTCCAATTTCCGCATGTCTTCTTCTTTTTGGGTTAATGCTCTTTTTGGTTGTCGCAAGCTCATCCATAAGAAAGGCCTTTTGGGGAGATTGAGGTTTGGATGCACTAGTACAAAAATATAAAAACAATGACCTTTTATTTAGTGTGGCTTTGCGCTTAAATGCATTCGTAAAAAACGCGGTGGCATTTGAGAAATTAACTTGATTTACAAATGCGGCTATTTGAAATTAACTCATGATTGTCACATCTTGATGCAACAGTTGTTGCCGGTAGCTATTCGTTGGATCTTACCAAAAAATGTTAGACATACTATAACCCGTTTGTGCTCATTCTTCTCTTCCATCTGTTGTAAAGTCATTGATCCATCAAAACTAGATGAACTTGAAAATGAAATTGTTGTTATCTTGTGTGAATTGGAGATGTTTTTTCCTCCATCTTTTTTTGACATCATGGTTCATCTAGTGGTGCATCTGGTAAGAGAGATAAGATTGTGTGGACCAGTGTACTTAAGATGGATGTATCCTGTTGAGCGGTATATGAAAATTTTGAAAGGTTATGTGAAAAATCATTATCGTCCAGAGGCTTCAATGATTGAAAGGTACATAGCTGAAGAAAGTATTGAATGTTGTTCAGAGTACATGAGAAAAGCAAATCCAATAGGTCTTCCAGCTAATTCATGGCACCTACAGGCGTTCTACAAGTAAATGTTTACGTGGTGTGAATATTGTAAGCAAAATCAGAAGTCTTGCAAGCACATTTGTACATACTGAATAACACAGATGAAGTTATACCTTACATAGAAGCTCATAAAGTCATTGTGAAGGCAAATAATCCAAGACAAGTAGAGAAATGGGTCTTGATGGAACATAATAGAACTTTCATGCCTTGGTTTAAAGACAAGGTGTTCAAAAATTCAACGGCATCAAAGACCTTGACCAGGTTGGCTGCTGGATTGAAGTTTGATGTCATCTCATGTACAGCGTACGAAGTGAATAATTGTATATTTTACACGAAGTCCATGGATGAAAAGAGTACAATTCAAAATTCTGGTGCTATTCTTGAAGTCGAGTCAATGCAGTTTTCGACTTTGAAACATACAAATCCAGTACTTGGATCAATGGCATACTATGGGTTTATAGAAGAGATATGGGAGGTTGACTGCACTAAGTTTTCAGTTCCAGTTTTCAAGTGTAAATGGGTTGACAATAAAAGTGGGGTTAAAATTGATGAATCAAGATTTACACTAGTGGACTTTCGAAAGATAGGGTATCGAGATGACCATTTATAATGGTTCAACAAGCATCTCAAGTTTTTTTGCGTGAAAGATCCTACGTCAGAACATTGGTATGTCGTTTTACATGGGAAAAAACAAGGGGAGGCCATAAATGATATTGAAAATGGTGACCCCATTCATTCACACCAATGATAATTAATAAAGATGATGATGTACTTGATGATGTACATGCAACCTATAAAGACCACAATGAAGGAATTTACATATGAACATTCAACCCACACGTAACACGTAAATAAGCATTTACAATTTTGTGTATTCTTTTTATATGATTTTAATTCGATGCAGATTAACTAATGTTTGTTACCTAATTTTTTTAACAGAGACATGGATGACGATCAGACCCCAATCAGACCTCGATCCAGACGAGGTAGTAGAGGACCTACTAGATTGAAGCGTCTCGCATTAAGATGTGCTGCTGGTGAGAAGACACGTGTTGACATTGACGTCAACACTGAAGTGGCTTTTGGTCCTAAAGCAGATGAGTTTATGAGCTATCTTGGAGTTGTTTCTCGTGAGAGGCTTTCCATTTTGATTAATTCATGGGATGAGGTGTCAGAGGTCGATCGGAACATGATTTGGGAGGATGTTCTGGTAAGCTTTACATTATTATTGTTACCATATAATACTTTTTAATATTGATTGATTAATTTTAATTTGGTGATGTTATTTTCCAGGCAAACTTTGAAATTCCTGATGTGAAACCGCTTCGATCAATAATTATATCCAATATCGGACTTAAATTTTGTACCTTTAAGTCAAGACTGACTTCGAGATACGTTTTTCGCGACCTTAAAGACGAAAATCCATGTTTAAAGTACAAACATATTGATGAAGAGACATGGCGTCTTTTTAAAGAAAGCTGTGAAAATGAGGCTTGGATGGTAAGTGAAGTAACTTAACTTTTTTAATTTATATAACATTAATAAGTTTATCTTATTTACTTCACTTTTTTTATTTCAATTATGGCAGGATCTTCAAAAGAAAGCTCAAGAGATAGCTTTGAAGAATGTTACCCTGCACGTACCCTCTCATTTGGGGTATCGAAAACTTGAGCAATCACTGATGGTGGAAAAGAGCAATCTAAACAGGGGACGTCGTTTGAGAATGTGGAAACAAGGTCACTTCTCCCCCATCACCACCTTTTTGCCATGTAAAATGGAAGAGAGCCCGAATTAAAAAGTCGGGTGCACCAAGTTTTGAGCAATCTGAGGTTATCATTGAAAAAATTGTAAGTTATTTTTAGTTATTTTCATTTATTTTAAAGCATTAATTATATTAAAAACTTATATTATTTTTGTCTCTTGCAGGATTCCTTGGAATCCGACGATAATTTTATTGCTAATGGTCATCACGATATCCTGGTTGAAGCAATTGGACGACCTGAGCACTGTGGTCGTGTCCGTGCAGCTGGACAAGGGGCTGGAATAAAACTATATTTTGGAGTTTCATAATGACAGTCATCCTCTTCCTCCAAGAGAGCGAAACTGAAATGAAGACTAAGATACGTGAAGAATTAATGGAGGAGATGAGAAAGGAGACTGATCTAATGCTGCTAGAGATGAGAAAGAAGAATAATCGAATGCGACAAGAGTTTCTATCACAACAACTTTGTGTTGAGTCGATTCAACCCCTTGTTAGTCCTACTCCCAAGAGCACAAAGGGGAGTTGTGCGACTCCTACAACATCAGGGGATGATATCATTGGGCATACGAGGGAATGTGAGCTATTGGTAGCGGTCGACAAGCTTCCTCGGGTGGTGGCCCTTGGAAAAGTCTATGAAGAGGCCACAACCTTACATAACGTTCCTCTCTCCCCTGATGTGGCGAAGGTAACAGTTGAAAAAGTACGAGTACTTGATATTCGTGTTCCACTACCTTCAGATGAGGTAACCACTGTGGCTGATGCATTTCAGACATTTGTTGCATGGCCCAGACACCTCATTCGATTTATGCCACAACCTCATGTAATAATTTCATTTCATTATATTAATTTTTATTTATATTTATATATTACATATAATTTAATACAAATGTTCTTTATCTTGTAGAAACCTCTTCAAAAACCAAGTCCAGAGAAGAAGCGTGAGGTTCCAGTTGACGATCCTATAGCTTCCTTAGGTCTAATTGCTAGTCATATTGGTAATCAACCTTTTGAAGTTCCGTGGGATGATACGTTTTTTCAAATAAACACTGAACTGCCACAGATGATGTACAACACATATTTATTAGAATTTGTAGCTGGGAATCAGGAGCTCAATATAAATATAATTCAATTTTTTATGATGTAAGTATCTTTACCTATTTTTCAATTTACTTTATGTTAAACTATTATTGATTATGCTTTAACTAATAACTTGTAGGTTTTTGCATGGAGTCTGTCTCACTGAGGAGAAGGAAAATGTGTATGGATTCTTAGATCTTGCATATATTAATCCTGTTGGACCAAGGTCATATGAGACCCAAACATACATCACTAACATCCTGAAAAAAAGAGGGAAAACAAATTTATTTATGCCCTTATATTAATGAGTAAGTTTAATTATATGTCATCAATTATTACTATTTCATGTTTTAAATATTTACTAACTGTTTTCATGGATGATATAGGCATCATTGACAGTTACTTGTCTTATCAATGGTTGATAAGACTGTTGTGTGGTTTTGTTCCCTACACAAGAAGATACCCACAAATTTTAAGAATATCATTGATACGTAAGTACACTATAAACTTTACTTTGTATGTTACTAATTAACCATCTACTAACGAGGTTTTTTGTATTAACTAGTTCATGGCGTAGATATAACATCCTAAAAAGTCGATCCAGTTCAAATAATTTGAACTGGATAAGAATAAATGTTTGTAATTTTTTTTTCTTTCTCTTATCATTGTTTATCAATATACTAACTTTTACTTTTTATTGAATTATAGTGTAGTAAATAACCTAGAAGCTATGAGTGTGGCTATTACATTATGCAATGGATGATTACTATTGTAAGGTTAGGTGTTAAAACTGGTTGGAAAGAGGTAACATGATATGTTAAATCATTTTTATAATTCTTGAACATATATGTATCTTAAAACTAATTTATGTCAACTATATTTTGCAATGCAGTTATTCACGGAAGAAACACCAATGAATTCGGAAGCCATGTCATATGTGAGACATTCTTGGTCCACATATTTCATAAATTTTTATAACTCTAGGATAATTGATCAATAGTGTAGGGATTATATGTAATTTGATTACTTGTTTGTAATGTACATTTTGATTCTCTGAATTTATCTCTATATTTATGTATTTGTCTGGCTAGGTACATTTTAATCAATATACATGTTAATTTATATGGGTTTGGGACAAAACAGATTGCACTAAAAAAAAAAAGCCATTATTTACAAGTGTGGTTATTTACCAAGGCCGCATTTGTAAATCAAGCGCATGATTTACAAATGCGGCTATTACCAAAGTCGCCTTCGTAAATGTGATTTACAAATGCGGCTTTGGTAATAGCTGCATTTGTAAACCCTAAACCATGTCACCTCATTCAGAAGCATATACAAATGCGGCTACCTGAAATAGCCACACTTATAAAAAGTATTTACAAATGCGGCTATATAGCCACATTTGTATTTCTTTGATTTACGAATGCATGCTGATCAAAAAGTATTTACAAATGCGGCTATATAGCCACATTTGTAAATGTAAAATAACCGCCCTTGTTTAGCATTTTTGCACTAGTGATGATTCCCCCCGAAATTAGCCATAAAAATTGAACAAAGAGAACAAACAATTAGTGAAAGAAAAGTTAATAACTCTTTCCTCACTTGTGTCACTCTTTTGTGTGGCAAAGAAGAGAATTGAACAAAGCACTCAAAAAGAAATTTCTCTCAACAAAGGTCTATCTCGGTGGTGCAAGCCCTCAAATGAAAAAGAACAAAGCCCTTAACACTTGATCTCAAAAGAACCAAAACAAAACTAAAGAATTTTTAAAAGACAAACAAGAAAAGCTCAAAACAAAGAAGCTAAACCAAGTTAGGAAAAAGATTATGACACAACTTTTAAAGAAAGACAAGCAAGAAAAAAGCACACAAAAAGACTCTAAGATACTTACTTAACCTTTAACAATGAAGTTTTACTCTTTCTAGAAATTGTAAAAGCAAAAGGATCAAATTCCACAATGTTGAAATCAATTTGCCAAATAAAATGAATCCACTTTTTAGAAATGTTGAGTCTTGCAAAAGAAGTTTGGGCAACTTGTCCTTTCCTTTTTTTGTATCCTTGTTTATGGTTTTTGGAAATAAGATATCCATAATTCTTGTCATGTATATTTTTATTCATTTCTATTTTTTTTTCACAAAAAAGAAAAGTTTGGGATTCAAATTAAATGAACACTTGAAATCTATGTTTGGAATTAAAATCTACTTCCACTTAAACAAATTTCTAGTTACTTTTTAACCTTCACAATTAAAAGCAAAATAAGTAGAAGCAAAATAAGGACTCTTAGAAACACTAAGAACAAACAAAAAAAAGAGGTAAGAACAAAAACTGGACATAAAATAACATTCAAAAGCGAATTGAAAGTTATTGAATAAAGAGAATGCCGAATTGAAAAAGCAAAAAAGTTAACGCTGAATTGAAATTTGCTTGAATGTAAAGGAAAGAATTAAAAGGTGCAAGAAAAGTAAAGTGCCAAATCAACTCAAAGCAAATATGCTAAAAAAACCAAAGCTCTGATAACCATATGATGTGAGTTGATTTTAGATTTATCCATTTTAGATATGACACTTTACTTAGAATTGATATTTTTATCAATTATATGGTGAGAACCCAAAAAAGATCCCCACTGGACATGAACTTAACGAAGTGGTTAAGTAAGTGTGAAGGTTCACTTCTAGAGGGCAAAGGAAAAATACTTGGTGATTGATGATGAAGGGAGGACATTAAATGAACATGGAAGGAAACATAAAAGCATGATGGAAACCGAATTGACAATGGAGGAAAATAAGAACATAAGAACACAAAGATAAATGGAGTAATTAAAAAATGGAAGAGATGAAGGAAGGAAATGCTTATGTGGTGGAAGAAAGTTGATCACGCCATTTGGAGTGTAGATTTCCTCCAAGATAAGTGTTGATGGCCGCCACTTGAGAGCTCTCCAATCACTCAATATGAGACCTAATGCTAAGAGGAAACAAGCCTCACAAACACCTCACACAATTTGTGCAGAGTAACTTTTCTATTCAAATTCAACATGAGAAATACTAGGAGTATGACACCCTATTTATAGGAATGAGTGGCTTGGAAAACAAGAAGAGCAAGGGTAGGATGGGAAGGACAAAAAGGGGCGGCCTAGGTCATTGACTTAAGTCAAAACCGCACCTAAAGCTCATTCTTCTAGAAACTAGGTCAACTTCCTAAACCTAGATGCCTTGTCTTGAAAAAGTGGGCTTGAAAAATCAAGCCCATTTTTCTATAAGCACTCCTCTTTATGCTAAAGGCACCTATTATTTGTCTATCTTGCTATCTGGACCCCTCTAGTGAGCCCAATTTATTTACAACTTGTTTTATTCTTAAGAAGACCAGAAGGAAGAACAATTGATGTTTTTGTCTTTGCCCATTTCTTCTTCCGGTGAGGTCTGCTAGATCCTTCGTGGGCTTTTTACTTGAAAGTTGAGATGACTTCTCATAGTGTGGATGGTAATGTGATTCCTTGGTCATCTCCTTGTTGCCTTGAATTGTATCATTAGCTGTGATTAGGGTACGATATAAGCCACTATTTTGCTTTGCTAGCCAGTAAGAAAGGAATAATTTTGGATACACTGGTTCCATGTCCCTTTCTTCAAATCCCATGGTACCAATCAATTGATAGAAAATGGATAAATGAGTGTAAGGATTCTCATGATCCATTCCTGTGAATTGATGACTAATGACTAAGTTAAATATGTCGTCTGCAACTCCAATAATCTAGTTGTAATGGACATAACTATGCTTAAGAAATATCCTGGTACTTATTGTATGACATAGTTGTCCAATGTCCTTCTTAGAGGATTGACAATTCCTCCTCTTTCAATGTTTCTATTTTTAGTCATATCTTCAATGATCCTTTTTCCAAATTTCTTTTAATTTGTTTGAGCTTCTTTCTTTTAAATCTTAAGAGTTTCTAAATATCTTGCTTAAACAACATATTTTATGAAAAGGACTTGCCTCTTGCTGGCATGAAAGTGCAATCAAAGGGATTTTTTTTCTCAAAATGAAAATAAAATTAAGCAAACTAAAATCAAAGAAATGTTACTCTAATCTAGAAAAGCGAAAGCGAAATGTTACTCTATAGTTAGATGTTAGTTATGCAAAATTTACAAGTTGTAGTTCTTCAAAATAAAAGACAAAAATACATGATAACAATTAATTCCCCAACAATAGAGCCAAAAATCTTGGTGAGTGGGATATGTAAATCAATGGCAAGCTGAGAGCAATACTTGGTGTAAATCAAATAAGCTCAAATAATTTCCACTCTTTTATTCAACATGAGGACCAAGTCAATTGTAGTATAGTTTAGGGTTGTTGTATCCACAGGGAATTAATGATATCACAATATATTTTATCTTTTATAGTGACGTGAAACGTGAACTAGAGATGATTTTCATATATAATAATGATAATAATAATAGTAATGTTAATAATAATAATAATAATATCGTAATAAATATTTAGATCTAAGAGGTGAAGTGTTAGATCAATCAATTAAATAGAGAGATATCAATATAACACAGATGTTGGAATTGCAATAACCATGTTACTTTCATTTGTTATTGATATTCATATATGCAATGTTTTATTCAAGATCTTTGTTGTTTTTTTTAAACCAAGTTGATTCCTCACTAAAGGTTGTCTAGAGCAGTAAGCCATTGTTATGGTTCTACCTCTGCATTAAGATGGAACAGTTCGCCATGGTCTCAACTTCTAGCTTTGCGACTGTTGAGTCCTATGGCTGAATCGGGTTAAAAAAACGTGAATTCACCTTCCAGTCTTATTCATGCCTTGTAGACAATCAAAAGTTGGTCATCACCGTTTAGTATTAAGCATATTATCATACCTAAGGAAATCGAATACAAAAAGAGAAACATGCATCTATAAACAACAATAACTCTAGAAATATTACAGTCTCATCTAATCCCAACAAAGTATATTTGCAACTCATAGTAAGATCTTACAGTATAACACAAGATGATAAGCTAAATTACAACAAGGATCCTTTTTATGTTGTGGCCATCTTGGTTTTAGGGCTTCCTACTTTAGAGATTGATCTTCACTTCTTCTAAGGCTCTGACCTACTTGAGATGATTGGATTCTGAAGCTCAGAGTCTCTGAGCCTGAATCATAAGAACCTTTCTATCTAAGCCTCTCTAAGGATATCCTTCTAACCATCCTAATGCCTCTTAATGTCTTGAGGTCTCTCGATGCACTCTTTCTTGATGGACTCCTTCTTGATGCTTTGGATGTTAGCACAAGGTCCCTATGTATAGATTTTAGAATTAGGATTCAAATGGATCATCGGGATTGGCGATTAGCTCAATGCAAGCCAATCCGCTTGCCTTTATTTATCCTTAAGCAATCATTTTTGGCTTTTATCCTTAATCTTTGGGCTTTTGATGATTCCAAAGTCAGAGATTTGTCAAGGATTAACTTCAGATCCTTCCAATCTCTTCCAAATCTTGGTTGAGTTAAGGTTGGATTGAACTTAGTCCCAATTGTGGTATTCTTAGGCTTGAGTCCTTCCTGAGCGAATTTGAGCTTTCTTCATAGTTAAGTACTTGATTCGCTCATCCCTTTGTTATCCATTCAACGCTTCTTTCTTTGGAATCTTTCGTTGTTCTAGCCTCAAATTACTTAGTGGATGGAGATGCGCTCAACATTTTCATATTTTTCATGCTGCTGAGCTTTCTCCCTGTGCTGGGAGAATTGGCTTTTTATGCTCATCCTTGATTACAATTTTTTTTTTCTGCACTTTTCTACACAATCTTCCTTGGTTTCCTTCTTTTCTTCATATTCTTCATGTGCATCTTGAGTTGAAGTGTTTTGGCATACTCCTTGATGATAATTATGGTCATTCTTTCTATTTTACATGCCTTTTTAGCTATGAATTCGGCTATGATTGTACACTTATCAGTCGCTTATAGTGTGTCGGAAACACAAAATAAAAAACTCAAAAAATCGTCGCCTATACCCTTTTTTGAGTTTTTTTATTTTGTGTTTCAAACACGCTATATTTGTTGAACCAAGTGGTGTTCAAGCTTTGAAGAATCCAAACCCTTTGAAGGATGTTGAAGCCTTAGGTGTGCTTGTTGTTGCTATGCTGTTTTAGTTAGGATCTGGGGTAGATTGTGTATGTAATCCACCTCTTGATTGAATCCAAAGCATAGACATTCTCAATCTTTTTGAAAGAAAAATGTTTTTCAAACTAAGTTAAAATCAACCGATTGTCTTGTCGAAACAACCGATTGTTTATACTTAGATGTTTTTAGAAAAGATTGAAAACTGTTTTTCAATGGTTGAGTTGTTAAAACCAAAACAACCGATTGATTCGAGGAAATAACCGATTGTTTGTTTTGGTACCATAACAAAAAAACTGTTTTATCTTTGACTGTGATTTAAATGTTTTAATTGCTTACGCTCCAGTCTTTAAATGCTTTGACCAATCTTTAAATACAATTTAAGAGTTTGTTAAGATTTGATAAGAAAAACATCTTTGAATAAATTCAGAAAAACAGATTTGAGTAACAAGATTTTGAATACAAATTTTGAGTTTTTCAAAGAGCTGAGATTGCTTAGAGTTTGTGATTGATCAAAGTGTGTGGAATAGGATTCTGCTTGTATTGATTTCAGATTATCTTCTGTAACAAGTGTAATCCTTGTACTCTGTTGAACAAGTTTTGTTTGTGTGTTTGCTGAGATTTGCTGTGTGTTCTTGAGGGGATCAAGATCAACAATCTTAGTGTTGGTGTGTTGGCCAAGAGAAGTGTGTGTCTTGAGGGGATCAAGGTCACTTTCTTGGTTGAGGTGTAAGTGATCAAGGTGTGATTGCTTAGTGGATTTCTTCAGAGGTTTCTAAGAAAACTCGATGTAGCTCTGGGTTTGGAGTGAACTAGTATAAACATTTGTGTACATTTTCTCTATCCCTAACTCTTTAATTTCAGTTTTGTTATTTGTTTACCGGTATAAACAAGCGATTGTTTTTGCGAAACAACCGATTGTTTTGCTGGTGCAGTGCTTTAAGCTTTGTGTTTTGAAAAACTGATTTCTAAATCAAGGTATTCTCGAAGTAATTTCATTCCAGACTTAAAAGATTGCGAAAACTCTCTTTAAACAATTCACCCCCCCCCCCCCCTCTAGTTTAAAGCCATATATTCTAACAATTGGCATCAAGAGCTTGGTTCTTGAAAATTATTCAAGTTGATCCAAAAAAAATTTCCTATGGCTGGAAAACAATCTTTTGAGGAAGGTGCTTCAATCTACAAACCACCTTTATTCTGTGGATTGAATTACAAATACTGGGAAGCCAAAATGAAAATCTTTGTGGAATCTATTGATCAAGGAATTTGGGATTCAATTGAGAATGGTCCTTACATTCAATAATTTAAAAAGAATGGTTCTTTCATTGCAAAACCTTGGTCTCAATGGACCAATGATGAATGTAAGATGGCCAAGCTTGATTGTACTGCCCAAAACATAATAGCTTCTGCACTAGATACTAATGAGTTTTTCAGGATATCAAAATGCAAAACTGCTAAGGATATGTGGGACACACTCAAGGCTCCTCATGGACACAATGAACCAAAGGAGGCAATGACAAAGAGTCAAGCAAGAAGGAAAAGAAGGCAAAATAAGAAAAGCCTCAACCTTTGCTTCATGGCCAGAAAGGAGGATGACTCAAGTAGTGTAAGTTCATCAAACTCCTCAAACTCTGAAAATTATGGTCAATTGCTTCAAGCCTTTCAAGAAACGCATGAAGAAGCCAACCGATTGGCTCTCTTGAACAATCGGTTAAAGGAAAAGAACAGCTGGCTTGAAAACAGAGTAAAGACACTGGAAGAGGAATTAGAAAATTCAAAAACAGATTTTGAAAATCTTGAAATCATCTACAAAAACTCCTCTTGCAAGTGTGATACTCTAGTTTGTGAATATTGCGAAAATCTTGAAAAGAAGGTCCACTATCTTATTCAAACTGTGGATAAGCATTCTAAAGGCCAATCCAACTTTGAGAGTGTTCTAGCATCTCAAAACTGTGTTTTTGGAAAGGCTGGATTGGGTTTTAATCCACAAAACAAACAAGATAGATTTTCACAATCATCTTCGAAAATGCCAGAAAAACAACCGATTGGACCATCGAAACAACCGATTGTTACATGCTTCTATTGCATGAAAAGAGGCCATTCTGTGAGGTTCTGCAAAATCAGAAAATATGATGTTCCTAAAGGACTTATGAAGTGGATTCCTAAGGATAATAAAGCTTTAATTGATGAGTGTAAACCAAATGGACCCACATTCATAAGGGGACCAAATCTTTGTACTTGAAAATCTTTTTTGTAGGGAATCTTGGAGGAGAGCAAGCAACTGTGGTACTTGGATAGTGGATGCTCCAAGCACATGACAGGGGACAAATCAAAGTTCCTGAGCATCTCCTTTAAGCAAGAGGGTCATGTCACATATGGGGACAACAACAAAGGAAGGATTCTTGGGAGAGGATCCATAGGAGACAAAGACGTCTTGGTCATCCATGATGTGCTTTATGTAGAAGGCCTAAAGCATAATCTACTGAGCATTAGCCAACTATGTGACAAGGGATATCAAGTGATGTTCAAGTCAAACACATGTGAAATCTGTCTACCCAACACCAAAGAGGTAATGTTGGTAGGTAAAAGAGTTAATAATGTGTATCTTCTATATATCTCTTCACCATGTTCAATTGGATGTCTTCTATCCAAGCAAGATGAATCTTGGCTTTGGCATAGAAGAATTTCTCATATTCACATGAATCACTTGAACAAGTTAATTTCAAGGGATCTTGTGATTGGGCTACCAAAACTCAAGTTTGAGAGGGATCACATTTGTGAAGCATGCCAAAAAGGGAAACAAGTGAAAAGTTCTTTCAAAATTAAAAATGTTGTTTCATCTTTGAAACCTCTTGAACTTCTTCACATGGATCTCTTTGGACCCTCAAGAACTATGAGTCTTGGTGAAAATTATTATGCTTTTGTTATTGTTGATGACTATTCTAGGTACACTTGGACTCTTTTCTTGGAATCAAAGAGTGATGCCTTTTCTGCATTCAAGAAGTTAGTAAGAAGGTTGCAGAATACAAAGAACAGCAACATAGGTTCTATTAGAAGTGATCATGAACGAGAATTTCAAAATGAGAAGTTCAGCAAATTCTGTGAGAAGAAGGGAATTTTGCACAACTTCTCTGCTCCAAGAACACCACAGCAGAATGGAGTGGTAGAGAGGAAGAACAGGTCTCTTGAAGAGCTAGCAAGGACAATGCTTAGTGAATCATATCTTCCTGAGTACTTTTGGACAGATGCAGTGAGCACCTCATGTTATGTGATGAATAGGGTGCTTATTAGGCCCATTTTGAAGAACACTCCATATGAACTCTTCAATGGAAGGAAGCGTAACATCAACCATCTCAGAGTTTTTGGCTGCAGTTGTTTCGTTCTCAACAATGGAACGGAAAACTTGGGAAAGTTTGATGAGAAAGCGGATCTTGGCATCTTCATAGGGTATTCACTCACAAGTCATGCATATAGAGTCTACAAACAAGAGGTTGATGACTGTAGAAGAATCAGTTCACGTTGTCTTTGATGAGGTAGATCGCAGAATCAATCAAATCCCAAAGACCAGTGCTGAAGAAGATGAATAGAGCATCAGTTTGGAGAAGCTGGAAATCTGTGCAGAAAAACAACCGGTTGATTCGCAGAAACAACCGATTGAAATTCTGCAACAGAGTGAGCTGCCCAAGGAGTGGAGGATTCCTAGAGATCTGTCAGTGGATAACATCATAGGGCAGATAAAGGAAGGTGTCTCCACACGTAGTTCCATCTCAAACTTCTGCAGGCACACAACTTTTGTCTCTCAAATTGAACCAAAGTCAATTGAGGAAGCTCTCAAGGATGAGAAGTGGGTTGAAGTTATGCATGAAGAGTTGAATCAGTTTGCAAGGAATGAGGTATGGTTTCTTGTTCCTAGAACTGATGAAATGAATATTATTGGTTCGAAATGGGTTTTCAAGAACAAGCTAGATGAAGATGGTATGATCACAAGGAACAAAGCAAGGCTAGTTGTCAAGGGCTACAATCAAGAGGAGGGTATAGACTATGGTGAAACCTTTGCTCCTGTTGCTAGATTGGAGGCTAGGAGACTGTTGTTGGCTTTTGCTTGTATGAGTGGTTTCAAACTCTTCCAAATGGATGTCAAGAGTGCCTTCTTGAATGGCTACATCAATGAGGAAGTCTATGTAGATCAACCACCGGGTTTTGAAGATCATAAGTATCCCAACCATGTCTTCAAGTTGAAGAAAGCTTTGTATGGACTGAAGCAAGCTCTAAGACAGTGGTATGAGAGACTTAGTAACTTTTTGCTATCTCATGGCTATGAAAGGGGAATGGTACACAAGACTCTCTTCATCAAAAAGTCAAATGCAGAAATAATTCTTGTGCAAATCTATGTTGATGACATCATCTTTGGTGTTACACAAGATAGTTTGTGTAAAGAGTTTGTGGCTGCAATGAAAGGTGAGTTTGAAATGTCTATGATGGGAGAACTGTCTTTCTTTCTTGGATTGCAGGTTAAGCAAACAAAGGATGGAATCTTTCTATGTCAATCAAAGTATTGCAAAGAGATTCTCAAGAAATTTGAAATGGAGAGTTGCAAAGAAGCAAGCACTCCAATGTCATCAAGCTGTTACATGGATGCTGATACTGTTGGAAAGAGTGTAGATCAAACAAAATACAGAGGATTGATTGTCTCTTTGCTTTATCTAACAGCTAGTAGGCCGGACATCATGTTTGCAGTGTGTCTATGTGCAAGATATCAAGCAAATCCTAAAGAGTCACACTTCAAAGCTGCAAAAAGGATTCTGAAATATCTCAAAGGAACATCATCTGTTGGGTTATGGTATCCTTCTCACTCTCCAATTCATTTAATTGGTTATTCAGATTTTGACTTTGCAGGTTGCAAGCTAGATAGAAAGAGCACAAGTGGCACTTGCCACCTTCTTGGCTCAAGCCTAATCTCATGGCATAGCAAGAAGCAAGCATGTGTTGCTCTCTCTACTGCTGAGGCTGAGTATATTGCTGCTGGAAGCTGTTGTGCACAGATTTTGTGGCTCAAACAACAACTTGCAGACTTTGGATTACAAACTAGCAAGGTTCCTTTGATGTGTGATAACACAAGTGCCATCAATCTTACCAAAAATCAGATTCAGCACTCAAGGACCAAACATATTGAGATAAGACATCATTTCATCAGGGATCATGTAAATAATGGGAACTGTGAAGTGAAGTTTGTGGAGACCAAACTACAGTTAGCTGACATCTTCACGAAGCCATTACCAAAAGAGAGGTTTTTCTTCCTAAGAAATAAGTTAGGTATTCTTGACCTTAATAATCTCTCCTAAATCTGTTTTGATACATGCTAAAAGTCTATTTGTGAAGACAAATAGGGGGAGAATTAATTGGTTCTTATATATCTTTATCTGAAACTGTTAAATCTCTGATTTAAAGCTGTTTTCTGTTGCTGCTGATAGAAACAACCGATTGTTTCGTGTAAACAACCGATTGTTTATCATGTTCTATGCTTTGAATGTATAAGTTCTAACCTGCTGCTATAAGAAGCATTGGATAGTGATCCTGTCGCCAACTCTAACGTGGAGGAATTGCTTTGTCGCTTCCTTACCCCGCCTATGCAACTGTGCTATCTGCAAGAATGCTCTTAGAACCTTCTCCGGGAACTTCAAACGCAACCTGCAAAACACACAGACGGCGCCTCTAGCGGCCGTTTGCACTCCTACGCTCAAGTTAGGTCACAGAATCACCAACAAAAAATAATGTGTATTTGTCTCTCTCTGATTCTCTCTTTTTATTCTCTCTCTGTGTCTGTGCCTAACAGAATTCTGTTGCGCTATTCTCTGCGTGTGCCAGAATTTTGTTATGCTTTTGTGAGAAAATGTACCACAATCAGTGAAGACGTGGGTGTCTGTGTTTTCTGTGTGTACCTTTCACGACGCGGAGTGCACCTTTATCTTGGTCGCGCCCCTCTCAGATTGTGACACGTGGAGGCATGCAACTCACATCTAACCGCACACGTGCCACTACCTGAAGGGCTTTAGCGCATCTCTTTGTGCGCCTAAGTTATTCCCTTGCGGAGTAACTTAGCGCGTTTCTTCCATCTGGGTGAATCGCACACTCCCAGGAGAACGCCAGGTGTGGCTGGACTAGGCACACTCACCAAGCATTGCTCTCTGCATACACGATTTCCCCTTCACGATGTCATGCACGTAATGGGTTGAGAGAGTCACCACTCACTGAATGGTTTACTAACTCCCTCAGGCCACTCTCGTGCACGATTCTACCGGCGAGGAGCTCCTCTTTCTCTGAGGTATGATCATGCGAGGTCCATGCGTAACGCTCTCGCTGGGAATCTCAGTCCCAATTTAACTGCGTGTAACACGAAACCCCGATGGCCATGCACCCGATGACTGATCGATGCTCTATTGCTTCTCGCGTTCTCCCCCCGGGTGTTTATCTTGGAACTGATCTGTCGGTGGCCACTCGGTTACTGACCACCGATCACCATACCGGGTGATCTCCTCCCTGATTTCTCTGCCACCTGATCCACGTGTCACCCTGCGAGTGGTCCACATGGTTATCTGCTGCTGACGTCATCGACTACCGATGACCGACCAGATCACAAGCCCCCTAGTCTCGAGCTGTGAACTCGTTCTCAACGAAGAGACTAAGTGGTCGCGCTCTCGGTCCACGTGGCAAGTGGGGCCACACCACGTGCCACCTCACGTGTTGCCTTTTGACGTTATGACTTCCTCCCTTGATCTCGCGACACGTGGACGCATCAACGGCCAGCGTGGAATGTCGCTAACGCTTCCCTTATTCAAATAGGCACGCGCTTTCACTGTTTCATCATCTTCTTCAATACTCCAACTCTCAGACACTTCAAACTTCTTCTCTACGCGCCCAACTTTCTTCAAGCTTTCTACCTCAAGACCTTTCGCGATCATCTAAAGGTATGACTTTTCTTCTTCCTTGATCCATTTAGGTTCTTTTCACCAATTGCATTCACCCTTTTCACTACCATGCATTCATCTTCTCTGTTTTTCTTCTTCTCAACCCGCGCTAGGGTTTTTTCTCACTTCGTTCTCTACTTCTCCCCCTTCCTCTTCTTCGCCTGGACCTTTCTTTCTTCTTCCCTTCCTCTGTTTTTCACCGAACCATTCATCATTCCCTCTTCTTCCGTTCATATGACCTTTTGCTTTCCTCCATTGCAGTTATCTCGCAATGGCTCGCTTGAAGCAAACTGCTCGCATCGTGGCCTCATCCTCTAGTGCACAGCCTTCAGCAAGTGCACCAGCGTCACCTCCACCTGATGCAGCTCCCTATCAAGACTATGCCAGGGTTTACGACTGGGCTCCCCTGGCATTGCTGGCCGAAACTTCCACTCAACTACCTAAAGGCCATCTCAAGACCCTTCTGAGCAACGACCCTGATGAGCCCTCCTGCGCCATCGACAGGGAGAACGACTTCAACGTTCGTATACGCATTCCTCCTCGAGGGATGCCAATCTGTGTGGACGATAGGGCTACCAATGGGGTGCCCTTCACCTTCTTTGAGAAGGAGCTGATGATGGAGCTGAACGTAGCCCCTTGCCAACTCCACCCGAATGCCTGGGCTTTCATACGGGCATTCGAGATCCTCTGCAATTACTTTGGGCATAACGCCTCAGTAGACGTCTTCCTACATTTCTTCGAGGCGAAGAACCCTGGGGATAGGTCTTGGGTCAGCCTGAATGGAGTTGCTGGACGAGTGATCTTGGGCCTGTACCAGCAATCATTTAAAGATTGGAAGGGCAGGTTCTACATCATCTCTGCTACTCAGCAAAGCCCAACGCTGCTCGAGGGGTTTCCCCTTTATTGGGTTCCTAGAGTCGAGTTTAAGAAACCCCGGGGCCTTGAAGCCATGGCCCCCTACGAGCGCGAGCTGTGTAGGTTGTTCCTAGGGGCAAAATATAACTTGGACCTTCTCATCAAACACGAGTTTGATGTGGTGTCTCTGAAGAAGTACATAGGTAGGCTCTTCTTCTTGCACCTCTTAGAATACTTGCACACTCTCATGCATACTTGCATAACATTCTATCCACTTGCATAATTATGTCATCTAACTCTTCTTTTTACCCTTGATGTAGACATGACTTCAGGGAAAGATAGGAGGAGGGCATTACTGGAGCTTGCCCGGACCAGGGGAGCCAAGGGGACTGGTTCTTCCTCCTCTACCACCGAGCCCATCACAGCTCCCCCTCTCTCGGTCGCGCCAGCTAAAGGCCCCGAGCCAGAGAAGAAAAGAAGAAGGCTAGTAAAGGCCTTTCCCACAACTGTGGCGGTCGCTGCTGATCCTACCCCGTCAACCGAGGAGGAGAGTTCTGGCTCTCCTCTCATACATCGCAAGAGGAAACACCAAGAGGTTGGGGGGGCTTCGTCTCTTAGGCCTGGGAATATTGAAGTGGTACAAATCGACGAGGGTTCACCCCCACCTCCTCCTACTCAACCTGCCTCAGCACCAACTTTCTCTCCCTCCCCTCAGCGCCTACCATCTCCGACGCCTCAACCTCTGTCTCCAGCATCACTTCCACCTGAACCCCCAGCGGGCCAAGCTATTGGTCAACCCACTCCACCTGTTGGGAGTGATTCTGCCCATTCAGGGGGTCTCTCAAGACTTCCTGCATCACCACCACCGCCAACCTCTGCTGCTATTGCTGAAGGTGGTGAGGCCAGCTCACAGCCAAGCAGCTCTGGCGCTAGCAATGAGAATTTCAGTCGGCAGGAGGTGGACATGCACTTGGCCAAGCAGATAGTGCTTTCCCTAGAGTTTTCCACCCAGCACCGCAAGCAACTAGTCCTGGAGAAGAGGATCAAGGAGCTTGAGCTCGACAAGGAGTCACTGCAGAGTGACTTTGAGGCTGCCCAAGGGTCCGTAGACCTGATGAGGGACATGGTGGAAAAGTCCAGGAAAGAGTACCTATCGCAGGTCCAAGAGACCATCAAGACTGAGATTTTGATGGGACAAGCTATCAACGCTCTGGACAGCGAAGTGGTGGAGCTGAGGAGCAAGGTAATCAACTTGGAGGCTGAGACTTCCTCCCTACGCCAACTGAACTCACAACTAGCGGGGGATCTCAAGTCCACCAAGGAGGAGGCCACTGAAGGGGGGAGGAAACTTGAGAAGACAGTGGACGAGCTTTCTGCGATGAAGGTCGAGCTTGCCGAAGCAAAGGGCAAACTGGGAGAAGTTGTCTCTTCCATTGCTTCCCTCACCATTGAGAAGAACTCCTTGGAGACTTCAAAGCAAAAGCTCGAAGCAGACAACACCGAACTTATGAACGTGGGTGCTGACGCCCTTGCTGATGGGTTCAAGTTGGCATTCGAGCAGATTCGTTGCGTTCTTCCTGACGTGGACCAGTCGTAGTTCAGCATCTACCACGAAGTGGTAGATGGCAAGCTCATTCCCCCTTCTTAAGTTTTCTTCTTGTAATTTCATATTTCTGCACAATTCCTGTACTTGAAACTTGTATATAAACCTTGGTGTGAATACATACTTGCTTCAGCTATATGTTTATTCTCTCGTACCTTCTTAAGCTTCATCTTTCTCTTTGCACACGACTAACTGTTAACTAGCTTAGGTTTAGCGTGATCTGTACTCTTTGATCTTGGCCTCTACTTTGATCACGACTAACTACTCCCTTAGCTTTGTCTTTAACAGTTCTTATGCATAGCTTCGTACTAGATGACTGACTAGGCATAGTCTGGCTGCTTCGGCTTGTTGTGTAAGAACTTGTTTGGAAAAGCTTCCTCCGACAAGGCATTACGCACTAGCATATCCACCGACAACTCATCAGTCATCGTTCTTCGGTCTTTACCTTGCTTCTCTGTCGCTCTAGCGCTAAGTGCATAGAGGACTTTGACATCGATCGTCAGAGGTGATGCCTTGTTTGGGGGAAGAAGAGTGTTTCTCGATAGCCCCTCTTATCTTCCCCAAGGTCGTCAACCTTGAGCGGATCGGGTCGTTCTTTCCCTTCCTCACTCCTGGGGTGAGAAGGGTTTAAACTAAGGGCTTTACTGGGCCAATATTGGTATATGCCAAGTGGGTAAGGACGTTTGTCGAAATCCTTCCTTTCCCTCTCTTGGTCTTACTAGCACCCCTGGCTTTTCGAACCCTAGTCGCCTGCACTCACACCTGGGATGAGAAGGACTTAGATTAGCGCCCATATTCGCGCCTAGGGCGAATAAGGCCTAACCGATCACCTGCACTCGCGCCTGGGGCGAGGAGGATTTTAACTTGAAAACTCTCGCACACTTGATATGCTGATAATCTTTTCATTGGGTGGCCTCATTAAAAACCCTCCTTAGGGAAAAGAGTGCCCCCTTATCTGTTCAACTGTTTTCAGTATATACACTGAGTGTGTCTTTAGCGCGAGAACGCAACTACTTTACAACTTAACTGAAATAAAATTTCAAGTGGGTGGCGTTCCACGTTCTGGGGATTGCTCCTCCCTCCAGAGTCTCCAGCCGATAAGCTCCATTCTCCAATGCCTCAACCACTCTGTATGGACCTGTCCACTTTGGAGACAACTTGTTTTCCGTCTCATTCTGATGCGCCTTTCTCATCACCAGATCACCTTCCTGGAAGCGCCTGAGCCTCACCTTGGAGTTGTGCCCCGTTCTACTCTTCTCTTGACGGCTTCAGCACTAACTCTGGCTTCTTCTCGCACTTCGTCCAGTAGGTCGAGATTCACCTTTCGCTCTTCGTTGGATTCTTCGGCAATGAAATTCAAAAACCTGGGGGAGCTCTCCTGTATCTCCACGGGAATCATGGCATCTGTCCCATAAACAAGGCTAAAGGGTGTCTCATGGGTGCTGGACTGTGGAGTGGTATGGTAGGACCATACGATTCTGGGGACCTCCTCTGCCCATTTTCCTTTAGCTTTCTCTAGTCTTCGCTTCAGCCCCCTGAGCAGTACTCGGTTGGCTGACTCCACCTGCCCATTGGTTTGTGGGTGTTCCACCGAGGCGAAAACCTGTTGTACCTTTAACTCCTCGCACATCTTCTTTAGCTGATGACTTGTGAACTGGGTGCCATTGTCGGAGACCAGCCTCTTGGGTACTCCGAAACGGCAGACAATGTTCTTCCAGACAAAGTGCTCGACTTTCTGTGCGGTGATGTGCGCGACTGGTTCTGCCTCCACCCACTTGGTGAAATACTCGATGGCCACAATGAGGAACTTCATCTGCCTTATCGCCAGGGGAAAAGGTCCCAGGATGTCGATTCCCCATGTGTGAAATGGCCACGGGCTATGGATGGACTTCAACTCTTCGGGAGGTGCCTTATGCCAATCTGCGTGAAGTTGACACTGTTTGCAACGTTGAGCATACCTCACGCAGTCTTCCTTCAGCGTTGGCCAGTAGTAACCCGCGCGGAGGATCCTACTTGGCAAAGCGCGACCACCTACATGACTTCCGCACACCCCCTCGTGTAGCTCTGACATAAGCCTTGTGCATTGCTCGCCATACACGCAGATCTGCACAGGATGAGAAAACCCAAATCTAAACAGGTTCCCGTCAATCAAAGTAAACTTACTCGAGCTTCTCTTTATTCTTTTTGCCTCTGTCGGGTCCAATGGGAGTACACCATCCTCTAAGTACAACTGGTACAGTGTTATCCACGTGTCGGGTTCCCTAACAATGCAGACTTCCATCGCCTCATCGGTCTTTGCCGGTCCCGCTCTAACCCTCGGCGCTTTCAATGTCTCTTGAGTCAGCGAACGATGACCGATCGCCAGACGCTCCATCGATTTGTACACTTGAAGTACCTGGTTGTCTGACACGAACGCTCACGGTACCTTCAAGGTCTCCTGAATGACAGTCCTCTGTTTTCCCCCCTTGCATGAGCTGGCCAACTTGGCAAGTAGGTCTGCTCTGGCATTTTGCTCTCTCGGCACATGAAACAGTTCAAACTTGGTGAAGGACGTCTTCAGGAGCTGTACGTATTCCAGGTAAGCTGCCATCAGGGGATCTTTCGCCTGGAACTCCCCTGTAACTTGCCTGGTGACTAGCAAAGAGTCACTCTTGGCAACCAGACTTCTTGCTCCCATTTCTCTTGCTAGCAACATTCCTGCGATCAGGGCTTCATACTCCGCCTGATTCTTGCTAGCCTTGAAGGCAAAGCGCAGGGACTGCTCGATCAGCACTCCGTTCGGGCCTTCCAAAATGACCCCAGCGCCGCTCCCCTGCTGATTGGAAGAGCCATCCATTGATAATACCCATCGGAAGTCTAACCCTTCTGAAGGTGTCGCGACCGACGACAGCTCGACCACAAAGTCGGCGAACACTTGCCCCTTTATCGGTCCTCGGGGCTCGTACTGAATGTCAAACTCTGACAATTCCACCGCCCATTTGACCATCCTTCCCGCTACGTCTGGTTTCTTTAGCACCTTTTGAATGGGCAAATCTGTCATTACCACTACCGTGAAGCTGTGGAAATAATGTCTGAGTCTTCTCGCTGAAAATACTACCGTCAGGGCAGCCTTCTCGAGGGCTTGGTACCTTGTTTCAGGGCCTTGCAGTACCTTACTCACAAAGTACACAGGCTTCTGAACCTGATCTTGCTCTTGTACCAGGACTGAACTGACTGCTCTCTCCGTCACAGCAAAGTATAGACAAAGAGGGGTGCCCATTTGTGGTTTACGCAAGACCGGTGGGCTTGCCAGGTACTCCTTCAACTTGATGAAGGCCTCCTCGCACTCCTGTGTCCAAAGGAATCTGCTGTTGCGCTTAAGACACTGGAAGTACGGATGACCTTTCTCCCCTCCAGCGGACATAAACCGGGATAATGCTACCAACCGACCGGTGAGTTGTTGCACCTCCTTCACCGTCGTTGGACTCCTCATTGCCACGATTGCTGCGCACTTCTCTGAATTAGCTTCGATTCCACGCTCTGTCAGGAGGAAACCTAAGAACTTCCCTGCCTCCACGCCGAAAATACATTTCTCAGGGTTGAGCTTCAACCTGTACCTGGCGATGGTGGTGAATAATTCCTCCAGATCGGCCACATGATGCTCCTTCTCTCAGGATGTGACCACCATGTCATCTACATATGCATGCACGTTTCTTCCAAGCATGGGCGAGAGCACCCTATCCATAAGTCGCTGATAGGTAGCCCCCGCATTCTTCAGCCCGAACGGCATTACCTTGTAGCAGTAGCAAGACCGTTCAGTCATGAATGCTGTCTTGCATTCATCCCTGGGGTGCATTCTGATCTGGTTGTATCCTGAGAATGCATCCAAGAAACTGAGTAGCTTCCCCCGGATGCGCTATCCACCAAGGCGTCTATACTGGGTAGAGGGTACGAATCTTTGGGGCATGCCTTGTTGAGGTCAGTGAAGTCCACGCACATCCTCCACTTGCCGTTTGGCTTCTGAACCAGTACCACGTTCGCTAGCCACTCTGGGTACTGGATCTCCCTGACGTGCCCTGCGGCAAGGAGCTTTTGCGCTTCGTCGTGGATCACTTTCCTCTTCTCTTCGTTGAATTTCCTTCGCCTCTGACGCACAGGTCGGACTTTAGGATCCATCGACAGGCGATGGCAAAGGAAGTCAGGGTCGATTCCTGGCATGTCAGATGCTGACCATGCGAACGCGCCCATGTGCTTCTCGATCACCCCAACGATCAGCCCTCGTTCTTCTTCGCCGAGTGATCCTCCCAACTTGAACTTTTTCCCCCTTATATCTACTTCTACCCACCCCTCAGCTGGGTGGGGTCTTCTCTCGTTGGCGATGACCGCCCTCGCGATCCCTGACTCGCGAGGAGTGATCATGCCCTCCTCCTCTGCTTCCACCTGAGCTACCTGGGAGCCCCCCAGCGTAGCAGCCTCCGTCTCCTGATCGCCATGCGTTCCCCTAACCACCGATCGCTCTTCGAGCACACCTGGTGGTGGTGTTGAGGTGACATGGTGATGTGATTCCAATAGCCACATAGAACAAGATTCTTGACACTTTGAGGAATCACCTTGAGCTGGAAAATGTAGAGGCACTTTCTTAGAAGTTGGATCATGGTTCTAAGATCAAGAACTCACCAATAACAAGTACCAAATCCCAAACTCATTTGGATGAACCAAATATTGTCAAATTGAATCAACAAAGAAATAGAAACTAGATCAACCGAACAGAATTAAGCTACTAAACAAAAGAACTGAACAGAATTTAAAAACAAAACAGAATATAGGTGCTGAAAATAGAAAAAACCGAAAGCTAGACAACTCAAAAACACAAGGTAACATGAACAATTGAAGAAGAAGAAAGGAAGGAGAAGAGAATGCTCATGAAGATGGAAGATAGGTTGGATGATCACGCCACTAGAAGTATGGATGCTCCTAGATGAGTGTGGAAGCCGCCACTTGAGGAAACCATGGTCCTTCAAGATAAGACTAGAGAAGAAGCTCAAAGCTCTCCAAATGCTCACTCCAATTTTGAGTATAGTTTCTTTAGATAAAATTCAAATCTGAATTTTACAAAGGAAGCACCTCTATTTATAGCCTAAGGTGCTGAAAAATAGGTGGGAAATTTCAAATAAACTCATTTGAAATTCCCACCAAAAACAAGTCACATGGGAGGTGTGACCTTTTTCTACTATGACACCTCCCAAAAACTACACCTACACCACTCTCCTAAGTCACATGGGTAATGTGACTTTATTTTACATTTTCACACTCCTTTATTTAATAACCACACCTCCTAAAACTATACAAGAGTATTTCAAAGCTTGGCCTTGCCCCTCATGGGATGGACTTGGGCTCTTTGGGCTTTGGTCTTCTTGGGCTTGGGCTTGGGCTTTGGGCTTGGGCCTCATCTTTATTTTATGTCTTCTTTTAATTTTGAGAAGACTAGAAGGAAGAACTTCAAATGTGAGGGTGGATGTCCTCTTCCTCCATTAATAAAAGCCTTCTTTATTTGATTCTCATCATACTCCTCGAGTTGGAGAGAATTCGTCCACGAATTCTGAATCCCTGCATATAACAAAGTCAGTTTAGTTTTACAATTAAAAGTGGAAGAAAAATGTAAACATGACTTAGCATTTGTAAACAATGGGATTTCAGAAAAGGATGTTCTATAAATCGACCAAGTTGGAAAAATTTGTTTGGGAATGATGTGATGTTTTGGAAAAAGACCTCTTAAATGGTGACAACCATTAGGAGGTATGAACAAATCATCCCTAACATTTTTTAACCAAGATGGTGGTGAAATAGGAACCTTGGGTAATGAAAAAGATAAGGAAGGAAAACACCTTGGAGGTGAAAGGATAAGACCCATGTCAATTTGGCCTTCTTTGTCTATTTCATTTTTACTTGTGGTAGGTGGGTGAATTAAGTCTTGTTTGACCTTGTTTATCTTTAAGATTTGCTTTTGTGGACAATGAAGAGCTATGTGCCCAAAACCTAAACATTTAAAACATTTGATATTTGAAGTTTTGGTAGGTGACTTAGGAGTAGAAGGATTTGTAGTAGAAACTTTTTTTGGAAACATGGTTTGTTTGGAATAATTGGAAGGAGAATTTAAGGTTGTTCACATGGCATATGCTCCTTTTCTGCTTAAGGTTGTTCACATAACAGCGCCTAGCCTCAGCCTGATCTGACTTGATGGTTATTACGGTCCCCCCCATCGACGGCAGCTTCAGCTTCATGTGCCTCGTCGATGGCACTGCACCCAACCTATTGAGTGTTGGCCTTCCCAGCAAGATGTTGTACGCAGAAGGGGCGTTCACCACCAAGTACCTTATCTTTTCGGTGCAGGTTGTTGTTCCATCGGTGAACATCGTCCTCAACTCAATGTACCCCCGCACCTCTACCTGATCCCCTGCAAAGCCGTAAAGACATCCAGTATACGGCCTTAGTTGATCGGGGGACAGCTGCAACTTGTTGAACGTCGGCCAGAACATGACGTCTGCCGAGCTCCCTTGGTCTACGAGCACTCTGTGCACTCGCCTTCCTGCTGTGATGAGGGAGATGACCACAGGATCGTTGTCGTGCGGTACAACGTCCCGTAGATCAGCTTTCTTGAAAGTGATATCTACCTCGGGGAAATGGCCCTCATCCACCGAGTCCACGGCCATTACCGATCGAGCATACCTTCTTCTTTGTGATGCGGTGCATCCCCCACTGAAGAAGCCCCCCGCAATCGTCTGCACCTCCCCGTGCACAGGGATTTCATGCTGCTGTTCTCCTGCCTGGGACCCCGATGCGCGATCACCCTGCACCTCCCGCAGGTAATCTGCTAGGAATCCAGACTTTACCAACTCCGCCAGCTGGTGCCCCAACGCCAAGCAGGAGTGGAGTGTGTGACCAAAGGCTTGGTGAAACTCACACCACTCGTTCTTTTTCCTCCCAAGTACCTTGTCTGTCTTCTCTGGTACTCGGAGTCTCGCGGCTATGGCAGGAAGGGCGATCAGATCCGCCAACCCTACCATGAAATCGTATCTTGGGGGTGCATTATTCTCCCTTGCACGCCCCCTGCCCTGGTCCTTCCTGGGTGCATAAGGACGAGGTTTCCCCTGCACCTTCTTTCCCTCCTTTGCCTCATGCACCCTCGTGTGCTGTTGTTGCTTCCCCTGTCCTCCACGCGGCTTCAGCGGTGCAGCACTTCCTCTTTTCTCAGAAACCTCTGTCTCTGCCACTATGTGCGCCACCGCGCGTCGCCGGATCTCCGCAAAGGTGCTGAGATGGCTTCTGATGAGCGACTCACTGAAGGGACCAGGCAGCACTCCCTTCTTAAACGCATGCACCAGCATATCCTCGTCCTTGCTGGGCAATCTAACCACTTGTGCTCCGAAGCGGTTGAAGTAGTCTTTCAGCGACTCACCTTGATATTGGCATACATCGAACAGATCGTACGACACCACTAAAGGTGCTCTGTTAACGATGTACTGCTCAGTGAAAAGCTTCGAAAACTGATGGAAGGACGTGATATGACCCTCTGGCAGACTCACGAACCATTCCATGGCGATTCCACTCAGTGTGCTCATGAACATCTTGCAATACACGGCATCTGAGCCCCCTGACAGCATCATCTGAGTGTGGAACGCTGTCAGATGCGCTTCTGGATCTTCTACCCCTGTGAATGACGCCTTCACTCCCACTAGGTTAGGAGGTACCACGGTTTGCATGATTTCAGGGGAGAATGGCATAGGGAACGCTCTCGGAGGCGATGGTGGCATCGACATCCCTTCTCCAACTGCGCGTTCCTTCTGGGTTTGTAACGTTCTTCTCAGCTCCTCATTAACGCGATTCAGCTCATCGTTCCTACTCTGCGACATTGTCTTGCATCTTCTCTTGTTCAACTCTCGACGCTGTGACATTGTCCTGCAGCGCACGCATCATCTCCAGGACCTGCGCCATTGTCATAGCTCCTTCCTCAGCAGATGGCGCAGGTGATGTTTGTCTTGTTCTCCTCATTTTCTCAGCAAAGACTTTGAGAAACTCCAGAAACTTTGGTGTGGATGAGACCACGATTCACACGGGCCCCACGGTGGGCGCCAAATGATCCTGTCGCCAACTCTAACGTGGAGGAATTGCTTTGTCGCTTCCTTACCCCGCCTATGCAACTGTGCTATCTGCAAGAATGCTCTTAGAACCTTCTCCGGGAACTTCAAACGCAACCTGCAAAACACACAGACGGCGCCTCTAGCGGCCGTTTGCACTCCGACGCTCAAGTTAGGTCACAAAATCACCAACAAAAAATAATGTGTATTTGTCTCTCTCTGATTCTCTCTTTTTATTCTCTCTTTGTGTCTGTGCCTAACAGAATTCTGTTGCGCTATTCTCTGCGTGTGACAGAATTCTGTTATGCTTTTGTGCGAAAACGTACCACAATCAGTGAAGACGTGGGTGTCTGTGTTTTCTGTGTGTACCTTTCACGACGCGGAGTGCACCTTTATCTTGGTCGCGCCCCTCTCAGATGGTGACACGTGGAGGCATGCAACTCACATCTAACCGCACACGTGCCACTACCTGAAGGGCTCTAGCGCATCTCTTTGTGCGCCTAAGTTATTCCCTTGCGTAGTAACTTAGCGTGTTTCTTCCATCTGGGTGAATCGCACACTCCCAAGAGAACGCCAGGTGTGGCTGGACTAGGCACACTCACCAAGCATTGCTCTCTGCATACACGATTTCCCCTTCACGATGTCATGCACGTAATGGGTTGAGAGAGTCACCACTCACTGAATGGTTTACTAACTCCCTCAGGCCACTCTCGTGCACGATTCTACCGGCGAGGAGCTCCTCTTTCTTTGAGGTATGATCATGCGAGGTCCATGCGTAACGCTCTCGCTGGGAATCTCAGTCCCAGTTTAACTGCGTGTAACACGAAACCCCGATGGCCATGCACCCGATGACTGATCGGTGCTCTATTGCTTCTCGCGTTCTCCCCCCGGGTGTTTATCTTGGAACTGATCTGTCGGTGGCCACTCGGTTACTGACCACCGATCACCATACCGGGTGATCTCCTCCCTGATTTCTCTGCCACTTGATCCACGTGTCACCCTGCGAGTGGTCCACGTGGTTATCTGCTGCTGACGTCATCGACTACCGATGACCGACCGGATCAGATAGTATAAATACTATTTTTTGCAGGTACTGCTTCATATTCAATCAGATCAAACACAAGCACCAGGGATTTGTCTTCATCAAATAGGGGGAGATTGTTGAACCAAGTGGTGTTCAAGCTTTGAAGAATCCAAACCCTTTGAAGGATGTTGAAGCCTTAGTTGTGCTTGTTGTTGTTGTGCTGTTTTAGTTAGGATCTGTGGTAGATTGTGTATGTAATCCACCTCTTGATTGAATCCAAAGCATAGGCATTCTCAATCTTTTTGAAAGAAAAATGTTTTTCAAACTAAGTTAAAATCAACTGATTGTTTTGTCGAAACAACCGATTGTTTATACTTAGATGTTTTTAGAAAAGATTGAAAACTGTTTTTCAATGGTTGAGCTGTTAAAACCAAAACAACCGATTGATTCGAGGAAACAACCGATTGTTTGTTTTGGTACCATAACAAAAAAACTGTTTTATCTTTGACTGAGCTTTAAATGTTTTAATTGCTTACGCTTCAGTCTTTAAATGTTTTGACCAATCTTTAAATGCAATTTAAGAGTTTGTTAAGATTTGATAAAAAAAACATCTTTGAATAAATTCAGAAAAACAGGTTTGAGTAACAAAATTTTGAATACAGATTTTGAGTTTTTCAAAGAGCTGAGATTGCTTAGAGTTTGTGATTGATCAAAGTGTGTGGAATAGGATTCTGCTTGTATTGATTTCAGATTATCTTCTGTAACAAGTGTAATCCTTGTACTTTGTTGAACAAGTTTTGTTTGTGTGTTTGCTGAGATTTGCCGTGTGTTCTTGAGGGGATCAAGATCAGCAATCTTAGTGTTGGTGTGTTGGCCAAGAGAAGTGTGTGTCTTGAGGGGATCAAGGTCACTTTCTTGGTTGTGGTGTAAGTGATCAAGGTGTGATTGCTTAGTGGATTTCCTCAGAGGTTTCCGAGAAGACTGGATGTAGCTCTGGGTTTGGAGTGAACCAGTATAAACATCTGTGTACATTTTCTCTATCCCTAACTCTTTAATTTCAGTTTTGTTATTTGTTTACTGTTATAAACAACCAATTGTTTCTGCGAAACAACCGATTGTTTTTGCGAAACAACCGATTATTTTGCTGGTGCAGTGCTTTAAGCTTTGTGTTTTGAAAAACTGATTTCTAAATCAAGGTATTCTCGAAGTAATTTCATTCCAGGCTTAAAAGATTGCGAAAATTCTCTTTAAACAATTCACCCCCCCCCCCCCTCCCTCTAGTTTAAAGCCATATATTCTAACAATATTAACACCTATAATTGTCTAATAGACTACGGTTCTTTTGTAAACTATCATTTATATGCAGAAATATAAACTAATGTCTAAGTTGTCGTCTATATTGGATAACTCTAGACGAAGTTTGCATAGACTAAGATTTTAAAATTGTCGTGTAAGGACTTTAAAAACGGTTGTCTAAAGGTATTTTTAGAGTAGTGGAGGTTCCCCCATCTAAAACAAAGTCTAGCAACTATAAGCTTTAAGCAAGAGTTAAACAAAAGGACTTGTTGGTCAAATTTAAAATTTGTCCTCAAAATCATTTTCTATTAAAATCTACATGGTCAAATGCTAAGTTTAAAAATTTCACTTCTCAATATAGTTTTCAAGCTCCATATGCTTCTACTACATTTAATAATGGCTTAGGTACATCAAACCTCAAATTGGTATCTAACATTAGCTACTAAGGTTTTAGCTATCAACTACTTTAGATTCTAAATTAGTTTTTATAGTGATGGAGTTTTCCTTGGGTCCTTCTAAAGTTCTTTGGTTTGAAATGATTTTGTTTAATGAAGAAGACATGACAGCGAAATAATTGATCAAAATGGATAAGAATATGAAATGGGTTTTGGAGTGTTGTTGGAGAATGGTGCTAGGAAGGAGGTTAGGCCAACCTTCCAGCTATCTCTAAGGTTTCTTCACTTAAGAGTGGGAGCAAGAGAAAAGAAAGACTTGAGAAAAATTTCGTAACAAAAACACAGAAATTCATTACACAATTCAAGTCTAAAAATTACATAAGAGAAGCTCTCTATTTATAGAGCTAGAAGTCTCCTAAAATGGCTATTAGAACCCTCAAAACTCCACATTCATGGAGTGCCATGTGGGAACTTAAAAACTCTCCATTGGTGGATTGCCATGGCAATCCATGTCTTGAAAAGTTTTGCATTAGCAAATGGACATATGGGACAATGGAGTGGAGAAGGCATGCATGACGCGCCTCATGTGCTTCATGAAGGAGAGGAAAAATCACCTTGTGGAGAATGAAGAAAGGGAAAAGGAAGGCACCATGTTGGAAGCTTATGTGGCACCTTGTGTGTGCCATGTAGGCATCCCTCTTGGCTTCTCTAAATCCTAGAATCCTAGAATCCTAGATTAAAATTGCCCAAATACATAAATTAAAGACTGAAATTAAAATCATATTAACTCTATACAATTATACAAGGCTGCAGGAGGAGAATTCTCTAGAAAAAGAACTTTTGATCAAAACTTCCTCTCTTCTAAACCCGATTGTTTTGGTGAATGGGATGGTCCTCCATTATGTTAAGGTCGATCTCCTCCACCATTTTCAAGTAATTAAGCCTTATCTATCACTATCCTTACACCTCCCAGCATATCCAAGTTCCATAGAACTCCTTTGATTTCTTCCTTGATTTTGTTGATTCATTGTTTCTGCTACAACATCCAGCATCTCAAGTTCCATAGAACTCCTTTGACTTCTTCCTTGACTTTGTTGATTCATTATTTCTGCTACAACATCCAGCATCTTCCGTTCAAGTTTCAAATCCATGAAGAAGAGGCTCCATCATAAAGAAAACCAACAAGTGAAGGCAATAAAGAGTAAACACTTGAAAGAATGGAGTGTTGACATTTTAATTTTTGTTGATTTCAATTTCTTTGTTAAACGACCATTAATCTATTCCATAGTAATAATGCGTAATTTTCTTTAAAATAAAGATTAGACATTAGAGAAATGTAATTTTAGATTGTGAATATGAAATGAAAGGCAATGAGATTGGGTAGGAAAAATGAGTAGAGTTGGTATTATGAACAGAATGACACACCAAGCTTTTCCCATATAGCTTGAATAAAATTTATTTCAATGATTTAATTATGGTATTTCGTTTTCAGAAACACAACTGGACATGACTACTACCTTCCCTCACCTTTCTCTAGACTCCTAAACTTCCAAAGAGATCAAACATCTGCTTCATCGTGGTTGGGTTGTCACACACTATTATTGAACTCTTTCTCTCTCTTTTAATGTGTGTTGTATTCCAATGTACCACGTCTCCTATCATTACAACCCACCACTCTTCATCCTCTCCAAGCAAACCCATTGTGTGCCTCTTTTTTCTTCTCTCAACCTGGTATGTGTCCCTTCCCATTTCATTCTTTATCTCCCCACTTCTAGGCTCTTGCTTTGTTCATCAAAACTTTATGCTTGTTGGGTTTGGTTGTCTGTTGCCTTGACATTGTAATCTTTCTGCTGTCTGTTTTGCCACTTGCTTTCATTCGCAATATATAATCATGCCTCTGCATACTTAATTGAAGTATATGGTTTCAGTACGTTCTGGCTTTTGAAATTGAAGGAAACCAAATTCATACCACATGGCTTCACAATTATAATTTGAACAGGTTTTAGGATATACTACTGTTATAGTATACTTAGTGTTAGAAGAGGCACAATGTGAGCTTTATAAGATGGTGGTTTTTTGGTTTTTACCCGTTTTATATTTTTGAATTTTGTTTGAAAACCAACTTAACTATAACACGTTTAATTTTAAAATATTTCATGGACGAAGTCCAGAAAAGGTGAAACAAATTTTGAGATTCCTTTCTGTGGTAGTATGAAATCCTCGATTCTAAAGCTTTTGAAAATGTTAGATGATTTACGTCAGATTATTGATGGGGTAATGGGGCAGGATTTAGCTACTATTCTTCAAATAGTCTATATTTTTTTGCTTATATGTTGTATCTGTTTGATTGGAAGACTATTACCTAATGTTACAATAATATGAAAAGAGAAATTATATTTTTTTTTTCGAGAGTTTTATGCAAAGAAAAACCATATAACAAAGTGAAATAGGAAGAAAAGAGAGTGTGGGATTTAAGATTGTCACATGAGAAATTGTCCTGGCAGCCTTTGCCCTTCTAGGAAATTTAACTGGTCTTTTACATTAATTGTCTATATGATAAATTTTTTTCTGTGCAGTCTCCTCGTTCATAAAACTATGGCTTATTTATTCATGCATGAGATTTACGAAAATTTGTTCGTATATTACTTGTTATGCAGATTTTCTGTTGGCTGCTTCCTGTTCTTGATTCCTTGAGAAAAAGGAATGGGCGCGAAGAAATGGTTTATGATAATAATCAAATTGAAGAAATCGAAGAAATCCAAACAAGAAAAGGTTATTTCTAGTATTTATTTTTTATCAGCAAATACTATAAATATATATATATATATATAAAGAGAAAAATAAGAATTTGATACAGGAAATATCATATACAGAATACAAGCAGACATTGTCATAACAGAAGATCCCTAGCACCTAAGACAACAAATTTTCGTATTTCCCCCACCAAAAGATCAACCCTTTTACTGTTATTCCAAATACTACCCAGCATCTGCAATACAAGCCAAACTATTTTGCTTTCATCCCTCCCCATAAAGCTACACTGTCTCTACCGTTCCTCTTTTCAATCCCTGTATTTCAAGTTTGATAACATTTTGACAGTTTGGAGAGCATTTCTCTGCTTCTCATTAGATATTCTTTCAGCATTAATTTTACTTGGGAAGATTTGAATGTTTTTTGAGTTTTACTTATTCCCTTTGACTTGTACTATTTCATTGGCTTTTTTAGTAAACTATACAATTTTAAGAAAATCGTTATAGTTGAGGAGGAAATCAAAGTTGATAATTTGATATGCAATCCACTAAAGATGTTTGTTCTGTCGTCACTTTCTGGATAGGTACAGTCTACTGATGAAAATTCACATGAATGTTCAAACATGAAGCAAAGTAGTCGTGAGGAGTCAAGTAGCATTCCAAATGAAGGTTTGATGATGGATCGGACAGTTCCGTCAAGGAGGATGGACGATGTGGCAGCTACTAGGATTCAAAATGCATTCCGGTCATTTATGGTACAATATCTCTGCTGTGCTTATTCCGTTACATGTTTGTGACAATTTTCATTGTCAAGTAAGCGGAGACATTTAGAGATTTGATAACTAAAACAATTAACTGAAAACAAAAGGTCTAAATTCATAATGTATCTCACTGATATCCACGTGTTCAGACATTTCGTTGCTTCACAATGATCTGTTTCCAATCTCCTTGATGATAAACCAAATTTGCAAGGTTAGTAGGTTTTGCTTCATTTTCCCCTTCTTGCTCCACTGAATAAAAAATTGTAATTTCTTGACTTTAAATCATAGATATGTCGCTAGTCAACAACTAATTCTTTTAAGTGTGCCTTCTAAACTTACCAAAGTGATGTTGGGTGCAAATTTGATTCACCAACATCATAAAATGTTGTACATTATCAATGAAACTTGTGATGTCTTTTTTAAAAAACTGAGTGGAAATATTTAAACTTAAGAACATGGTATTGTTATGTTCATATTTCTGCAGAATATAATTTATTTTGGTAATGACTTCATAACTGATTTTATATTGTACTCGTGTCCTTTTCATTTCTTCTCCTTCTCATTTCACTGCTGAAAATAATCAAGTGAATGCTCTGCTCCGGACTGGAGGGGTCCTAGGGATATGATGACATTATCTGCTACTTTTTTGCAGCCTTTTCAACCGTACTTGGAAACCCATTTAATTCTGAGTCAACTATTGGCATCACGAGGACTCTTGTTTTTCTCAAATCTGTTAATTGTACCCAGCTCCTTAACAACAAATCCTGACTGTGTTAAGGATGGATTATTTTCCACTGGTTATCAGCTTAACTTTAGATACCCCAAGATGGCGGCAAATTTTATGCTTATACAACTATTTAGAGATATTGATTTTATACTTTTCCTCAAATCTTAAGCAATTTATCACGCTGACTAAGTGAAAATTGATAACTTCCTCCCTACCTCTGTACCCATGCAGGCAAGAAGAACATTACATCACCTAAGGGGAGCAGTGAAATTCGAAGCTTTAATTCAAGATCACCTGGCCAGAGAGCAAACAGCAACTGCACTGAACTATATACATTCATGGAGCACAATACAAGAACAAATTAGAGCTCGAAGAATCTGTATGATAACAGAGGCCAGGATTAAGAAAAGGAAACTGGAAAACCAGTTAAAACTTGAGGCTAAGATTCAGGAGCTCGAGGTAGCGTAGCCTGTGATTACTTGATTTCAACCGTTGTTCAAGTGTTATTATTATCATTCATTATAAAGGTCAATATGGGTATCCTTTCAATGTTAATAAAATATGCCTTTTGATGTCAGGTGGAGTGGTGCAGTGGTTCTGAAACCATGGAAGAGATACTTTGCAGGTTACATCAGCGAGAGGAAGCAGCAATTAAACGAGAGAGAGCCATGGCATATGCCTTTTCCCATCAGGTACAAAACTTATTTTGCTAGCTTCATGCATAGAATTCAAAAGAAAATCAAAATATGACTTCTTATGTAAACGTGATATTGTAGTGGAGGCCAAACTGTAGCCAGTATTTTGGTCAAGCTTCTTATTGCCTTGGTAAAGAAAGTTGGGGTTGGAGCTGGACAGAGCGTTGGGTCTCAGCACGTCCTTGGGAAGTCCAGGTTCGAGTTCAGCCCTCCAAAACAAAGAAACTGAATGGCCATTATCAAAAAAACAAATTCGACAACATGATCTACGGTGAAAGCAAAGCAGCCTTGGGTAAACCTTCCCAGTCAAACGGGAAGGAAACTGGAAAAGGAAAGGAAAACAGTACTTCAGGGCTGTGAAAGAACATCGTTACCAAATAGCCCATACTATTTGATGGTTTATTGTTTCTTCTTGTTCTTCTTTTGGGGATTTTTTTTTTCCATATTTGGCTTGGCGAGAATCTACCATTTGGTTTGTACTTTTTACATTAGGAACTTCACTTATTATCTGCTTTGGCATGGTGTATATGACTATGAATGTGAATTCCCTAGTTATGGTTGAAACTTGAGAATGGTATTATTATCCATTTCATTTAAGGGGCAGTGATTCAAATCTTTACCACTAGTACATTTATGCTTTACATATTGGAACCGCAAAGAAGCAGAGAAATTAAATGAAATATCCTCCTGAGGTGAATGATTTCAAATAGACAAATAGTGACAGAGGATGGTCGGCCTCTTTATGGTTAAACTGTCATTAATTATTGCCACATTTTGCATATATGGCAGCCAAGAGTTGTGTGCTGCTTAATGACCAATTCAACTTTTTGGAGTAATGTTATTTATCAACCGACTAGCAGCACCAACAACCAAAAACAATTACCACGATCTCAATAGAGGCCAATGGTTTTTCTGTTTCCTCATTACATTATCCCCTTGACAAACAAAATTTCCAGCTGGATACTAGAAAATGTTTTTTTTTAAGGCACTGAGTTTCACGGGGTAGGGGACCAAGAACAGACGGACAAGAACCACACTTCGGTGGCACTGACGAGTGAATTCTACCATAATTGAGCTTCGTTGTGCTCATCTCTACAGACATCTTCCATCTCCCCACTTGTTCTACCTACTAGGATCTATCTACACAGCTCATTGGTTATGGACTACGACGTACAGATTCCCCCACTACTTAATCTCATCTCACTACATCAAGGCTGAGAAGTTGATAAAAAAATATATAAACGATATATTGATTCCAATAGGGTAGATCAGGTTCCAAACCCAATGGCAAAAACTAAAAACCACTGTACCGGAAGCTGAAGCTTCCTTTTGGAGAATACTTGAGCATTAGCTGAGTAAGTGGGTAAGCCGACATCAAGATGAATTGAGTTGTTTCCCTTCCTTTTTACACCACACAATCAACCCTTGAGTCACTATCACGAATTATCACATTGTTTAAACAGGCGAAAGAGGAACACAAATAAGACATGGGAAAGGAAAAGCAGAAAATCATACTGAATTTAGGAAAATTGCCCTTTTAACAAGCTGGGAATCAACTCACACGCAACTCCTTTCTTTTGTAAAACAGTTTTACTGTTCATAGACAACGACTTATCAGCCAAATGCTCCCAAAATTCAAGCACGAAAGAGATAGATCATTGATATAATAAAACAGTAGAATGAATCGTCTTTTAATTCTTTTGGCAGTATGAGGAAGCTACAGAAGGATGGACGGTCGCACAAGAAAGCAGTAAAAAGGTAACAACACTCATTTCTATCACAGCAAAGAGAACCAACCTCTTTCATCCATTTGACAACCCATTGGCGAATCGGGCATTTTGCAAACGATTAGAAAATGCCCGTCTCTTTCCTTCTATCGAAACAAGACAGTAACAACCGACTCGAACCTCTAGCGCACACACTAGTAATTATCCATACGTTGGCTTATTTGGAATTTGCCCTGTTTTGCAATGGAGATAAAGCCTCGTCCTGAAACTGGCTCTGCACTAAGTTGGAAATACAAGAAAAATGGAGCGAACTAGGTAGTGAATAAGTAATAGTAGTAATAGCTACGTGCACGTTTTCAAACCAAAACTAAGAAACTAGATATCCAAGTACAGACACAGCCACTACAAATTGTAACAAACATCAAACCTTCAATCTAACACACAACAATACCCAACTTAAAAGTCTCCCTAATGAAACATGAGATACAGAATAATGATGATGATGATAAATAAATTAACATAACAATCTGGAGAATTCAAAAACCTGGAAATTCAACCCCAGATTTTCTTCATTCCACAAGCGTACTCCACTGAACCGAACCATTCATTCCGAATCCGAATCCTTCGCCTCCTCGCTGCAGAACCAGACCATAAAGGTAGGTTTTTGGAGTCAGCAACTGAAGGAACGATGTCGATGTCGGCGGTTCAGCGGCGAGAATCGGAGGAAGCAGAGGACGGCTTATCGGACACGCCGTCGTGCTCCTCCTCACCCTGAATTCGTGCCGGCACGCGGAATCCCGAGAAGCTCCCGGGCGCAAATGCCGAAGAAGGAGATGATTGATACACCAACGCCGCAGCGGCCGCCGCAGGCGACAGATAGTGATGCCGATGATAATGATCGGCGGCGGCCACGAACGACGGCGCGTCAATCCACGCACGAACGGACGGGGTGTTACTGGACTGAAGGGGTCCCCTCTGAGAAAAATACTGGCCTTGACCATTACCATTACCATAGCCAAAAACCACCGCCGGCGACGCCACCGTCGCCGGCCCCGGCAAAGGCGAGGGAGCGTTAAGCACAAACCCTCCTCCACCTCCACCACCATGAGTATCATTATTAGCATTACCACTGTTGTTCCACGCTACCATGTTATCAAACCCGGCTCCAGCGAAAAGCACGGGCTCGTTTTGGTTATGGTGGAGCATAATCGGGTCCTGCAAGGACTGAAGCGAGAGACGCAAATCCTGGCTGCTCGTCCTCGAAAGCAAATCCGGTGGGTAGCTCTGGAACTGAATCAACGACGACGTCGTAATGGGGAAGAACGATCTTATCGTGTCGTTATCCAACGGAAGATAACTCGAGCCTCCTCCTCCTCCTCCTCCTCCTGCTCCTCCTCCACCACCACCATCGTTCTCAAGGTTCTCGTTGAACTGGTTGAGAATTTCAGCATCAGGGTTTGTGTTGGCGTTTGCGGTTGAGTTTGGGTTATTAGGGTTTGTTTTGTCTGATTCGTCGTCGTTTAGGTAGTTTGTTGTTGGGAGGGTTGGTTTCCAGGGAGGGAGATGCGCGAGTTGATCGATGGCGGCCTTGGCCTTGTTGATGAGCCAGTCCACAGCCTTACTGGGCCGGTCGTAGCCCAACCGATCCTGCACGTCGTAGAATTGAATTGCGGTGTGGGCCGACAGCCTCACCCGCCGGTCACGCGGTCCTTTGGCGGTGCACACTTTGCTGTGACGGTCCTTCCGCCCCGTGGACCTCACAATGTGTCCCCCTTCAACTTCCACTATCTCCCCTCCTCCTCCTCCTCCTCCCCTCACCATCCCCTGTCTCCACGACGTCGTTCCTGCATGCTCCACCGAACCCGCGAAAGCCCGTTTCCGTTGCTGCTGCGCTTGCAAGTAACCCCGTTGTTGGTGCTCTTCCGTTGTTGTGGTTGTTTGAGGAAGATGGAGATTGGTTTGAGGATCCAGAGTCAGGCAGTTTTGTTGGTTTGGGGTTTGCAGGTTTTAACAGAGGATAGAGGTTTGGGTTAGTGAAAGGTGGAGAGTGGAGGCGTGCCATTCAATATTTTGAGTTCCATGCCAGAGTAGATAAGAGAGTGGGGGCTGGGAGAGAAAAGAAAGAGTGTTGTTGTGGGGTGGCCCTACTACTGGGACGATGGATGAGAGCAGAAGAGTTTTGTGTTATGGTGAGATTTCAGAATGAATGTTAAAGATGTAATCACTACTGTTCTTGTACTACATTACACATACCATGACACCACCACCCACCAACCCATCCAAAACCCATTCAATCACCCTCTCCTCTTCCTCCCTCTTTCTTCCACTTTTCACCCCCCCCCCCCCCCCCCCTTCTCTTTTTTATTTCTTTTTATATATATATATATATATATATTCACCATTTTTACTTCCTAGTCACAACTTCAAACCGTTGGTTACATTAACCCACTTCTCCATGCCCCCCCTTTCCACCTCTAATCCTCTACATCATCCTTTCCAAAGGGACACCCTCTCTCTCTCTCTCTCTCTCTCATCTGAAGGGCTCAATTTACTTCTTCTCCCAACCCACCCTTTTTTTCTCTTTCTGGGTTCAGGGTTACTGTTGTACATGGCATCTCAAGGGGCTTACTTTTTCTTTCTTTTTGGAACAACATTGTTTGTCTGCGTTTTTCCATGCTTGTCCTTTTCCCCCAACAAAACAACCAAATTACTTCCCCGCCCTAACTAACCAACATCTTTTTTCTTCTTTTTAAATTATTGCTTCTTACGCCTTTCCAGATTAATCTCTGCATCCTTTTTACATCATAATTTCCCTATTTTACTTCTTCTTTTTATAAGTCCAATACTTTCATTATATACACTTTTTTTTAATTTATTTTGAATATCTCTCAAAATTAGAATTGTTACAAAAAATACTACACACTCTTGTTATATAACATTATTCTCAGATAATATATGATGACGTCATCGCGGTCTTATCTTTTTACTACCATGATATTTTATTTTAAAAAATTTAGGTTAGAGATTAAAAATGTGTTTACTTACTTTATTAAAATATTAATATACTTTTATTATACTTATATTTAATATTTTCTTATGAGCATTAATTATTAATAAGACTATTCAGTTCAAGGAATAAATTATACTTAAAAATTGGTAATCTAACTACAATCCAACATTTTTAAGCCTAATATATGATATTTTAATAGGTTAAGGTTAGAATTGCTTATGAACTAAAATCTACTTATTTTCTGAGTATTATGATGTGAGAGTTACGTTGGTTAATAAAACTAGTTTGTTGAAACAATAAAAAAATTTAATTATAAAGTTTATCAAAATGTATTTGTTAGATGTATTAATAAGTATGATTTTTTATTATAAAAAAAATATGAAAGTGTATAGAAGGTAAATAAAGTGTTAAATTTTGCTTTTATAACTAAGTAGTAGGAACATTTCAACCACTAATGATGTTTATAATATGTATTTAAGTGGAAAAAGCAAATTAAGGAATATGTGTAATGATTTAATATAATTTCATATATTTTATGAACATTTTTTGGGTTTTTTTAACATTTACTTGCTTTAACTACTGATGCTATAGATGTGGGAGCATCAGTTGCATCATGTGGGGTTTTGAGACTGACAGAAATTATTAGAATGTTATGAGTGGACATTGCTGTTATATAAGGCGTCTTCTCTTATTTTTTTTACTTTTTTGTGTGTATTAATGTGAATTAGTTGTGGATAATTATATAATATTTAAAATAATTACACTGATATTATGAAGTTGAAAATTAAATACTTTTTATTTAATTTTTAACCAAACAAAAACGACATATTTATATAACATAAGGTTGTTGAATTAGGAAAAAAAATATAATTCTTTAAAGTATAATTAACTTTAATTATAAAGTTGAATTTGTTTCATTTTATATGTTTTAATTATTTGTAATTTAAAAAATGATGTTTTAGGAATATTCTGATCTTAGGTGTTACTATTGAATAATATTATTAATATATTTCAAATTTTAACTGATAAGAGAACATGATAAATTGGCAAATAAAAAAAAAGGCAACTGCTCTACTGTAAAATAACTTCCAACATTTTATGAAAATGCATTTTCCCATATCTTATAACAATATGAATAAAAAAATTAAAATATTACTTTATTAAAAAAAATTGTCATACCTAAAAATAAGTGAAGTAACACGTGTTCTCCTAAATATAATAAAGGGTAAACAAGTTATGAAGTTTCTTAACGAGTGATGGATCTATTTAATAAAATAAAATAAAACAATTTAATCTCTCGATATGTAAAAAAATACAAATAATGAAAAAAAGTTAATTATATGCCAAAAAATTGAAAAAACTTCACAAGAACAAAAATTTCTTTCTAAATTTTTCAAGAAAATGAAAATTAATTTTAAAAATATCACTCGGGAATTTTTATACTAAAATAAAAAATGATTATTAACCACTTTTAATTAAAAATTACTTGTATGATTTAATATAAATTGTAATTTTTCATCATTCTATATAAATAATATTTGAGAGACTAAATTTTTTAATTTTTATAGGATAAATTATAATATTTTATTTATGTATGGCACTTTTTTTTAAAACAAAACAGCAACCCCGGCACCTGCATGCATATTTTTCTTTTCTTCCTTATCTCCATTTCTCTCTCTAGGTTCTCTTCTCTCTCTTAATTTTCTCTCCCAATCTTCATCTATTTTAGAATCTAATCAGATCACGTTGTAGCTGACGAGTTAAGGAACATTTTTACCCGATTAGATTTTCAAACAGAGTAAGTTCATTTTTTACTCTAAATATCCTTTGTTCTCTGTTTTTCCTTAGGATTTAGTCATCAATCTTGGTGGGGTCAGTTGAGAAGTTTAATCCTCTCAACTTATTCTATTATATACTAAATTTTTGTTCTGTTTGGATAACTTGCATTAGACACGTAAATCTTGAAGCTTATCAGACTGTGGGGAATAAAATTCTAGAAGTTGCTTGGAAAGCAAGCAATTGAGGTAAGGGAAGCTAAATTTAATTTTTAATAGCACCCTAGGATAGAAGATCTGAATGCGGAAGGAACGTGGTCCCAATATTCAATTTCTCTTGCAGGGATGTTGTGTGTTTATATATATTGGGTTGTTTGTTTATATATTATTTAAATTTGTGGAAATATTCGGTTTTGATGATTTAGTATTAAAGTGTTATTTTTTTATGTCAAATAGACTTTTGAATATTTTGGATCACTTTTTGAATGATATTGTATGACAAAATGGTGTGGAATTGAATTCATACATTTGGGATAATGTATGGACTAAGGTTTGCTGTGTATTAAGTATTGATGCCTATGTGGTAACAGAGATCTTCAAGCTTCACTGATGATCTAAGTCACATAGACTAAGATATCAGGTGGTGAGAAGCTAATGGGGGAGTTCATGCACACCGTGACATATGAGATGCACGACTTGGGTTGTATTGAACTTACCCTGATCCTTTATGTTGGATTTGCTGGTAATCTTTGGATCAGGTGTTAGTCTCTGGTAGGACTTACTTAATACGGGTCTTCCGAAAGACGTTGTTTGTTGAATATTCTGAATGTGTAGATCCATGTGAGATCTATGTGATCGTTTTATTGTTGAGATTTGAAGAAGATTGAATAATTTGATAAATTGATCATGTAACTTGGTTTTCTCTTTTGATTTAATTGTGTATATTATAAAATTCTATTTTCACTAGCTTACCCTTGTTTTTCTTGTTGTGTTTGAACTGCGATGACTGTACGACGTACACGAGCAGATGATCTTACATGTGTTTGAGGATCTGAAGAGCTTTAGGGTGTTGATTTTGAAACTTATATTGTAAATATTTGTATTTCTATGTGTCCTAATCATGTATTAGGAATGTTTTAAAAAACTTTATGCTTGTATAGAAATATGTAGAACCTGTATTGTAATAGTTAGATGTTATTTTTCGGGGTGTTACAACATTCCCTAATTGTTATAAGAATTTTATATTACTCGACTGAGATTGAATTTACAAAATATATTTAAATAATATCTAGGAACTATTTTTATGAAAACATAATACATAGAGACTTTTATCTGTTCATGCATAATTTCTAAAACCTACATTGTTATCTACACTATACAAAGTACAATTATCACATTAACACAAAATCAATACATAAAAGTAAGTTAAGATAACTTAAATCATAAATAATTCACAACATAGATATATAATCAATTAATTTTTAACAAATGTATGTTTAAATATATAATCAAAATTTTAAGTTCACATTATATCTCATTCTTTACATAAATAAATATTATAAAAAAATTACAAACTCAACTTTTTTTTTAGAGACCCGTGTTAAATAAGTATCATAAATATTAGCATTTGATACATAGTTAAAGTCAATAGATATCATAAAATGTAACTCATAAAATTAAGTAATTCATTACACACAAAGTATTATGAAAAAAAAATATTAATTTTTCACCACCTAATATTTTAATTTATATAATTTATAGTATTAACAAATTAGAATAGTAAGAAGTTCTAATACTCAATATTATAATTCATATATTTATCTTTTCTCAACCGAGACAATCAACACATATTTCAATTCAATTAACTCAAATTAATATTATTATTAATGAAATTTATAGAAACATATAATCAATTATTCATATAAAATAAGTTATTTAAACACAAATAATCAACACCAAAACAAAGGAATGTCATTTCAATAAAGCGTTATTGTTTTGAATGATATTCTTATAGGGAATCAATATTTACTTTTGTGTATCACTTTTAGTTATTATTTTGAGTATTAAACATCATTGCTAGAATGACCAACCTGATGCCTAAGTTATATATATGGAATCAAAACTATTGAAAAATAATAAATCTATAAGTTTTGAACCTTTAATCTCATTTGTAATACCTCTAGTTAGATTACCTAAAGAATATATATGTAAACATGTCATTTACATCCTCATTATATAGTATTATAAAAAGACATCTCTTTTTATAAGAATTTTCAAATATCTACCTAAGCTAAAAATTAAGACACCATAATGAAATATAAAAACTCCATTTGCTTGTGGAAGAGTCTTGTAACATGTAATATCTTTTGCTTCCATATAATACATGGTCACCATAGAATTAAAAACAACCACAAACAAGAAAAAACGGGGTAAGTTAGAGATTTTTTAAAATTTCAATATAACTCAAGATTCAAATAATTTCATCATAGACATATGAGTCATCATATTTCACTCATTTCAATGTACAAATATTCAAATGTCTACAATATCTCATATTCAATATCACTCATGTCATAAATTTACTTACATTCACACATTAACACATGATTCTACTTTCGGATGACTCGTGCATTGATTTAGACTTAGAGATCTACACATGTTATGCTCCTCCCATTGTGATATCTCTCCACACAACCACATATGCAAATGAATCAATTCAATTTGTATGATAAGGATAATCCATATGATATAGTCTGACCAATTATTTTTCAATCCGCAGACTCAGTCATGAACCTTCTTCAACTCTCAATACTTGATAATATTCATCTATATGATTCTAATATACTAGTAGAGCTAGGATATACCCTAATCAATGCACATCCTAAAAATCTCAATACGGTATTTCCTTTCCTGAAAATACTATATCTCGATCATACATCCACATGATTCGTAGTTCATCTCACTCGTCAACATACCATTCAATCACACACAAATATATATAAATAAATATATATATATATATATATATATTTAAAATAGTTAGAAAATATTAACATTCACAAATCAATTGAATATATAATTAATATTTACTTTTATATTTTGACAAAGGTTACATTTACTTGTTTTAAACACTTAAGTTACATAAATTTAATCAAATATTAGCCTTAGAAAGTTATAATTATTTACAATTAAGAAAATGATAAATCTTTAGAAGATTTAATTAAATTTCACAATTTATAGAAAAAAGAAAATAAGAGGGAGTTGAACAAAAATACTAGAGATGAGAATTTGACTTGAGCTTAAAGAGTTGGAGCTAAGTGTAGAGAGCTGACACTGAGTGGATTTGAGGCAAAGAGCAGTCTAAATTTGTTTTTCTCAATTCATTTGTGCATAGGGAACTAGCGCTAAGCGAATTTGAGATATAGGGCAAGTATATCTCATTTAAATCACATTTTGATAAGTAAATTCAAGACTTAAACTTCAAAATGCATCTCAATCAATCTAAACAGTCAACCACTCATCAAATTGTTTAACTTCAAACCATTTCCATGAAACAACATCTATTTCACTTAACAAATAAACCCTACAAGAGAATTTTGGAACTTATGACCACATCACCTTCACATCCAGATCCTCTAGCAAAAAATTTTATTGAAAGATAAAACTAGTTTCCCTTTCTTGATTAGAATGGTAAACACTCATAAAGGGTTCCAACTCCTAAAGAAAGCAAGGATAACGTAACATGTATTATAGAGTCCTGATCAATTATTTAAACACATCACTAGAATTTTGAACTAACAAAGACTAGTCTTGAAGCCACAAACACTACATGCAAAACATGTCTATCTAGATGAACAAAAGACTGAAAGTTGACTCAAGGAAAAAGGAGTATTAAAGAACTTACTCTAAATAGAAATTTAATCGGACAACTTTGCTATACTAAAATAAAATCATTAAATAGAAACTAATTTTAGAGACAAAAAATAACTAGTTACTATATTGACTAAATTAAATATTATTTTAGAGACTAAAGAAATTATTGATATCTACAGTAGTTTCTATTATTAATAAAAATTTATAAACTAGTTTCTAAATTGGTATCAACTAGCTACCAGTTCTAGAATCTAAATTAATTGGCAGCTAATGAGATATCAATTTAGAAATTAATCTATAATTTTTTATTAATATTAGAGACTACTTTAGATACCAGTAATTTTTTAATCTTTAAAATAGTATCTAATTTTGTCAATATAGTAACTAATTATTTGTTGTCTCTAAAATTAGTTTTTATTTGATGATTTTCTTGTACTTCTCTCTTCACTATCAAAAGTCCAAAAGTGACATTCGATGCATACGATTAAGTGGTTAAAAATCTAGAGAGAAGATACAATAGAAAAGAAAAACGTTTTAAAAAAAATTGTGATATTATAAAGAAAAATGAAATAATAAATTTTTAAATATATAAATAATTCACTTTAATAATATAATATTCAAATATCAATTTAATTATTCTAAAGTTATTTCCTACATTCTTTCATTACTCAAATAAACATATTTTGAATAAATAGGTTCAAAAACTATAAATTTTCTAAACATCACAATCCAACACAAATTTCAATCTTTTCACATTTAAAATTACCGAAATATCCACATAAACCTATGAATCTACAGAGTCAATTATGTACCTAAAACCATTAAATTAACCAATTTCAAGCAAAATTGATTTCATATCATTAGAGGAGCCTAACCCAGCGTTTATTCCACTTCCAATATAGTTATGTCTTAACAAAACTTTTTCTTACCCAAAGTTAACTTGTCAGGAAAAACAACTCCAAAGTTAACATAATTCTAATAATATATTGAAAATCTTCAAATAACTTTTAGAAATCCTAACATAACATAATATTGGACATACCATTGAGAACTTAGACCAACACAGACTCCAAAATTCTTAGTCGAACAAATATATGAAGTATAAAACTCACACATATTAAACAATAAGAAAATAGAAGACTTAAACTATAAGAGAAAAAGAAACTTTCAGAAAATCAATTGATAACCTTAATCTAAACTTAATCATCTTCTAATTGACATAATCTAAATAAAATAGTAATAAACAATTATCTCATAAACTTAAACCGAATGCAAGAAATATAGTTGTAGAGAGATAAACACTTACAATAAATAAAAATAAAATATTTTACTTTCTATATTTATAATTTGTTTGTATTTTTTGTTCATTTAATTAAATTATTTGTTCTAAATCCGGTAAAACATGCGACAGTGTATCTTAAAGCTATAAGCTATAGAAAAATTAGTGGGGTTTAGTATTGTTCTAGTTTGAGAGTTGGGACCTAAAGAACTATTGAGAGGATTCTTTTATCTCCTTCTATCGGTCAGTCGTCTGTCCTTCAACTCTCTTCCTTACTAGTTTTGGTTCTCGGTCTCCTCGTAATCCAGACTTGGAGGTTACCTGCAGAAGGCACTCCGACGCTCAAGTCAGCAAAGACGTTCGGTACTGAATTCTCAAAGCATTATGTACGATAACGTATATGATTCTTGGAATATGTGCTATTTATATTACCTTTGGTGGGCTTTCCTTATTGGGCCAGGTTAGGGAGTTGGACCGTGTTTAGGGCTGCATTACTTAGCTCCTAATCACGGATTAGCTTCGCTGACCTTGGTTGAGCGTAATTGGATTTGAGCTATCGGTCGACCCTACGAACATGGGCCTTAACTAACTTCGGTCGGCCCAGTGATTGAGACCGAGATGTGATAGCAGTCGTACGACCCTCACCGGTACACTTGCCCCCCAGCCTTGAGAATGGTTAATTTGAAGAGTTTGTTGAGAGTGATGTGTTGGCCGAGCTTTTGAGTTTGGTGTGATGATTGGGCTTCCTGATGCCTGATGTGACGTCAGGCGACGCTTGACGCATGTTGTGACCCGCATTGATGAAGGGTTTTTTGGACACCAAGTGACGAGGATCGTTGGATCGAAAAGATCTAACGATTGAGATGGTTGCGACGTTTCGCCTCCTGAGACCCTTGGGGGCTATAAATAGTGGTCCCAACAGTGTTGAGACACTGCACTATTACTCAAACATTTGCTCTGAGAACCGAATGGTTATCATCCTCCTAAGTTGGTGTGTTTTGGCTTTCATAAGGTAAGACCTCCTATCAGCTGCTAAACCTTATTTATGTTCTGAGGGCTTCGCATCTTAGTGATCATTCGACACTTGTCCAGATTGGCCTCGATCTCCCAGTGGGTTAGCATGAAACCCAATAATTTTCCTCCTTCAACCCTGAACATGCACTTCTCAGTCCGTATGCCTGAGGGCTTCAAAGACCTCTTCAAGGTCTTTTATGTGCTGATTGCAAGAATCAGACTTCACCACAATGTCGTCCACATATACCTTTACACACCGGCCGATAAGACCCTTAAAGATCTTATCCATAAGTCACTAGTAGGTTGCTCTAGCGTTCTTCAGGTCAAACAGAATGACCTCATAATAGTAATGGGCATCGTCCGTCACGAAGACCGTCTTCTCTTTGTCCCAGGGGTGCATGCTTATCTGGTTGTAGCCAGAGTAAGCATCAAGAAAACTAAAGACCTTATGGTTGGCCGCCCCATGTACCAGTCAGTCGATGTTAGGAAGCGGATACAAATCCTTCGGGCAGACCCTGTTTAGGTTCGTGTAATCCATGTACATTTTCCACATGTCGTTCAGTTTGGTCACCATGACCATGTTGGCCAACCACGTTGTGTACCAAGCCTCATGGATGAAGCCGACCAAGAGAAGCTTCTCGGTTTCTTCCTTGGCAGTAGGCCTCTTCTCCCAACCATGGTTTCTCTCCTTCTGTGTGACCGAGCGCACTTCCTTGAATACTGAAAGCTTGTGCGTCATGATATCCGGGCTTATCCCTGACATATTGGATGTTGTCCACACAAAGAGGTCCATATTCTTCTTTAGCGTGGTGTGCATCAGCTCGGCCTCAGCAACTGCTATGGTCGTGGTGACACAGGTGTTGTGTTCTTTGTCAAGAAGGGGCATTCAGCGCAACTCTTCTCTAGCCTCCAGCCTATCCTCGATCGTACGGGGATCTAGATCCACTAGAGCAACTTTATGCTCCATCAGTGTAGGTTGGACTTCTCTACGGGGAGACTTTTGTCCTCGAGAGGATTTGTGCTTAGGGGACCGGTCGTTGCGCAATGACTCCACCCTGAGGCTCTCGGCATAAAATTCTTGTGCGAGCTTCTGATCCACATGCACCATGAGAATGTCCTTTGACGATGAAGGGAACTTCATTGTCAGGTGGGGCATTGAGACGATCGCCATCATCCGATTGATGGACGATCGTCTGAGGAGGATGTTGTACGAGGTGTTAGCATCAATCACCAAATATCGAATCTTGATGGTCTTGTTGTTCTTCCCCTCGCCGAAGGTGGTATAAAGCTCAATGTAGCCTTTAGTATAAACCCTCTCACTCACAAAGCCGACAACATGGTCGTCGTGTGACATCATCTTTGCCTTTAGTATCCTCATTGCCTTGAAGGTTTTCCAGTAGAGGATATCTACTGAACTTCCTTGGTCCACCAACGTTTTCATGATGGTAAATTATCGATGTCGACCGATATCCCTTCTTTTGTCTCCTCGATTGGTCGATCGACCCTGACGTTCATTCTCTTCCTTCCCCTTCTCGCCGCTGGCCTCCGCTTGGGCCTGGTTGCGGAACTCTCTCAGTTCCTCCAACTGCATGTACTTGGCAACTCTATTCTTGAGCTCGTCCAAGCTAGTAGCTGGCTATATGCAGAGGCTATTAGCAAACAGTCCCGGACGTAAGGTCATCAACATTTGGTGAATGCCCACGTCCGAGCTAAGGTTTTGAATGTTCATCGCTACCTTACCGAATCTGTTGACAAAGGTTCTCAAAGACTCTCTCTTCTCTTGGCGGATGCCAACCAGGGCAATGGAGGTCAGGTGGTGCGGTCGACTTGTGGCAAAATGCATCTCAAACTTGGACATCAATGTCGCAAAGCTGTCGACAGAGTGGAGAGGGAGCTTTGTGAACCAACTAAGAGTTCCTCCCTTCAACGACGTGGGAAACACTCAACACAGGACCACATCGTCTGTGGTATACATGCTCATGTGTGTAGTGTACACATCCATGTGCTCATCTGGGTCGGTCAAGCCATCATAACGATCCTTGTTGAAACCTTTTCCAGTTATTTGACAGTGGAACCTCGATAATAGAATCGATAAAAGGGTGTCGGCGCACCGAATCCATGGTGTCGATCGTGCGAACCGACTTGTTAGGATCATAATCACCATCCATCTCCTGAGTGGAGCCTTTTCCTTGGTCTCTTCAACCGCTCTCGGGTTGGGAGGGGAGGTGAATGACCTACCAACAAGGTTAGTTAGCATAACAAATGGTCCTCCCTCGACCAACTTCCTCTTCATATCCTCGTTCTCCCTACAAAGAGCTTGGATCTCCTGCTCATTCTTCCTGTTCACTTTTTCATTCCTTCTTCTCAGCTCAACTATCTCTCTCTACATAGACAATAGCAACATCGTCTGGTCAGCTTCGGTCATCCTCTTGCTTGCCATGCTTCGGGTTGATATCATTTACTAGCATTCAAAACTCGATTTCTCTCGACCCTACGGTGGGCGCCAATTGTTCTCTTATGAGGGTTGGGGCCTAAAGATCCAAGCTCTCTTCCTTACTAGCTTTGGTTCTCGGTCTTCTCGTAATCCAGACTTGGAGGGTACCTGTAGAAGACATTCCAACGCTCAAATCAACAAAGACGTTCAGTACTCGATTCTCATAGCACTATGTATGATGACGTATTTGATTCTTGGAATATGTGATATTTATATTACCTTTGGCCTTATTGGACCAGGTTAAGGAGTTGGATTGTGTTTAGGACTGCATTACCTAACTCTTAATCATGGATTAACTTCGCCGACCCTGATTGAGTGTAATTGGACTTGAGCTATCGATGGACCTTACGGATGTGGACCTTAACTAATTCGATCAATCCAATGATAAGAACCGAAACGTGATAGCAGTCGCACGATCCTCACCAATACAAGTATATTAAAAAAATATTAGAAGAAATATAGATATAATAGTTTTCACTTATTCAGTGAATATAATAAATATTCTATTATAGGTAGATGTATTGCCTAAAATGGCCCTAGCTAGCATAAAAGTAGAAGATTCATGGCTCATGTGGAATAGAATTTTGGAACTTTTTTGGAAGGAACAAAAATTGGATTGTAGCTTTAGATATCGTCGTCTTTGTGAACTGTGCAGTCCATTTCTAATTTCAAGAATAGGTTATGGAGATACGAACTCAGATTCGCAGGGATTGTAAAAACAGAAAAATGAAAATAAAAAAGTTTAGATTAATATTAAAAAATGGTATTATTTATAATGTTTTTATTATTTATTAACGAAAACAATACATGTTCAGTAGTATGTGTATTCCTATTTTTATTATATTAAAAACTTATAATTTTATAATAATTAATTAAATATATATATATATATATAACTTTATAAAAATAGTATGTAATTATTATTATTTCTTAAATAAATTATTCGTTATTTCAAAATAAAGAAAAATGATTTAATGATTTAATTTATTTAATAAATAAAAAATACTTTTTATTTATTAAACGATGATGGTTCTTCTTTAAATAATAAGCGTAATTATATTTGTATTTCAAATAAAATGTTTTTATATATTTTAAATAGAATCTTTTTAATTATTAAGTTTTTCATGAAGATGTGTTTTTAATATCAACAGGAAGCTAGACAGTTTTCAAAGATATTTTAAAAAAATTGAAAAAAAAAATTGTTTGTCTTGTGCTCCATCTGTTCTTATTTATAAAAAAACAAACTTTATTGCTCTCAAATATAAATTAATTTTAATTTATTTTTTTCATTTTAATGATTTTTTTCTTAAAAGGCCTTAATTTTAATTGATATATGATATTTGATCACCATTACCATATTGATAGAAAGATCATATTATAAAATGTATTGCGGAATCAATAAAATTTAATACAGTTAACGTATATTTTTAATATGCGTAAAATTTAGTTTATGTTTTTATTAAAGTAAACAATGTCGTCCTTACTTTAGATATATAAACTGATTCTTTATGAAAATAAATATTTATTAGAAAATTTTATATACGATGGACAATGATTGCTATAAAAGGACTACAATGTAGCTGAACTAAATATTGAAATGTAATGTGAATGCAAACTATTTATTTGGTTGGAAGAAAGTTATTTTTAAAATCGATCTCTTTTTTCTCAATTTTGTAAGAGGGAAATAAAGGGAAGTAAAATATTTTCTTTTCTCTTTAAGGAAAGAAAAAATATTTTAAATATTTTAAATGTGTATAACGATACAGCAAAGATGGTGAGCTTGTTTGAGTATTTTATTCGTGAACACTTTTACTTTTAACTTTTTTTTTTGGGAAATTTGTTTAAAAACCTTGTACAGATTAAAGAAAATATTAATTGATTATTTTGAGAACTTCATATTCAAGAAAAACATTGGATTTGCAGAAAATTTATTATAATAAGTTTATAATCCATTCTCATAAATAGATAATAGATATGATAAGAAAAAAAAAAGAAAAAATATTATTATAACACCCTATTTGCTAACACTTATTATACATCAAATAAAGTTAAATTACACATTCCCACATATTCACCTAACCAATTTATTTCAAAAAAGTTAAAAAAATAATCTATATATATATAAATATTGATAACACAATATAAAATATACTCTTTCAAGAAAGAGAGATTTATGAAATTCTCATAAGGAGAGATTCCATGATAATAAGTTAAAGCATAAAGAGAGTAAAGAGAGAGAAAAATGGAGAGAAAGGGGGAAGAGAAATCATATGCGAAAAAAAAATTATTCACTCCCAATTAAAAGAGAATATATATATATATATATATATATATATATATAATATGGAAAAACAAACTAATATAATGTAATTAAATGATATCGACGGTGTTAAACATATAAATTATAAGGTTCGGTATAAATGGTTTGTTAAAACACTACACAATCTAGTGAAAACAAACAAATTAGATGATCAATAAGAAAAAAAAATAATAATTTAAGAAAACGGTCTAGCAGATCGTCTATATAAAGACTAAACAGTTTAGCGAAATATCGTCGGTCTAACAGATGATCGTCGGTTTAGTGGAAGATCGTCTATGTTGACTATTTTACAGAAATTGTACCGTGTCTGAAGTAATAAATTTGTCCTTAAGAACAAATATAGAACCCACAAGGAATAATTGAATTCTCAAGTATAATATTCACTAAATATAAGACACTATGTAAAAGTTTGTTGGAAAAAGTTGTTTATATGGTGAATTTGCAAGAAATTAAATAAAGCATAGTAAAAGATTTGTATGAGTCAATTGGAAAAATTGGGATTGGGGGTTCATCCTTCTCACTCGTCTGTATTTCTACAAATGATTATAATATTCAATCTTAATTGATATTGATGCACATATAAAAATCATTTATATGGATTTCTCGCATACAAAATTATTAAGAGAGTCTCCTAAATATCAATTTCTTGCATATTTATAAAAACTCCTTATCATTACGAACAAATGTTATAAAGAAATTAACATTTCAAATTTATTCCTAACATTCAAATATGTTAAGCTTTATCATTTAAGTCAAATGCTAAGAAGTACTTTCCAGTTAAATCTAAAGATCAAAATCATGAATAATTCAAGCTTTGAGAATAAAATGATAACACCAATCATCAATCAATAACTGAAATATTATAGATAAATATAACCTCAATACATAAGAGTTTGAATAAATTACTCTTAATCCCAAATGTAAGAATTATCCACTTATATTGGTCATTACAAGCATAGACAACAAAAAAAGAAGATCCATAATATTTCTCCTTGACGACCGCTTCCTTTAGGATTTCCTTCCTTTGGTTCCTCCCGATGATCTCAATGATCCCAATGATTCCAATGTTTAGGGTTATGCTTCATGTCTTCTATTTAATCTAATTGGGCTTGGGCTAAGTGACATCTTTATTCATAATATATTATATGCTTCATTTTTCCTTAAATTCCTGAAAATAACACAAAATTGGGAATAAATAATTCTTATTCTACTCATAATCCAAAAAATGTTAAAATTCACAAATTAGAGGTTGAATTATAATTATTTTATCAATTAAAGTCTATAAGTGTCTATATTTTCGAATGAAATATTACTAAATTATGACATTTATCAGTCTACACATGGAAATAGCATGTAAAAACAAATTTTATCAACTCCCTCGAGTTAGGGAATATATATGTACACATGTTTCTAAAAATAAAAGAAGCAAGTGGTTTAATGTAGATATCAATAGCTTGGAGAGCATAAGGTATATGAAGAAGCTTTATAAGACCTTCATTGATTTTCTTTCGAACGATATGGCAGTCGGTCTCTCTATGCTTGGTTTGTTCATGACAGACTTGGTTGGCAACAATCTGAATGGCAGATTGGTTGTCACAACATAGAAGAGTTGGTTAAGAAAAATCAACATGAAGATTGTGAAAAATGTAAGTGAGTCATTGTATTTCACAAGTAGGAGTAGTTAGGGCTCGATTTTCAGCTTTGGATCAACTTTTGGACATGGTTTGTTGTTTTTTAGACTTCCAAGGTATTATAAAATCTCCTACATAGATACCAAAAACTAATAATAGATCTTCTCGTGAGAGGTCATATCAACAAAGCATGCATCTATTGATGAATTCAATATACATGTGTCTATTTATGTGATATTACTCTTTTACCTCTTGAATCATGCATTCAAGAAATTAATTAGAACAATAAAACCTATCCAAGAAATCCAAATTATAGAAAAGGATTGAACCCTCAACAATCGTTTGAGAACAACCTTTTGCAAAAAAGAATAGAAGGTTAAAATAAACTCCTACAGAGAGTTGAAAAATGAAAATTTTATTGATCAAAACCTCATAACTCAATGGGGAATTATAAGTCAATTAACCCAGAAGGTTTAACGTTCCATGCGGAATACGAAATCAAAAGAAGAATAAATATAGGTATAACACTATTATTCTGTTATAAAAACTCGATGTGATGATACATGATAAGTGCCTAATTTCAATAATATTTCATATTAAAATATAGACACTTATGAGGATTTATTGCTAATTTAAATATAAAATAATCCTTACTTTATGAATTTATACCTTTTACATTTTTTATGAGCTTTATTTGAATAAGAGAATTTTATTCCCAATTTTGGTATTAATTGCAGATTTCTAGGGAGGATTGAAGATTTAGAGTAAAGGAGAATAATTTGAGCCAAAAAGAGAAAGCTGGAAGGTCCCAGAATGGAAAAAGATGCAAAGAAAGATTGGGCCTTTTTTATGTTTTATCATTTAGCCCATTAGCGCGACAGAGGAAGCAACCTAACTCTAGAAAACTAGGATAAATAGAGGGCTAGAGGCTCAACCCTAGTGTGCCAGATTGAGAGGAAAACACCATTGAGTGAATTGTAACCCAATTGGGAGAATGGAAGGTGCTAGAAATATGTGTGGCTAATTCTACCCTTTGGGATTGGGAATAATCTGCTCAAACTCTTCTGTATTGAGGTGATATCTTATATATTAATATTCAGTTCTTGATTGATTATTAGTATTGTTGTTTTACTTTTAACTTTCCATGACAAATTGAGAATCTTAAATCTGACTGAGAGGTATTTTTAGGGTTCGGACCTAAACATCAATACTTAAACATATTTGAGTGCTAGATATAGACTTGAAATGTTAATTGCCATTAACGTCTGATTATGATTTCTAAGTTGTTTTTATAAGTATGCGAGAGATCGATATTTAAGAAAGATTTTTATGAATTTTATATGCGAGAGATCGATATAAATGAATTTTCTACGGGCATAAATTTCAATCAAAGAACTTAATATTGACATGCTAATCAAAATACATGAGAGTGAGAGAGATGAAACCTAATCCCTATTTTTCCAACTGAAGCAACTAATTCTTTGTTTGTTTTCTTATTGATCATTGCCAAGACACTCAATTCAACACTCTTTTTATTGTTCCATTGTTATATTTAACGAATATTGTACTTGATAATTTATTGTTCCTTGTGGGATCGATATTCGTCCTTACGGACAATTATTACTTCTGACAAACGCGGTGCACTTGTCGTAGAAAGTCATCAATAGACATTGAAACACGATGCCCTGTTCTTCCTCATAAGTCACTTTTATAATCTTATTTTTTTACACAAAATTGAATTAAGAATCTACCTCATAATATTATTTTACAATTATCAAATGTTTTCTTTCTCTGTTTCGAATTATCGAACATATATCTTTTTCCCCTATTAGCTCTAGATTTTGTTTTCGACTCTTTTCTAAATGTTTCCAAACTCCGTTCAGATTTTCACATTCATTATAATTAAACCTAACCCTGAGGCGAGCGATATTTGAAGAAGATTGACTTGAACAGTATCTTCGAAGGAGATTTTCCATTTTAGAAATTCTAGAGAATGTTAATGCATAAGATTTGCTTCCAATTCCATTTCTGAGATATTGCAGATTTAGTTATTTAATTATTTAACTCAAATTTTGTTTCCCATTTTTATTCAGAAAAGCAATTTGGAGTTTCGCATGATTCAACCCACTCGTAGAGGTAAACGCTTCACTCAAACCATATAGTAAGATGCTTTTATTACACTGTTTAGTTAGATTGTCTTCTCTGAAAAATATTAAACCGTCTACGGCGACTAAAACACAAGATTAGTATAAATAATAATTAAGGTCAAAATAAACCCAATTAGATGAATCTCAATTAAAAAAAATGGATTTATTAATAATTAAAATCCAATAATCTATGATTAAAGCTTTAAAGTGTGAATGAAATTATGCTCATTAGGATATAATAATATATATGTTCCAAGAATGGTAGTTGCTAGAGTCTAAAACAAGAGAGACAAGATTTGTTGTGGGTTTTTATTAGGATGAAAATATAAGAAGTTATGTACCAATTGTTCCAATCCCATTTTTGATGATCAAGAAAAACATCAAGAAGATACCAATAAGGATAAAAGAGAGAGAAGAAAAACAAAGTACACATCAATGTTATTCAAAATAAGAGCTTTAATACCATAATAACACAGTATGCAATATACTCCCTCAAGAAACAACTGGCAGGATTCAAGGAATTCTCCATGATAGCAAGCCAAATCATAAAGAGAGAAAAAAGAGGAAAGGGAGAGAAAAACCAAATGCGAACGAAAAAAAAGCATTAAAGTTTATTTACTCCCAACCAAAAAGAGGTAAGGTGTGTGTATATATATACAACAAAAACTAAAGCAAAAGAAAAAACAAACTAACAAAATATACCTAACTAAAAAAAAAATTATCCAGAAAACCTATCAACAAACTAGATGGTCTAGTATTAAACATACAGACTACGATCTGGTGTGTAACAAGATGGTTTGTTAATGGACTAGATAGTTTAGTGAGAACAAGTAAACTAGACTATCAATCAAGATGAACAAACAAATAAGATGGTTGATGACTATTTTTTACGACAAGTGTTCCATGTAAAAAGTAATAATTTGTCCCTGATGACAGATATCAAACCCACAAGAAACATTTTAATTATCAAGTATAAAAAATAATAATAAAATTTGTTGGGAGTTTGTTATAATGATTGCAAGAATTGTAAAGAAAGAAAGTCAAAGAGTTTGTTGGTTCAATTGGGAAAATTGGGATCGAGGTTCATCCTTCTTACTCTTTTGTATTTTGAAAAGCATAGTAATATTCTATTCATTGATTGATGGTGATGCCCATATAAAAGTCATTTATATCGATTCTTCGCATATAATTTATTAAAAGAATCTTCTAAATATCGATTCATCACATATTTATAAAAACTCCTTAGCATTACGATTAGATGTTGATAGCAATTAACATTTCAAATCTATTCCTAACATTCAAAAATGTTAAGCATTGTCATTTGGGACAGAAACTTAAAGATACTTTTCAATCAAATCTAAGGATCTTGATCATGGTAAATAAGCATTATAAATAAAATGATAATACCAATCATCAATCAAGAATAAAATATTATATTTAAATATCATCTCAATACATAAGATTTTGAACATATTACTCTCAATCCCAGAGGGTAGAATTAGTCACTCATGTTGGCCATTAGAATCATGGAAAGCAAGAAAAGAAGATCTAAAATGTTTCTCTTTGACAACTGCCTCTTTTAGGGTTTTCTAACACCTTATATTCTTCCAATTGATGTTTAGGGTTTTGTCTCATGCCTCATATTTAACCTAGTTGGGCTTGGGATAAGTGACTTCTCTCTTGGGCAAGTTGGACGAAAATAGGCCCAACATCACTGAAGTGATCTCGCTTGGGCGAGATCCTCTAGGAGCTTCTGGCTTGGGCGAGTCCTGGAGCATTCTAGCTTTCCCTTTTTATCTTTGTCTATTCTCCTTGTGCCCTTTCATCTGCATTCTTCCCTAGAATCTTGAAGTTAGCACAAATTTGGGAATAAATCGTTCTTATTCAAATTATAATCACAAAATATGTAAAAAGGTTTAAATTCATAAATTAGGGGTTATATTATAGTTATTCTATCAATTAATATCCATAAGTGACTGTATTTTAATATGATTTTTTATTGAAATATGACACTTATCAATGGTCTAACGGAAGACCATCTCTACAAAGACTGGACGGTCTAGCAGAATATCGTTTATACAAAGACTAGATGGTCTGGTAAAATATCGTCTATACACGAAAGCAACACATAAACACAAAGTTGATCAAATATACATAGTAATACCCTCCAAATGCATTCATAACCATCTTTTAGACATGCAATGCTATTTTTTCATGTTTTAATTACAGCCACAAGATAAATTCAAGTAACAAATATAAGAAGAGTAAGCTATGAATAAATCATGATCAATATACAAACACATACAAGTTAGTTATGATTCAAATGCATCAAACAAATCAAATAAACTTTATTCGATACTTTTCAAAGCATTATTGGTTACAACAAATCTTAATTCTAATAGATATAAGATAGCAAAGACTTGTATTAAACATGTCTTCTAACATTCCAAACATGTAATATATTAATTTCTAAATATTATGATTAAATGATTTGGATAAAAAAAAGTTATGCTTCATGAATATTCTGAACTATTATTACAACAAACGAAAGAAGGATTTGTCTGAAAAAACTGTATCTTATGCAACCATTAGTAATTAAAGATTTCTTCTAAAGTCTTTCGTCTAACAAATCCAGAGATTTATAACCTTTGTCTAATGAAGATAGAAAGAAAATGAATTTTTGTTTTATCCCATAAATTACTACCAAAGTCAACAAACCCTAGGACTTTGTGAGATGCTCTGTCTGACACAATCTAGAGAGACATTAGAGAGAAAGTAATTTGACGTGAGAATGTAACTCATGCATGAAATATTCATGATGAGGACAAATGGTCTGCAAACTTACATGAAAATATGTAAAGAATAATCGTTTGGACCAAGTAAGTTATTTATCTAAGTATTAGAACATGGTAAGACTATCAAGAGTCTTAACTAATCATTTGACAAAGATTAAATATCATAAGATGAATCTAAGAATGATTAGATGGAATGAAAAAACTATAATTTAGTATCTTTCTAACAAGAATAAGAACAAGAGATTCTTAATTATTGTTCATGATATGAAAAATTTAATGCAAGGGATTAGATTACTAAGATTATATTCTTTTACTCCATTGAAAACCTTACCATTGAAAACCTTACAGGTGTAACTAAATTATGTTTTTACCAATTACTTAAAAGATTTATCTCTTACACACACGGTAGGTGATTGTTATTACCAATGCACTAAAATTTTAAGTGAGTTTGAGACGTCTGTCTTTGGAGGACCTAGATATAATCTTTCGGGATGAATTGACTTTATTTCGATCACTTTCTTTTTAATTGTGATGAATGGAAATGTGACATCTCCAAATTGAAATAATATGAAATGAGTAGTAGCACAACGAGTATGGAACGAGTCACGAATTAGGGTAACTTTATTCATAATCTGACTTCAAATAGAGATAAATAATACATGTTTGATAAGTAGTACTTCGACATAGTGGAGTTTTATACACAATTTTTTAGAGTGAGTGTCAAGGTTGTATTCAAAGATAAAAGTGGAGTTTTCTTTGGTCTGGTGCTTGAGCAAGATTGGCGTTAATGACACATTATAAAATGGCTTCATATGAGTAGTACAATTGAAAAAATAAATTACAGAAAATAGATTGTTGGGTCGAGTATGTTACCATGAGGAATATCAATATTATTGGTGAAGAAAAAGGGTGAGGAATCTAAAGTATGTTCGGAGTTTTGAAAGATAAATGAGATTTTTGAGGGATGAAGGTGTGATGGATCTAGTTGCATGAAACATCAATGTTTTCCAAGTAGACATGAGATTCAGGTATTGATGACTATTTTACGACAAGTGCACCGTGTTGTCGGAAGCAATAGTTTGTCACTAAGGACGGATATCGAATCCACAAGGAACAGTTGGATATTCAAGTAAAAGATTCACATGATATAAAATAGAATAGTAAAAGTTTGTTGGATTTTTTTGAGATGGAAGTGGTTGATAAGAAAACAAGTAAAAAAGTTTGTTGCTTCAAATAGAAAAATAGGGATGGGGTTTCATCTTTCTCACTCTTTAGTAATTTGATTAGCATGGAAATATTGTGTCCTTTGATTGATATTGATGCGCATATAAAAATAATTTACTTGATTTCTCGCATATAAAATTATTAAGATGCTTCCTAAATATTGATTCCTCGCATATTTGTAAAAACAACTTATCCTTAAGATCAGATGTTGAGAGCAATTAACATTTCAAATCTATTCCTAACATTCAAATATGTTAAGCATTATCGTTTAGGTCAAAACCTTAGAAGTACTTTCCAGTCAAATTTTAGATTCCAGTTTATGTAAACCAAGCATTTAGAAGCAAAACAATAATATCAAACATCAATCAAGAACAAAATATTATGTTTAGATATCACCTCAATACAAAAGAGTTTGAACAGATTACTCCCAATCCCAAAGGGTAGAATTAGCCACACATCATGACTGTTACAAGCAGGGATAGAAAGAAAAGAAGATCCAGGATGTTTCTCCTTGACGACTGCCTCCTCTAATGTTTCCCACACCTTCTACTCTCCCAATTGGGTTAAAAGTCACCCAATGGTGTTTTACCCTCAATCTTGCACACTAGGGTTGTGCCTCTAGCCCTCTATTTAACATAATTTTTTTGGGCTTAAGTGACTTCTTGCTCAAGCGATAATGGGCTCGCTTGAGCGAGTAAAACGTCAAACAACCCAATGTTTCTGAAACTCTCTCGCTTAAGCGAGAATGAGCTCATTTGAGTGAGATTTACTGGTGGCATCTTGCCTTTTTGTGAGTTTGGGCAGCTATGGTGAGTGTTGATGCATTCCAACTTTCTATTTTTAGATTTGTAAATTTTCATTTTGCCCAATCATCTTCATTTTTCCCTAGAATCCTGAAACTAACACAAAATTTATGAATAAATCGTTCTTATTCAAATAAAAATCACAAAATATCTAAAAAGGTTAAATTCACAAATTAGGGGTTATTTTATACTTATTTTAGCAATTAATACTCATAAGTGCCTATATTTTAATATAAAATATTACTAACATTTGGCACTTATCAACTCTCCCCAACTTAGAATCTTGCTTGTCCTTAAGCAAAGTAAATGAATATATTTGAATTTAAATATTAAAACAGCTTAATTCACTAAACAACATATTAAATTAGAAACTTATGATGCTTCCAAATTCAAATATAGAAAAATCTATATACAATCAACTTCCAGGATCAAATCAAAACAAATAAATGACAATTCATCAAGGAATTTCTTCTCATATGCTTACAGGTAAGTGTTTCTCTCTATGTTCACTGAATCATAACAAATCCCAGTTGCTTTTCATTTCATCTTCGTATCACAAACATATTAGAAACATGAATCTTGAGGTCTTCTCCAAGATTGTAATGAGGTTGGGCTTCCAAAAAATATTGATTTTTTCAGATAATAAAATGCACAATTTAAAAAAGAAGAACATACCTACAATCCAATTAGAACACATTTGTGTTATCTAATAACATTTTTCTTTTGACTTCACAATTTCCCTCATTTTTCTTTCTACCTTTTCATGATTTTCAAAGAATTTTCTTTTCTCTTTTTTTTTCTCTTTTTTTCTCTTTTATTTATCAATAGGATTGGATTCTTCCTATTTTCAACTTTTTGAGCTTTCACAATTAGAACCAATCATTCCATTTTCTATGTATATTGCATTTATGTTCTCCTTCCTTAAACATGCTAAAGGGTAGGAAAATATATCATTAAAGGTTTAGGGTGCAATAATAACAAAAATTCTTTGCTTAAAAGGGATATATAAAAAAAATGAATTCTAATAAGATAAAGGTTGACTATTTGGCCCTGAGTTCCTAATTAACACAAATTCCTTAATCATCTTCATGCTCTTTTATGATGTAATAAAAAATAAAAATTAAGCAACCACAACTATCAATTCATCACTACAACTCTCAAAATTGTTTAAGGTTCACACACTCACTTTGTTTAATTGGTCTCATTCCTTATTGTTTTGTCATTCTATGTTCTAATAAATCATCCTGTTAAATTTTTATGTATCACAATTTCGACTACATTTAAACAGGGATTCAATCATATTTTCTTTTCTAACCTGTATCTAATTCATCTCACTATTTAATATTTAAACACAAATTCCTTTTTTTCACAATTCAAATATAATATTGCAATTCTTTTTTATTCAAGAAAAAATAAAAATAAAATAAATCTAGAAAACTAATTAAAACTGGAATTTATTCAAGAGAAATAAAAAAAAACAAAATAAGCAGTAACAACAAATTTATTCAAAATACCAAATAAGAAAATAAAACAACTAAGCAAATAAGCAACTAAACAGAAAACAAAACAACCAAAAAATAAAATAAATAAATAAATAAATAAACAAAAAAAATTCAAATAACTGAAAAGAAAAGAAAATTAAAAAGATAAAACCATAATTTTGCTCAATCATTTCTTCCTAAGAAGTTATCCAGCTCTTTGTCAAAATCTTCATCTATAGTTGTAGATGATCCTGTTTCATTTGTTGGATCTGCTCCCTGAATAATAGAACCTGTCCCCATGCCAAAATATATAAGCTTCAAACTGATCGGGAGGCATATAAGGATTGCATTACCTTTGAGAATTTTTTTTTTGCAAAAAAAATTTGCTCGAGTAAGATTCCCTACAAGAAAACTCCATTTTTCGGCATCAAACTTGCTCAAGCGAGATTCATCTCGCTTGTGCAAGATTCCCTGCAAGAAAACTCTATTTTTCGATGTCAAACTCCCTTAAGGGAGATGACACCATAGAGCACCCCTTTTTCGTCATCCAACTCGCCTAGGCGAGATTGGACTCACTTGGGCAAGAATCCATGCAAGAAAACATGATTTTTTGAAAGGTAAAATCAAAACAAAGATAACAAATCAACATAAAACTTAAATTTGTATTGGGTTGCCTCCCAGTAAGTGCTCGTTTAACGTCATCTAGCTTGAGGTTTGTTTATCTCAAGGTGGAGAACTCCCATTGTTGCATCCTTTTGCATGCAGTCCTCCCCTGCATTAAAATTTTGTAGGCTATCAAAAAGATTAAAAGTTACCTCATCATCTTGAGCTCTAACTTGAAGTTCTCCTTTGTCAAAATCAAATATGATTCTAGCAGTCTTCATAAAGGGTTTGCCAAGTATCAATATCAAGGGAACCACCTCATCTTCTTTCATGTCCATTATAACAAAATCCACAGGGAATATGAACTTATCCACCTTCACAAGAACATCTTCAACCACACCATAAGGATATTTGGTTACTCTATCAGTCAACTGTAATGTCATCTTGGTGGGTTTAATCTCCAAATCACCTATTTTCTTCAGCATTGCCAAAGGAATTGGATTTATGTTTTCCCCCAAATCTAGTAAAGCATTGTCCACATATAAAGCACCTATAGACATAAGAAGATTAAAACTCCCTAGGTCCTTGGATTTTTTAGGCAAGCCTTTTTGAATAATGGCATTGTATCTATCCTCCAGCTCTATATTTCTCTCTTCAATATAGCTTTTATTCTTCAAAAATCTCTCAAATGTTGAATCTTGCTTCAGATTTCCTACAAAGTAATTTTTAGGGAGCAAATTATCAAAAAGAATTCTCTCCTTCTCTATTTTTGAAGGAGCATGGGAATATGATAAATCTTTTTCAATAACACCTCTCTTCTTATTTTCACTTTTTCTTTTTATTTTTTCCTCTCACTCCTTTTCTTATCTCTTTCTTACTAATCTATCTCCCCCTCGGTCTCATTTTTCCGTTCTTTTTTCGCCACTAAATTGTTACCATTCCTTTCTCCTACTATTCTACCACTTTCAAAGACAATTCACTACAAGAAAAAATGGTTTTAACGGGGATTTATTTTTACATTATCCAGGGTTAAAACCTCTATAAAGTTGTTTACCTAGGATTGCAGTTCCCCCTGTTAGAATTGATGGCTTAAATAAGGGGGTGAGTTGTTTTATCAAATATTTTCGCAAATACTTGCTTCAGAATGAATTCTTAACAAACAACTCAGATAAGCACTTAAGGAAGGCAATCAAACAATTTAACAAAAACAGTTATCAGAATTTCAACCGGTTAAAGTTACGATTTAATTGGTTGTTTATAGTAGTGAAATATCAAGCAGTTTGAGAGTTTGAGAGAAAAAGAGATTTACACACAGGAGATTATACTGGTTCACTCAACCCTGAGCTACATCCAGTCCTCAGTCAAACCACTGAGTATTCCACTATGTAATCAGTCACCGATTACAAAAACCACACCACAAAGAGGTAACTTTGAATCCCATAAAGCCTACTCACCCCCTTTGCACACACCACACCTCTAGACAGAACACCCTTTGTCTTTACAGGTTTCCAAATACAAACAATATGTAATATGAACAATTACAAGATACTAAACAGGATAGAAAGCACATGGATTTACAGAACCAAAGATCCTATCAGCACTTGTTACCACACAGCAATGCTTGACAGCAATCTTGCTTTTTAAAATCCTTTCTTAAAATCAAATCTCTTTCTCAAATCTGAATCAATACTTGTTGTATTTCTCGTGCATTTTGATTTGAAAACAAAGCTATATTTATAGCCTTTGAAAAGCTACTGTTTAAGGCAGATTTGAACAACTGAATCAGTTTAAAACAGGTTTTCAAAATACTATTATGAAAACACATATTTAACCGGTTGAAACCACAATTCAATCGGTTGAATGAGTCAAACAGTTACACAACTGATTCAAAAAGAAGTTTCACAACTTCCAGCCAGCTAAGTGACAAACAACCGGTTATTTCGATAAATCAATTAGTTGTTTTCCCTTTGCTTGACAAAACACCTAGTTTCTTAAAACAGTTTTAATCAAGCTTTGTGTAGGTTTCAAGAACTGATCTTACAAAGATTATAAACACCCTACTCTTAAACCCAAACCTAGAAAGCAACACAGTTCCAGGCTTCATGTGGATTTGATACATCAAAGCTCCCATCTTCAACACCCCCGCTAAACCATCTTTGGGGAATGTGTTCCTTGGAGTTTTTTTAAACCTTAGGAAAAGTCTTTCAGAACCTTTGTTAAACACCATGGGTTTAAAAACCTCCGTAAAATATCATGGGTTTAAAAACCTCCGTAAAATACTATGGGTTTAAAAACCTCCGTAAAATACCACGAGTTTCAAAAATTTCGTAAAATGACTTGTCGTTTGAAATAACCTTCAAACCCATTTTCCACCATCTCTAACGATCTTCTTGACTTCTCTTTTCCATCATAGACACACTGTTCTCCAGCACAAGCTCAATGGCCGCCAACGGCAGTCCTAGCAAGCAATCACAATTCAGTCACACTTATGTCTATTATCTAAGGAGAAGAAACACTAGATAAGATACTATCTTCTTCTTACTCCAATATTGCTTCTTTCATACCGTACTAAGCCAACTTTATATATCCTAAATAATTGTATTGTTTGTTACATGTGGGCTTCAAAGCCATGTGTGTTTTTGGATACGAGGGCTTTAAAGATTGCAAGAACATATTGCTAAGAGAAATTAACTTTATTACTTCTCAATTTCACAGTAAATTAATTATTGGATGTATTTTAAAATAAAGGCCTTAATTTAAAATATTTCAAAATTATGAGAATTAAATTTTAACAGTTATAACCAAAACTAAAATTGCACATAAAATATACATACATCAAAAGCTAAAACAACATAAGTCAAGTTTTTTGAAGCATGAGCTTGTAACAATAAAAAACTAGGAATTATATAAACCAACTACGTGCAATCATAAGAAATATATAAAACATAAGAAATATGCAAATACTGTTGAAACATTTATTATCCAAGATTATTTGTTGAAATACTTATTATCCAAGGTTATTTTGCTTTTAAAATAAAATTTTGAAACTTTAGAAAACTTATTTGTAATGTAAAGTTACACTTTCAAAATTTTAGAGAATTCAATTATAAAATATATCAAAACTATATAGTTTTTAATTATTTATTTATAAATATATTTAATTATATTTATTTATTGAAGTTTGAAAAATCTGAAGTGTTTTATTGAGGTTCTACACTAAATATTTTGAATAAAACGAGGATTAAAAAAAACCTATGTTATTTTGCTGAGGCTTTAGAATAAACCTTTGGAATTTAACGAAGGTTAAAAAAAGCTCCGTTATTTTGCTGAGGTTTTAGAATAAACCTTTGGAATTTAACGAAGGTTAAAAAAAACCTCCATTATTTTGCTGAGGTTTTAAAATAAACCTTTGGAATTTAACGAAGGTTAAAAAAACCTCCATTATTTTGCGAAGGTTTTAAAACAAACTTTTGAAATTTAACGAATATTTTGCTGAGGTTTTAGAATAACCTTTAGAACTTAATGAAGGTTAAAAAAACATCCGTTAATTAAATCAATTCCTAGGTTTATATTAACCTCCTCTAAATAACCTTTGTTAAAACCCTTTTTCTTGTAGTGATTTCATTGCAATGCTTTTTTGGGTTGGTTTGGGCGTTGACTAAAAACTGGCCACTTTATTTCTCTGCTAATTGTTTGACAATCTATTTTATATTTCTGATTGTCGCCATATTATTCTCTTGACTGGCCATAATAGTTTTCATGAATTTCTTCAAGGTATCTTCACATTTGTTCAATCTTTCAGTAACAGAAGGATATAGGGGTTGTTGTTGTTGTTGGAAAGGACCTTGATTATTGGATGAACTGTTATCTTGATTCCACCCAAAATTTTGATTTTGATTGCTTCTCTTACCTTGAGAATAATTATTGTTGTTGGCGAAACCACCTTGCCTTCCCTGATTACCTATGTAATTTACTTCTGCTTCAAATGAATTGTTTTGATAAGAACAATGACCATTGGAATTACCACATCCACAAAAATCATATCTGATTGGTGACTCTGGCTTTAAGATAATTACACGGCTTGTAATTGTTGAGGAAATTTAGGCATTTGTAGTTAAAGTCTCAATTTGTTGAGTCAAAATTTTATTTTAAGCCAAGAGTGTATCTGAAGTATTCAATTATAACAACCATTTCTTTAGAATACCTTGTCTATCATGTTGGGCTTGATAATCAATTGACGTCAATGCATCAATAATCCTTGTCGCTTGTTCAACATCAACAACCATCATGGTACTGTCAGCTACAACATCTAGGAGTATCTTAGTATCAGATCTAAGACCATTAATAAAATATGCTTAGTTGAGCAGAATCTTCAAACCCATGATCTGAGCATTTTCTTAGCATCATTTTTTAATTTTTTCCATGTCTCACATAAAGCTTCATCTGCTCCTTGTCTGAACATAGAGATTTCAAACTTTGCTTTGATGTAGCGAGAGATTGGGAAAAATCTTGTAGAAAATTTTCCTCTACATCCTTCCAGCTAGTAAGGTTTTGATTTGGATGTGATTTAAGTCACTTTTTAGCCTTTCCTGACAATGAAAAAGAAAATAAACACATAGACATTTTCAAAATCATCTGAATGGAAGCCCATTGTTCCAACCAATTCATAAAATGTAAACAAATGTGAATATGAATCCTCATGATCCATTGCTGTAAATTGATGGGTACTGATGAGAGTGAGAAAATTGGGTTTCATTTCCAAGGCCTTGGCGGTAGCAGGTATTGCAATACTAGAAAGATGTCTTGGCCCCTGGTGCATAGAATATTCTCCAATGTTCTCCTAAGAGGTGGTGCTTGCTTTTCTGTCATGTTGCTCTCCTCCTGAAAAGTATTAGTGGGAAAAGAAAAAGTGGTTAAGGATTCCTCTTTAGTGTCTCTTTGTCTCTCCTTTGTCTTTGTCTTTTTGTTTTTTGGCTGCCCTTTCACTTTTTGCTTCAAATAATAATTAGTCATTGGGAATTTGAACTCTCAATATGATAAAAGACATCTAAATCAAGGTTAGCACAAGGATTCACTAGTAGTAACAAAATATATATATATATATATATATAAATTTAAAAATAAACAGAAAAATAAATGCTAATGAAATAAATTCAAAATAAATCTGAAAAGAAATTAAAAGGAAAATAAATCTGAAAATGAATAAAATCAAATAAAAGCAAATAAATTTAAAATAAAGATTAAAACAATAAAAACACATATGCAAAATAAAATAAAAACAAATTTGTAATAAAATAAAATAATTTTGTAAATAAAGCAAAATAAAAACAGTAACAAATAAAAACACAATAAAAAAATATAAACAAAAATTAAGAACTATTAACAAAAATAAAAACAGTTAGAATATTCATAATATTTAGGAATTTAATACTAAAAAATAAAATTGTTTCCCGCGCCAAAAACTTGATGACTACTTTACGGCAAGTGAACCACGTTGTCAGAAGTAGTAATTTGTCCCTAAGGACAGATATCAAAACCCACCAGGAACAGTTAAATATTCAAGTAAAAGATTCGTTAAATATAAAACAGAATAATAAAAGTTTGTTGGAATTTGTTGTGATGACAATGATTGATAAGAAAACAAGTCAAAGAGTTTGTTGCTTCAAATGGAAAAATAGGGATTGTGTTTCATCTTTCTCACTTTTTAGTAATTTGATAAGCATGACAATATTGTGTCCTTTGATTGATATTGATGCCCGTATAAAAATCATTTATGTGGATTCATCGCATATAAAATTATTAAGATGTTTCCTAAATATTGATTCCTCGCATATTTATAAAAACAACTTATCCTTAAGATTAAGATTAGACGTTGATAACAATTAACATTTCAAATTAATTTCTAGCATTCAAATATGTTAAGCATTATCGTTTAGGTTAAAACCTTAGAAGTACTCTCCATACAAATTTAAGATTCTAGATTATGTAAACCAAGCATTTAGAAGCAAAACAATAATACCAATCATCAATCGAGAATAGAATATTATGTTTAGATATCACCTCAATACATAAGAGTTTGAACAAATTACTCCCAATGTCAAATGGTGGAATTACCCACACATGATGACTGTTACAAGTAGGGATAACAAGAAAAGAAGATGCAGTATGTTTCTCCTTTACGACTGTCTCCTCTAATGTTTCTCACACCTTTTATTCTCCCAATTGGATTACAAGTGACTCAATGGTGTTTTCCCCTCAATCTTGGACACCAGGGTTGTGCCCCTAACCCTCTATTTAACCTAATTTACTTGGGCTTAAGTGACTTCCTGCACAAAATTTAGAAATAAATCGTTCTTATTCAAATAAAAGTCACAAAATATGTAAAATGGTATAAATTCATAAATTAGAGGTTATTTTATACTTATTTTAGAAATTAATACTCATAAGTACTTATATTTTAATATAAAATATTACTAAAATTTGGCACTTATCAGGTATCAAAAATATTTGGGGTGTTATATTAAAATTTATAAGATTGTTTATAAGAGAATATTAAATAATTTAAGAAAGATTTGATATAAAAAACAGTTTTGGTGCAAGACAAAACACTATGATGCAATGTACGATATTTGATAAACAAGAGGAATTTAAAACTTTTGGTTTAGAATTGCATGGCGTATAAATTTTGGAATGCAATGTACGATATTTGATAAACAAGAGGAATTTAAAACTTTTGGTTTAGAATTGCATGGCGTATAAATTTTGGAATTATATAAAATTTCTGTGGATCACAAAGCAACTTGTTTATAATGTAATGTAGGAGATTTGGCATGGTTCCTTTGTGGGATTTGAACTGATTAATTCCTTTCGATAGAAACAACAATAAACAAATCTATGTGTAAGTTCAAATAAGAACAGGTTGAAGAATATTCTAGTTTCCTAGATAAATAAAAACAAAAGAACGTTATCTTTTGTCTAAAAAACAAAATTAAGGTCGTGATAATAAATTCACGTAACGTTGGCATTGATTATGAACTAAGCATATTATATCCTATATTGTTGAAAATAGTCTCAAACTTGTAATAATACTAACAAAAAAAACAATAATTGTACATCAGTAATTATTTACAACATCATGAATCAATGTCCTGAAAATATCTATTACTTCTTTGCAATGGATGTTGATTAGCAATTAATGTTGTTTTTTAGTTGCTTTTTTCTGCAACAGCATCGTACTCTTCCCCAGAAACAGAATTGTACTTCTATACTCTAAAAATTGTACCTTATATATGCAGGGTAGTGGATATGTAATAATTTCTATTTAATTTTCAAACATTAAATCTGATTCCATTATTTCGGGAAAAAATTATTCCTCAAATACTTTACCATATTCATAGAGGGTGTAATTGTTTGGGGAGAGATTTGCATTAAAGAGGAAAGCACGAAAATCAATGAATAAAAAATTAGTTAAAAATACAAAATGAGGTAAAAAAGTTTGTCTAGTTACGGAAAATTTGGAAAGAAAGTAAATGTATATATAATAAAATATATACATATATATATATATACATATTTTATTCTATATAGTTTATAACTATTATTTTATATATATATATTTTTCTATTATTAATTTATTAATATTTATATTTATTTTATAATAAAATAAATATAATTAATTATATAATATAATATAAATAATAATAATTATTATTAAAATAATAAAAATCTTAATAAACATATAAAATGAAAATTTTAAAAAAATAAATAATAGATTTATGGAATAACAACTATAATAAATAAATAAAGAATTATAAATAATAAATAAAATTATAAATAATAAGAAAATAAAATTATTAATTAATTATAAAATTATTTTTTTCATTTAGTTAAAATTAATTTATAACAATAAAAATTAATTATTATATATATATATATATTTATTGTAAGAACGTGAAAAAGATAGAAGTCACTCCATATAAGGTAACTTTCCCTTCTCTCTATCTCTCCAACCTTCTCCTTTTCCTCTTCATTTCTCACTTCATACATCATCTATTTTAAAATTTAATTACACCATGTTGTAGCTCAGGAGTTAAGAAACACTTCTATATTATCAGATTTTCAAATAGAGTAAGTTTATTTTTTCTCTAAAGATCTTTTATTCCCTGTCTTTTCTTAAGATTTAGTCATCAATTTTGGTGAGATCAGTTGAGAAGAGTAATCCTCTCTACTTATTCTACTATATACTAAATTTCTGTTCTCTTGGGATAAATTGCATTAGACCCTTAAATCTTGAAGTTTATCTGTACTGATAGGATACAATTCTAGAGGTTGCTTGGAAAGCAAACAATTAAGGTAAGGGATGCTAACTTTAATTTTTAATAGCACCATAGGCTAGAAGATCTAGATGTGGAGGGGACGTGATCCCAATATTCAATTTCTCTTGCAGGGATGTTATTTGATAAAATGGTTTGATTTTATGTCGTGTAAACATGTATAAATATTAGATATTGATAGTTTAGAAGTTAAATATTGTTTTTTATGTTTGAAAGGTTCTGAATGTTATGAATTTTTAAATGTTATGTGATTGAATGATATGTATTATATATGAATGATGAAAATTGTATGAAATTAATGTTATACATTTGGATAATGTATGAATTATTTTTTGATAGTACATTAAGTATAAAAAAACTTATGTTTAACAAAGATCCCCTAGCTTCACTGATGATTTAAGTCATATAAACTAAGATATCAGGTGGTAAGAAGCTAATGAAGGAGTTCATACACATTGGGTCCCGCTGTAGACACTCGGTATTGGATGTTTGAACTTATCATAATCCTTGATGTATGGATTAGATGTTAGTCTTTGGTAAGGGCGTACTTAATGAGTCTTTCGGAAGACGATGAATTCATGTGTAGTCAGTGTGATTGAAATGAAATCAAAATGTTATGGATTGAAATGAAATCCAATGATTATGATCGAAAATATATCCATGTCCGCTATATAAATGATGTAATTGGTATTGAAATTTTATATGACATCATTTAAAGAAATGTTTATAAAATTAATAGTTTGAATGATTATTTTTGCATGAATTAAGTTTGTTATGGAACTTCTTTTCATTAGTTTACCCTTGCTTTTCTTGTTGTGTTGTGAAGTGCGATGATTGTATTTATGTACAAGACCAGATGATCATCCAGGTGTTAGAGGTTCTGGAAGACTTTAAGATGTTCTTTTAAACCTTATATTATAAATATTTGTAATATATATATATATATACATATATATATATATACACATATAAATCACTCACAATTTTTTATAATTTTTTCTTACATTCCATCCTATTTACCTTAATTCAAACAATTTTACTTTCCTTAAACTTTCTCTTCAAATTCGATCTCTACCCCAAACAAAAACAAAAATATTTAAAAATAAAAATTTTCACAATTTTTTTAAGAAAGTTCACAATAGATAAAAGTAGATGACATCTAATTTTAATTTTATTTATTGTAGTTTTCGAGACTATGCTATTTTAGTTTTTATTAAAAAAATAATTATATCTTTATTTTCAATTTTTAATTCAATCTAATTGTTAATAATAGTTTTAACACATCAGCGAGCAATATGATATACTAAACTTTATTATTAAATCCTATTATTAATATTACGGATCGATAACATGTTATTTGTTTGTCAATAATTGAATCAATCTTGATCATGATAAAAACTATTTAAAATTTTTGAAATTTGAAACATTATGAAGGAAAAAAGTTTATTTAATTTTAAAAAATTACATATTTATCTAACTATGGAAAGGGGAGAGAGTGAAAAAAAAAGAGAAGTCAAATTTTTTGTGAAAAAAAGTGGAAATGAATGAAAAGTTGTTAATTTTATGTGATATTAATGATTTTATTTATTATTATTTATTGTTTTTATTTTATTATTATTATTATTATAATAATAAAAATAAAAATATCCATAATGGTTGTAGGTGTATCTGTATGTGCATCATATACTTTTTTTAATTCTTTCTCTCTCATTAATAAAAATTCCAACTGAAAATTTTCATACTAAAGAAATATATTAAAAATAATTTCTACATATTTATGTAACTGAAAAATTACTTTTAATGACCTATAAACAATTTTATTTAAAGCAAATAAAAGTAGTTTTTTCATAAATTCATTATAAAAGTATTTATTTATTTTATTTAAAATATTAAATGAACACAATACGTAAGAAATAAACTTATTTTAAAACATACATTTTATTGCAATAATTATATGATTACATTCTTAAAAATAATAATATATTTTGTCAAATTAAATTATTTGTATAACTATGTGTTCCAACATTACGATGGTTGAGATGTAGCTAGATTTAGATTTTTATGAAGTAAAATCTTGTGTTTAAGATTTAGATTTTAAAAGGGCATAACTAGAAAGAAGAATTACATCAAAAGAAGAGCAACTAAAATCAGTGATGAAGAAAGTTAATAAAGAAAATTACATGTATAATATGTTAAAAATTAGCAGCATCTTCATGAAGTTTAACTAAGGTGCATTGTGTGTGAAGTGAGAGCTCCATTGATGGATGGAAGGACCACCACATTGTATCCTCCATCTCCACCATTTTTGGCTTGGAAGGAGATGCTTTCTCAATCACCTATATCTCTACTATGTCCCACAAAACAGACCTATGTAATGTCTAGATCTTTTTTGTTTTTTTTTATTATTTCTGTTAGTTGGTGATGCAATTTATTGTTCTTGTTGTTCTTATATATAATTCCATTGGAAGTTCAAAATTAAATGTTTTGGCAGTTATATTTCATTTTAGAAAAAAATGGATTTCTTTAGAAACATTTAAGAAAAAGAAAATTTATTTTATTTACTTTCTTGGAATATTTTGTACATTTTTTTTTATCTATCATACTTTTATTTTGTTTTATTCAAAATAGTATTTTATATTTTATTCCCTTATTCAGAATATGATCATTTTTCAACTTCTATTACTAATTAATCACTTTAATCTTATTCATTCCTTCATTTTTTGAAAAAATAATAGTTAAGATATATTTATTTAATATTTTAAATTTTATTGATACAAATATATGTTTGGAGGTATTTATAACCGTGGTTTTTTTTATTAATTTTAAATTCTTGCAATTTTTATTTATAAATAAGGTTTTTAATTGTATATCATTTTTATTTTTATATAATGTATTTTACTATTGATATTTTATTATATCTTAAAATATTTTCACAAATAAATATACACTTAAGTATATGTCATATTTTCGTTATGTTAACAAATAATGATTAAAGTTGCAGTGTAATATTAAATAAACTACTATTTATTATTGTCATTATCTTGAAGTATAATACCGAAACAATTTTTCTAATATAATTTATCCATTGATAAATAAATCTCAGGCCTAATTTATTCTCAATTATGAATCTAACTCCTTACACAATTTTCAACATGCAATAAAGTCAGCAAATTACAATGAATGCATATAATATTTTTTTATAAAAGGTTGAAAATCGAAATCCATCTTAAATTCATTCCTAAAACAAATCAGAAAATAAGAGAAAAATGGTGGAAACAAATCTAACAAATACACTAATCTATGTTTTACATTAGTTGTACATTTGAAACATAAAAGATAAAATTATTTAAAGTAATTTGAAGTTGTCTTTAAATTAAGCAAACACAAAACATGCATTTTTAAGACAAAGGTGTGTAAGTTAAAAACATGGAACGCAATCATAGTGATCCAAAAACTGATTTGGTTTGGTTTGGTTTGTTTTTGATGAAAAACTTTACCAAAGATAACGAATCTGTTCCTTCCTCTGCCTCTCAGTTTTCTGCCAATGGTAGGCCACTTTGCAGTTGCACACTCGCCAAACGACAACAATCACGCGTTACACAATTTCAATCCATAATTCAATGCAATCCCTTTTGCCCCTATGCCACAAAATTAATTCATCATACCTTAATTAATGTTCAAAAAAAACCACCCATTACTTAATTCATCGTGCTCTAACATTATTAATTAGATATTTATAAATAAATTGAACAAATTTTATTAAAATAAATTTTTATATCATATTATAAAATAAATTTAAATTTGATTTATCTTTATATAATCAGTATATATAAGATGAAAATTATTATCACCATGTATTAATATATAATTAAATATTTATTTGTGATTCGATAATTTCAACAAAATTATTAAGATAGATTTTAATATTATCACTACAAGAAAATCATGAAATAGAAACCAATTTTAGAGACAAAAAATAATTAGTTGTTATAGTGACTAAATTAGATACCATTTTAAAAACTAAAAAAAAAATTGGTTTCTAAATTAGTTTTTATTATTTTTAAATAGTTTCTAAATTGGTATATAATTAGCTACCAAAGTTTTAACTACCAATTATTTAGATTTTAAATTTTGTAGCAAAAAACTTGGTTGTTAATTAGAAACCATTTAACAATAATATAAACTAATTTAGAAACCAAAAATAGTTGTAGTCTCTAAAATAGTCTCTAATTTAGTCACTATAACAACTAATTATTTTTTGTCTGTAAAATTGGTTTCTATTTCATGATTTTCTTGTAGTGTACATTTCATATTATAAAAATAAGTTTATACAAGATAAAAATTGATTCTATCATCGATTTGATTTTTTCTCTAATCGTAGTAGGATTGTTAAGAATTACGGTAGCATGTTTTGTTTAGTTTAAGTTTGATTAATTTTGTTTGATATTGAAGAAGAGGAATGAACATGTGAGATGAAGATGAAGTGGATGTCCCATTTGTATTGGAAATAAGGATCCAATTTTAGTTGAGTGGGGTTTGTGTGGTGGTGATGATTCCTAAGGCGTTGCATGCTTGCAAACACAACTTTCATTGGACATGGTTCAAGGACTTTCTCATAAAGGCCATCTAGGGCTAAACTAAAGGTGCTTGGTCCTTAGTTTTCATGTGCTGGTGGAGTCCATATCCCACATGCATTTATGCTATTCAATGTTCTTACACCAATCACTTCATCCACTTAACTTTACAATTTATACACTGCTCCTAATTACTTATGGACATAGTTTTATCATCTTATCAACTTATTTGGTTTTACTATTCCTGCTTCATTAGTTTATGCATGCATTAAATACAAGTTTTAAAAGTAAATATTATACCAAAAACTCTCAAGAGAATTTAATGTCCAAAACTAAAACATGAAATCTCATATTCCTCAAATAGTGACTTCAAGGGTCACAAGGCATGGATAAATAATTACCATTTATTCTTTCTAAAGTGAAAAATAAGTCAAAATCCCACAGCTAGCTTTCAAATGAAGGAAAATGGAAAATAAAAAATGGAAAATTCGCAAATCATGGTTTGCTCAAAATTTGCCTTTCCCTCACACTAGGAAAAGGAACACAAGTATGTGGTTGTCTTTCACTTTGTCTTTTTGATGTTGAAATTAACGTGTAATAAAAACAATCAGTGCATACATCGCTTTTTCTTTCGTTCTTAAAGTCATTGTCTGAGTATGTACACAATCACAAATCAAAAGAACCATTTTTCTTGACAAATGTATTCGAATATTATTGCATTCCCCTTTATTTTTGGAATGAATCTTTCTTTTAAAAATATGTTGGAGATGCCAAAAATCAACTAGTTCATGCTATACGTTTAGGTGATAACCAAGTTAGTACGTGTTTGGAAATTTGATTCTCTTACTTTTTTCATAAAATTCCAAAAGTTATACAAGAATAAGGTATTATAACTCATAGGTGATGTTAATGTTTAAACAAATTGTTTCCCCCAAAGTTTTCATTCACTATTCACATAATCTTCAACAATTGATTCAAATAATCTTCGACAATTGATTTTTGGGAAAAAAAATATTATTAGATATCACACATTAACTAGAGATAATAACATTTCATAATATATATAAATGAGTGCAAACTTCATCTTATAAGTTAGTTTTGTAAGATTGAGTTAGACTTAAAGTTTACTTTTTAATATGATATCAGAGTAACCTAAAATTTATCATAACGAGAGTTTGTTTGGCTTATTAAGTCACTCGTTATCGGACCACTATCTCGACGTGTGAGTCGACTAAAGATAAAGACATTTTATAATATATTGGTAAGACATTTTTTATGCGTTCCTACATTTTTCTTCCTGCACCCCTACATTTTCCGAAATACCCAAATTACCCTTAACTATTTTGGGTGGTTTTGGAATAGGAGATGTTTTATAAGCAAAAAATGTTTATGGAATAGGAAATCTAGAAAGCAAAAAAACAATTCTAGAATTCCCATTTCAGAACACATTTTTTTGACTTCCAAAATGATAAATTCAAAATTCAAAATATATGTTCCGAAAAGGGTATTCCAAAATTCAAAATATATGTTCCCAAAAGGGTATTACAAAATGGTTACACTTTCTAAGAATAGGTTATGGAATGCCCTTTCTATAATGCAATATGCATTTACTTATCTAAAAACGCACCAAAATCATGAATAAAGAGAAGGAATCTCACCGTTGTTGCTTGCTCTCAACAGTACCCATGAAAATGCAGAGGAGAAACAAGGAGGGTGGTTTGGCTTTGGGATTTTTAAAACTTCCAAGTTAATTTTGTAAATTAACATGAATGTAGGGGTGCAAGAAGAAAAATATATGGGTGCAAACCTTAATTTATAAACCGGTAAGATTAGTTAGATTTCAAATCCATTTCTTAATAACTATATAATTAATTAAGAAGTTTTTTTTGACAATGTATTATTGCATGTTCACACTATAAAAATTACACTATTATTTAATTATTTTTTTATTAGCAAGAACACTGTTATATAATTTTAATAATGTACAATACCTTCTTAATTTTTTATTAGTTCACAGATTAACACACATTAATTTCTTTAACTGCTATGTTTAAAAAAGAGGTAATTTATTGCTTCGTATAAAATGTTTAAGAACTATGTAGCACAAACATTAACAGAGACACTTATACGATACGGACACGGATACATAGATATGTATAATTTCTAAAATGTAGGACACAAAGACACGAATCTATATATTATATAATTATGAATTATATAAATTGACAATAAAGATTTATGTGCACAAGTATGTTTTAGCTTTTTTTAGCATAAAGATGTTTTTCATACTAAATTTGTGCAATAAGTTTAAGTTTTTAAAAAAATTAATGTATTTCTTCTTTTTAAAATTGTGTTAGAACTGCGTTAGAATTGTCAGAAATCTAACAAATATTTTTTGAATTGAACACTTCACCGATACGTATCCTACGAGTGTCATACAAATTACGATGTCCGATATGGATACGCCTTTTGAGAGGAATATCTGAGCCTTCATAGTTTACGAAAGCCACATATGCTTGGAGGAAAAAAAGGCAAAAAAAAAAATAAGTGTAAGAAATCAACAAAAAATTGTTTAATTTTTCCTCACTGTTTTTGTTTTCCTTCGTTATATAATATGAAAATTACTAATTTGCATTTTGCTTTAAGAAATTATTATTTTTCCCAAATACCTAATAGCTGATAATATATATATATATATATATATATATATATATATATATATATATATATATATATATTTTTTTTATTTTTTTTTAAATATTTTTTTTTTATCTTAATATACTTTTAAAATTAAATATTTTAGTTTATGTCTTTTCTATATCAATTATACTTCTCACATCACATGTCTCTTAAGTTGTGTCATATCTCAAATAATTTTGAGTGTTAACTAATTACTAAGTTGATTTTTATTATTTACATTATTATGAACCGTATAACAGACGAGAAACATATAAATTGTTATGATAAAACATTTAAAGAATAAAAGAAAAAATTTAAAACTTTTCAAAATTTTAAATCAAAATAAATAAATAAAATATTTTATTTAGAGGCTTATATAAAAATATTTAACTTATTATGTCCTCAACTTAAAAAAGAAAAATATTTATTAAATATTCAAAATAAAATTTGAGAAAATGAAACTTACTCAACGATTTTTCTTGAACATTTGATTTTACACTTACAATTTTGTTTAAAGTCCACAAGAAAACAACGTTTAAATTATTATTGTTGGGACCGAAACGTACGTATTGTTAAACATGGGCTTGGTACCATTTTGACATTTAAGTTTGGGGAGTTACTTCCTGCACCCCTACGATTTTCTTCCTCACCTCACAATTTTTAAAATTCCAAAGCTAGCTTTGACCTTTTATTTGAAAAAGGGCATCATGAAATGAGATGGTTTGACATTGTTCTTGTTCTTCATTCATTTGAGGTGCTAGTGGAGGGTCATTTTAGCTTGTGAAGCAAGTGAAGGAGTCGGTTGCGTTGCTGAAATGTTAGTTTACTTTTAGAGATAAGAGTTAAGTTTTTTTTTAAGAGCTTGACTGGTTATGGAGTTTCTGTGATTCCCAAAAATCAGGATCTGGGATTGTGCTACGGATTGATCAATCCAGAAGTGAAAATGTGATTCTCAGATTCGTTGATACGTAAGTAAATCGTTTTGTTTTCCGGATGAGGGAGTGTTTTGGAAGCAAATTTTTAATAAATTGTTGACTTATGGATTGCTAAACCCGAAAGCCTAATTTCTATTACAAATTTGTTGATCCAAAAGTTATTTTGACTTATGGATTTGTGAATCTGAAATGCATTTTTTGAATTATGGATTTGTGAATTCAGAATGGATTTTTTGCATTACGGATTTTGAAATCTGGAAACATATTGTGGATTTACAAATATGAAAAATTACCAGATTCTCCAATCCATGATTTTTGCGGATTCAATATTTCAGAAGACGAAAACCAAAGTGCGGATTCTTTGTTTTGTAAACCAGTGCATGTATGAAATCACAACATATGTACTGCGAAAAAAAAATGCAAAAAAAACAAAACTATAGATCCAAAAACTGAAAAAAATTACTTACCTTCTTCTCCGAACAGAGAACCACCAAGAGAAACTACCGAAGCACCGCCAAGTCGTCGGAGACACCACCGACCACCACTAAGAGAAAAGCCTTCCTATGCCAAGAGATGGAGCACCACCGTTGTTGAGAGAGCAATGTAGTCTGTCTGTGTGCAGTATGTGCAAAGGAAGAAGAAAGAGTAGATTGTGAGTGTTGTATGTATTTTAGGATTTTTAGAAAATATTAGGTATAAATTTATCTTTGCATAACATTGTAGGGGTGTAGGAAGAAAAGCACATGGGTGCAGGAAGAAACTGCCTTAGGCCCGACAAGGTTAGGCATATGGGTTTTCATCCAATTTGTAGGATTTTTCTTACTGTACCCCACAATTTTCATCCTTCACCTCCCTATTCTTTAAAATTTTAATTTTGTTTTTTTTTTCTTTTTCTTAACATGTTAGCATAAACAATAATTGTGTAATTGAAGGACTTAAAAGACGAGGAAACACATTGATATCTCCTATTGTTTAAGTTGTTGTTAGAGATAGTGATCAATGGGAGAGGGTATTCAAGAGGCTTAACCATGCACATCGTGGCTATGCATGATTATTTGACTAGAGTGATGATTGAAGAAATTAGAGATGTCACAACTCTAGTTCCAATACTAACAATGGAGGTTCAATTAGTGGGAGAGACACTTAGAACATTCATTACATGACCTACACACCTAATTAAGGCAATTTTAAAAAATAATAAGTATTTTTGTTTTATTTAGATTGATACACAATGCTTGTTATTATGTATATATATTTTCTTTATTTAGATTTATACAATATTAGTTATTATGCTTTATAGAATCTCTTAAAAGGAGCAAAAGGCCTCAGTTGCATCTCATTTTAACCTCGAGCCCCAACCCCAACTCCCATAAAATGTTAATCCAATTTAAGAGTTGGTTAGAGTTTCACATGATTTGTTTCAAGCATCTTGTGTAATTCCTTGGGATGAAAGAATCTTTGGCATCAACAATGGTAATAAACCATTGTACATGGAATCATATGTTGAACATTGCAATCATTTAACTATGGGTGATATGAGTACACTTTAAGTCTATTATTTTTTCAACTTTTGTTTGATGAAATCAACCATTATCACTAATATTTATATTAACAACGTAGATATATAAATAAATTATTTGTCAACATGAAGAATGTTTATATCTATGGTTTTCTTGAACCTCAATCCATAAAAAAAGTTTGGAATAAAAAAATGGAATGTCATACATACATTCATTGGTGGATTGATGAATCCAAAAAAATAAATTACATAACCCCTTTTATTAATGCGTAAGTACAACTCACTCACTTTAGAGCTTACATAATTAATTCAACATCATTAATTAATTTGCTTATTTTAGGTCTCGTTGACAATTGATGATTATTTGTCCCAGAAACAATATTATAGTGTGATTTTGTCCATTACATAGAAAGTCAAGCGTAGACTTAAAAGTTGTAATATGAGAGTATGTTTTAATTACAAATTAATGTGTTTTTTCATCTAATATATTATAAATCACTAATGACTTTTTTTTCTCTCTTCATGTTATTAATGTTTGCAATGTCTTAGATGATAAATCCACTTCATTTTCATATAATATACGTTGGATTATTCTAAGGTATTTTAGTTTTGCATTGAAACTATTATAATCATTCTTATTAACTTTTTTATAAATTAATTTAGTTAAATTTCATATATTTGGACAATAGACAACAATTAAGCTTTGAGAGTGTGACCACTACATCATGCATTAAATATTAAATGAAGATCATAACCTGTGTCAGTAGTTTTTGTTCTTGGAAACATCTAATAAACTACTTCAAATATTATGAAAAAAAATCATATTTTAGTTTCATACATGCTATTATAAAAAAATATTCATTTCCAATTGCAACATTTTAGTGTTGAAAAATGATTAAACAAATATATAATTCAAGAAATTCATCATGAAAAGACAAGTATTGAAAATTAATATTTGTTATATTTAAAATATTGTGTTATTTGAATAATATGTTTTGTTCTAGTTAATTAAGATTTAGAAATTAGTTTATATATATGATTTCACCTTGACAATCACTATAACAAATTATTTATTTACATATTGATTATTACATATGAATACAAATTCGTATGTAAATTGAGCGTTACATACGAATATTTATATACGAATTTAATTCAGTATGTAAATACACATTACATACGGATTTTTCCAAATGTAAACCAAAAGTAATTACATACAGACATAATTCATATGTAATTTTGGCGCCATGAAGCAGGAATAATTACGCCCGGATCATATCTATACATATAACATTACATTTTTAATTTAAAAAAGCGGAAATTGTTACATACGATTTTATCCGTATATAACGTATTACATATTTAATTAAACAAACGGAAATAGTTACATACAGATTCTCTACGTATATAAGGTATTACATATTTAATTGAAAAAATTGAAATATTTACATACGAATTATATTTGTATACAATGTGTTACATACAAATTGTAAAAAAGAGAAAATAGTTATAGATTATATCCATATGTAAAGCTCACTAATCTCTCAAGCAGAGTTTCTTTACTATATTCAAATTCAATGTGTGAATACATGGGGGAGGACACCCTTTATATAGGAAGGAGTGACCAGGAGAGCAAGATGAGAGGGGTAGAAAAGGGAGAGGAGAGGGGCGACCTAGGGTTTGACTCTAGGTCTATGTCGTCCCCTAGGCCTAGTTTCTAGAAACTAGGTTAAAAACCCTAATCCTAGGTGCCTTGTCATAAAAAGTGGACTTAGGCAGAAGCCCAAAATATACTAAGTGCACTCTAATCTAGCTTATTCTTCTTTTTAGACACCTAAAGTGAGCCCAAATTATTTACAAACACTTGTCCTTTAAAAATACCAAAAGAAAGAACATTTGTGTTGTGGCATATGTCCTGTCTTTCTTCTACTGAGGTCCTTCTGATATTTGGTGGGGTTTTGTCTTGCAGGCTTAGATGACTAATCTAATTATGAAGTGTCTCTTGTGTCCTTGTTCATCTGCTTGTCTAATTGGGTTGTATGATGCACCCCATGTTGTAAAGAATTCAACCTCAAATTTAGAACTCTTGTAAATAACATAGTTAGTTTGTTCACAGAGAAGATAAAAATAGTGCTAGGGTTGGGATGTGAAGCAAACTTATGTTCATTAAGCTTTGGGAGTTCATATGGATGAATTCTATATACAGGCCATGTTTGGGAAGAATATTTGGGGATGAAATGTCTTTTTGAGAATCATCTTAGAAGGTGAGAACCTTTAGAAGGTACTTGAATATCATCCTTAAATTTCTCTATCAAAGATGTAAAGTATTTAGAATCATTAGGTAATGAAAAAGATAAGGAAGAGGAACACCTTGGAGGTGCAATTTGCATTTTTGTACGGGTCAACATGATTGTTTTTGTAGCGTGAGGTCAGATGATGATACCCGTTTTGTCTTTTCTTTCTTCATCTTTTTTCATGGTCATCTTTTCTTTCCTCATTAACTTATTTGGAAAAGAAGGGTTTTAATATAATCTTATGCCCTTGGAAGTAGAAAGAAATCTTATTGGTATGACCATCATGTAAATCTTTTTTATCATATTGCCAAGGCCTTCTAAATAGAATATGTGTTGCTTCCATTGGCACAACATCACATAAAACTTCATCTTTTCCTATGGCAAAAGTTATGATGACTTGTTTATTAACCACAATTTCACCCTTTTCACTAAGCCATTGTAGTTTATAGGGCTTTGTATGCGAGATAATGGGTAATCTAAGCTTTTCCACAACTCTTGTACTTGTTACATTAGCACAACTATCCCCATCTATGATCATGGAACATAACTTGTTGTTGATAAGGCAGCAAGTGTGAAAAATATCTTCTCTTTGGGTTTCATCAAAAGGTTTTTGAATAGTCCCCAAAATTCTCCTTACCACCAGTAAGTCACCTTCACAAGGTATCTCACATTCATTTTCACTAGGGGTTTTTGAAGGGGTAGGGGAGTTAGACCTAGAAGATTGATCACTATTGTCACTTACTACTATCCCCCCTTTTACCATCATGGTTATTTTGTTAGGGCAATTTGCTGCTATATGACCAAAACCTAAACATTTAAAACATTTTTTATTTGAGTTTTTGGTTGGCGATTTAGTCCTAGAAGGAGAAGGATTGTCTTTAGAAGTTTGTGGGGGTGGATTCTTTAGAGGAAGTGGAAGGGTTATCTTGTTTTGGAAATTTATTTTTATCCTTCCAAGATGAGTGTAAAAGCCATCATTATGAGTATATTTCAAGAATGTTTTCCTTAAAAGTTGTGATTCAACCTTGATGGCTAGGTGAACCAATTTTTCTAAAGATGTATACTCCTAAATTTGTACAACATTTTGAATTTATCTTCTTAATCCACTCACAAATCTAGCAATCTTTGACTCTTAATTTTCATGCATATTAATCTTATTCAGAGTTACTTCTAAATCTTTGAATTATTCATCTACACTCCTAGGTCCTTGATGAAGTCGTTGGAGCTTCAACAAGAGTAATGACTTCATCAAGAGTTCCTTCCTATAATGAGGAGGAACAAATCGCACACGCATGCATAACTTTAAATCACTCCCAGAGACCACGACTGACCTCTTGTTTAGCCCAATGTCCATTATAGTTTGATGCCACCATTGCATGGCATAGTCTAAAAATTTTAGGGAAGCTAACTTAACTTTTTAGTCCTCTTTGACCTCATACACATTAAAAATTTGTTCTACCTTAGGTTCTCATCCTAAGTACACATTAGGGTCACTTTCCCCACTAAAACTAGGTAACTTTACAAAAGGAAAAGAACTCTTTGGTTGGTGTTGATGATGGTGCCAAGCTTCATAATTCTGCACTCTCCATTCTTCTTCTTCTTCCTCTTGACTCCCATAGTGCATATGATACCTTGTAGTGTGTCTAGGTTCCCGCCTCTCTCTTTAGCTAGCCTCTCTTGAGTATCTTCTAGCCTTTGCATTCTTTCCACTAGTTGCCTCATTTTCTATTCTTTGTGGGCCAAGCTTGATGAGAATCAAGTAAAAGAGGATTTTATTAATGAAGGAAGAGGCCATTCACCATCACACTTGAAGTTCTTCCTTCTAGTCTTCTCAAAATTAAAAGAAGACATAAAATAAAGAGAGGCCCAAGCCTAAAGCCCAAGCCCAAGTCCATCCTATAAAGGGCAAGACCAAGTATTAAATAATAAAGAATATTGTTGAAGGTGCTTAGAGGGAAACATTAGAAACCTCTATTGTTAAAGCATCTTTTAGTCTTTAGTTAGGAGTTTTAGGGGGGGTGTGTTAGTAGATAGGTGTAGGAGTAAATAAGGAGGTGCCAAAGTGAAGGAAGAGGTCACACCTTCCTCATGCTTTGTTTTAGGCGCAAATTCTAGAAGCTTTTTGGGAGGGAGTTTTTGAATTTGTGTAGCTTATATTTCAGCACCTTAGGCTATAAATAGAGGTGCTCTCTTTGTAAATTTCAGATTGGAATTAATCTAAGAAAACTCTACTCAAATTTTGAGTGATCATTGGAGAGCTTTTGAGCCTTCTTCTCTAGTCTTATCTTGATGGATCCATGGAGTCCTCAAGTGGCGGCAGCACTCTCATCTAGGAGCATTCCACACTTCTAGTGGCGAGATCATCCATCATCCTTCCATCTTCATGAGCATTTCTTCTCTCCTTCCTTTCTTCTTTGTTAATTCTTTGTTCTAGCTTGTTGTCTTGTTGTTTGGTTCGGCTATTCTAGTTTTCCAGCACCTATGTTTTGTTCTTTGCCTTTTAATTTCATTTTTTTCGGTTGAAATGTGTTCTTATGCAATTCTGTTCGGTACTTCTTAGTTTTACCTCTTTTTGTTGGTTCAATTTGACAATATGTGGAACATCCAAATGAGTTTGGGATTTGGTACTAGTTTTTGGTGAGTTCTTGTCTTAGAACAATGATCCAACTCTAAGAAAAGTGCCTCTATAATGTCCAACTCAAGGTGATTCCTAAGAATGTCAAGAATCATTCTCTATATGGCTAGTGGAATCACATCAAAGCTCCTTTTAGAATTCGCAAGCTCCCCCAAAAGATGTGCCTTTTGAGGAGATTGTGGCTTTGAAGACTCTCCTGAAGACAAATGAGCCATGATTTTGCACAAAAGAAAGTAAACAATTAGTGAAAATAACAATTTAGTGCACTCACTCATGTGTATCATGAAAAAAAAAAATTAAATTCACTTAAGGAAAATTTGAACTCTAAAAGTTCTACACTTGGTAGCAACACTTCAAGTGAAAGAAGTCAAAGCTCTTATCACTCGCTCACCAAAGAAATCCCAACAAAACTTAAGAAAGATTTGAAGAGAAGCCAAAAAAGATAAAAGAAAGAAAGCTAAACCAAATTAGAATTTATAGGATGACAAAACTTTTAACAAGACAAACAAGAAAAACACTTATGAAGACTCAGAGAAACTTACTTAAACTTTTAACTATGAAATTTTGATTTTCTTAGAAATTGTAAAAGCAAGAAGGATAAAATTCCACAAATATAAAAACAATTTGCCACATAAAGGGAATCCTCTTAATATTTTAATCTTGAAAAGTGAATTGCATTCAAATTGTTTTTGAATTTTTTTTATGGATTTAAAATGTCCACATTCTTGACATGCATACTTTTACTTCACTTTCAAATTTTCACAAAGAGAAAGGGATTCGATTCATATGATCACTTGAATTCTTTGTTTATAACTAAATCAACTACCATTTAAACAATTTCTAGTTGCTTTTAGTTTTTCACAATTAAAAGCAAAATAAGTAGAAAAGAATGAAAAACTCCTAGAACACTAAGAACATAACACTAAAGCAAAATAGGTAACGAAAAAAATGACACAAAAAAATTCAAAAGCATAAATTAAATTGCTTAATGAATAAAAATGTGGAATTGTAAATGACAAGAATTTAAAGGTAGAATTGAAATTGCTTGAAGATAAAAGCAATAACTGAAATGTGTTAAAAATTAAAGGCAGAAATAAACTCAAAAGCAGTTAAGCACAAGATAACCATGCTCTGAATACTACATGATGTGAGTTGATTTTAAGATTGCACATTTTATGGCTTGCACTTTGTTTATGGTTTTTTTATTTATTTTTAAGCAGAATATAGTGAGAAACTTAACCAAGTGGTTAAGTAAGTGTAAAGGTTCACTTCTAGAGGGAAAAGAGAAAACACAATTATATGGTGATGATGATGAAAAAGTGCAGAATTAAAGCATATAATGGAAAGCAAATAGATGCAAAAACCAAAAAGGAAAAGAAGAACACAAGAATATAAAAGGAATGGAAATGGAGCAAGGAAGGAAGGGATGAAGAGATAGAGAAAGCTTATGGATGATGATGGTGGTCACACCACTTGGAGTGGTGGGAGACTCCAAGATGAGTGGTGAAGAGCCGCCACTTGAAGTGCACAAACACCCAAGATAAGACCCACAAAAAGAGAGCACTCAAGACTCACTCAACACTCTGACATAGTTTCTTTTCTATTCAAAATTCAATGTGTGAATACATGGGGGAAGACACCCTTTATATAGGAATGAGTGACTTGGAGAGCAAGATGAGAGAAGGGTATAAAAGGGAGAGGAGAGGGGTAGCATAAGGTTTGACTCTAGGCAAATGTTGCCCCCTTAGGCCTAATTTTTAGAAACTAGGTTAAAAACCCTAATCCTACGTGCCTTGTCATACAAAGTGGGCTTTGACACAAACCCAAAATATACTAAGTGCACCTTATTCTAGCTTATTCTTCTATTTAGACCCCCAAAGTGAGCCCAAATTATTTACAAACACATGTCCTTTAAAAGGACCAGAAGAAAGAACATTTGATGTTGTGGCCTATGTCCAATCTTTCTTCTACTGAGGTCCTTCTGATATTTGGAGGGGTCTTGTCTTGTAATATGAGATGACTGATCTAATTGTGAAGTTTCTCTTGTGTCCTTTTTCATCTACTTGTCTAATTGGGTTGTATCACAATACCTCACCTCACGCTGTAAAAACAATCATGTAGGCCCATATAGAAATACAAATTGTACCTCCAAGGTGTTCATTTTCCTTATCTTTTTCATTACCTAATCATTCTAGATACTTGACATCTTTGATAAAGAAGTTTATGGATGATATTCAAAAATCTCGTAAAGATTCTCACATTCTAAGAGGATTCTCACCAAAAAGTCATTTCATTCCCAAATATTCTTTCCAAACATGGCCTATATATAGAACTCACTCATATGAACTGCTAAAGTTTAATGAACATAAGTTGGCTTCACATCCCAAATCTAGAAATGTTTCTATCTTCTCTATGAACAGACTAACTATATTATTTTCAGGAGTTCTAAATTCGAGGTCGAATTCTTTCCAACTTGAGGGGCATGATACAATCCAATTAAACAAGGATATAACCAATGACACAATTTTTTTTTTCACTATTAAGTCAGTCATCTCAGCATCTAAGACAAGGTCCCACCAAACTTCAGAAGGACCTTAGTAGAAGAAGAATTAGACATAGGAAGAACATCAGATGTTCTTTCTTCTGGTCTTTTTAAAAGACAAGTTCATGTAAATAATTTGAGCTCACTTTGGGGGTATAAATAGATGAATAAGCTAGAGTAGGTTAACTTAGCATAAATTAGAGTGTACTTAGCATAAATTGGGCTTGTGCTAAACCTACCTTTCATGATAAGTGCACCTAGGTTTAGGGTTTCTTTGACCTACCTTCTAGAAGGTTTCTCACAAATGACACCCCTACCCCTCTATCTTGTTCTCTAGGACACTCTCTCCTATAAATAGAGTGTCTTGCCTCATGTATTTCATACATTGAATTTTGAAATAGTAAAGAAACTCTACAGGAGTGTTTAGTGAGCTTTGTCTCCTAGAAATTGGGTTTTACATTGGGTGTTTGTGTACTTCAAGTGGCGACTCTTCACCACTCATCTTGGAGTCTCTCCCCCCTCCAAGTGACGTGATTCTTTATTTCATAAGCATCTCTTAATCTCTTCACCTTTTTGTTTTTCTTTCCTTTTCCTTATGCCATTCTTCCATACATTTATTAATTTATGTTTGCTTTCTTCATCATCTTATGTTTCTTTTCATGTCCTTTAATTCCACACCTTCATCATCATATTCACCATATTTGTGTTTTCTCTTTATCCTCTAGAAGTGAACCTTCACATTTACTTAACCACTTGGGTTAAGTTCGTGTCCTGAGAATTTTTTTTGAGTTTCTCACCATAATTGTTAATTAAACAAATCATAAATAAAAAAGTAACCTCTAAAATGTGTCAATTTAAAATCAAGTAACATCACCTTTTACACCTCGTATAAAGATAAATGCTAGCAGTATACTTTTTCAACACATTTCTTTATTGGTTGAAATTTATGCTAGGTTCAGTGAACAAGAAGTAGTAGGACCATAAATAAGGAGCAATATTTTACAGGACACATGAATTTTAATTAGTACTTGTCACCGGATTTCAATATTCTCAGTTTTTATTCAATGTCTTACGTCTTAAATTGTCACCTGTAATAAATCCTGGATGAAATGTTGATTGAAAAATATACACTGTTATGGCATTATACAACTCATCCCTTTGGGAATTGGTTCTGATTTCGCAAGAACATTTTTGGTTGTTAGTTTTTATTTTTATCTGCATTGTCTTTGTGTATCTTATTTAAATGAAGCTGGTTACATCTATATAATTGAAGTGAATGGAAACACCTGTTGAGTCTTTTCCAGGAAAAATGATCCCCGTGGGGCTATTGAACGTGTTGGTCGGGGTTTTTTCATTTTCTTAACGTGTAATGGCTTCATTATTCTATTTAGTTGTGTGGTACGTGAAGTATTTTGCATTTGTTTTCTCCTATCAAGCAAACACCAACTGTTGCATACTCAAAAATATTTTTTTTGCAAAGATGTTAACATTACTTTGTTTTCTTATAGGGTTATCCTGGAAAATATTATTGCCCAAGGATGAACAACATGAATAAACCAGCATATGCTGCAACATGCACACATTCACCTGCAAAACTAGTTCTTGTATTTGTCTCATCCCGACGCCAGACAAGACTTATTGCACTTGACCTGATTCATGTGCATACTCTATCTCACGTGAGAGATAATATTTATTCCATTGGATTACATTATGCATGACTTTATGACAAAGACAGATTATTGGTTGAGGAACTATTTGGAAAAAACAAAACTCAGGCATACATCTGTGCCTTTAAAAATTGACATTTGTCTATTTATGTATTGAGAAAAAGAAATTGAAAGTTACATTTATTTAACTTGCCCTTAACTCATTAGTTTTATAATATTATGCAGATATTGGTTTGTACCAGCACATTAGCTTTTGGGGTATGAATCTTCCAGCTCATCTGGTGATTATCAAGGTGATACTATTTGGTGGCTCACTTACCCATCTTACAATACAAGTTTGTTACTTAAGTTGTAGTTTGTAGGGTTACTCACATGTTTTATGTTGCTTGCATAATCAAAGGGATATTTTGTAGCTTAGTACGACTGAGTATTAATAATTGCCTTTTTTAACATTTGAAACTGAAACCTTCATTGCTAGGATTCTTATCATCAACTTTGACATTTGAGTGCTTATTGTTAATTGTCATTGTTACAATTTGTTCTAATATGAATCAGGGTTCTAAGCTAATTACTTGGGTCAAAGTTTGTTTTTTGGCATCTCTCTGTCATGGGAACTAGTAAGTGCTGCGATATTTAGATTTTCCCAGTTCATAAATACTTATTAATTTATATTTTCTAAGGAATTTGGTATGTGATCTTCTTTCCGGGTGAATTTTTTTTCACCTTTAAATAAGATACTCTATTATTATGTGTTTTCTGCGCAGAACTTCAATTTGAGAATAATTGTGAAGATGGAGTCTTCTCAAAACTTATAGCCTATTGTTTGGTTGTTATTAGAGGTTCAGAAAATTTCTATAAGTTATAATTTTTTTCCACTAGTGAAAATACGACTACTTGATTTCAATTTGGATGCAAATTGCCAATTGAATATGTTGTTTATATTATTAGAATACTTTATTCTAATATTTTAGAATTAATATAATATTAAACTATTTTAGGATTCTTATCACATTCCACTTCCTTCAACAGATCAGTATCCAATCCAAAATTTTTATGATTATATCATTTTAACGAAACTGAAACACTATGAAATAAAATTCTTGACTTTTGGAGGAGTGTTGGCTACATAGTAATCTATAATCACATGCTTTGTTGTATGTTTTAATGATGAATTAATGGTCTATGTGTGATGTGTAGCGGGAAGTTCTAGATTTTAAATGTATATGCTATGTGTATGTAATTTCTATATAATTTTTTCTTACTGAGAATCGAGAGTGAGAAGGTCAGTGTTGTGTAATACATGTGAATGTAATATAAATCTTCTACTAAGAAAATATTTGTATGAAGTTTACTATACAATAGTGGAGTTGATCATGGTATGTATGGTATGGTATGATGATTTTTCCCACTAGTATACCACCTTTTTTCTTATATAGACGGTTTCATTGGTGGAGTTATCTTTGACATGGAAGATCTAGTTTAGGGGACTTTAATTTGTGTGGTGCTATCAAGTAATTAACTTTGATTTTTTTTAATATTTATTTTTTTTAATTCTTTTTTGCATAATAGACTTCTTTACTGTGTCAATGTGGACAAAATATCGATATCAAGATTGGAAAAGTTACATATTGTTTAGAAGGCTCACATACTTCCTATATCGAAGTTATTGTTGTGCTCACGGATACTGATGGTGTTACAGGGGATGATGACGCTTATCAAGTGGCGTTTGTATCATCTAATGACAATCTACGTATTTGGGACGTTCAAATGGCTGCTAGATAGAAATAACTAGCTAGCTAAATATAACATACGGTCAAGATGGACATGTCTTAAAAGAAATGATTATTCTTTCATTCTAAAATTGCAAATTAGACTAATGTGTAGTTCACATTATTTTCTCTGTATATCTATTTGCACCTTTCATATCTTGTGTTTTATATACGATGATTTGGAGTTCCTTTCGAATGTCTTGTGAAATTATACTTTTGTTCTTGTTCTTTTTACCCTTTTCAATTTTTTCATTTGAAGTTGATTATGAGCAAAACAATAATGTATTTTGTAGTCTATGTTATCTCATTATTTGGACTTCTCTAAATTGTGGTTTTCTATCATTGTTTATTGTTATATATGAGTGTATGTTTGATCTATGAACTTCCAATTTAGTTTGTTTGGAGCCTAATTTGAAACTGTTAAGAAATAATATTACATACGAAAAAATATTCGTTTGTAAATCTAATAGACAATTACATACGAATATATTCGTATATAATTACATATGAATTTATCCTATATAATCATATACAAATTTATCCTATATAATTATAAATGAATTTATTCGTATGTAATTACATACGGATAAATTTGTATTTAACTATGTTTTACATACAAATTTATTATATATGATTTTTTTTCCGTATGTAACTATGTTTTACATACGGATTTGATCTCTTACATACGGATTGACGTTGTACTAAATACCAAATTTTATTGTAGTGAATTTTGATATACTTTTAATGTATTTAAGTAAATGTTGATGTTTAGAATTATGTACAATTTTTGGTATTAATTAATCTGAACCAATAATAATTTTGATTTTTCACAATTTATTAAAGGTGGTTAAATTTATTTACAATTACAAGTTGGGAAATATACAAATTTTGTCTCTTTAAAAAGACATAAGATATTACAATAATTACACAAAAATCAATCTAATATATGTCCCTCCAAGCCATCCATACAATATGTCCTCCATCAACTCAAAATTAACTTGGAAGAACACATACTTTATTGATATTAGTTATAACCATTAATATTTCTTAATTTTTACATCGATTTAAAATTTGTTATAAAAACTAATAAGTATATTAGTTTTTATAACAAATTACATGATAGAGCAATGAAAATATAGATTCATGTTCTCTAGTGATATCCAATGAAAACCCAATGGAATGAATTCAAAAATTTACAATATAAAAAACGCAATCCGAACAGCATGCTCGGAACTTTTAAATTTATAGCCAGTGAGGTAAAAAGCAAGAAACAACAAAGACAAGAACTTGTGGCAATGCAACAAAACCTATTTTATATTTCCCTTCTTAACCTGAACGTGGTTAGGTTTTGTCGTTTGTATTTTTTGATATGGACAAGGTATTTTTAGTTTAATAGGTTAAAAACATTACATTACTCGCCTTTCCTATATAAAATCCACAAAGACCTTACATTTTGTCCTTCCCTTCCAAAGTTTCTTCTGCATCACCACTTACATAAGCATTCAATGGAAAGAAAATGTTGGTCACAAAAACTTTCAGTTGGTGTTCCTCTTGACCAATTGTTTTCAACATTTCATTATTCATAATCTCACATAAGAGGGGAAAAGCTAGCAGTTATCATTAAATTTATCAGTAAATCATTAATGTCTCTGTTCGTTAGTGTTTCTTACTTTCTTAGTTTGGACTCTTCTAAGTAGCCAATGGAAAAGATTTGTCCATATTTAGTTTTACAAGTTTGGATGAATGCCATTTCAAAAAAGTTATCTATATGTTAGTACAACACTGCAAATTTTATATTACAGAATAAAGGTAAACTTTAAATATTTGGTAAAATTTATTCAAAGTCCCAATAAAATGAATCTTACATGGATCTTACGTAGGTTATACGGGCTTATTTCTAGGTTATACAGGCTTAATTAATCATCCACAAAATCTATAGGTTATACGGGCTTATTTGTACACGTAAAGATATAACTATTTTTTTAAAATACTTTAAATAATATGTTTCTTAACTCAATAAATTCAAAATAAAAATTTCAAAATAGAAAGTGTGTTAAACGTTAAATTACAAGTAAAATATAAAACAATTTTGAGTTTAAAAGCAGTAGAAGATAATAATATATATTGATAGATAAAATAAATAAAGGAGAGTCAGAAAACATGATTGCATGTGGCTTGAAGGACGAGACAAGCAGAGATGTTTTCGGTGAGGTGGTGGTGATAATACAATGTGGAAGTTGGATGCAAATGGGAATGGAATAAGAAATGTAGTTATTGAATTTTTTATTGGTGAAATTATTGGGGATCCCTCTTTAATTTAATGGGAGACAATGATCAATGAATATTGGTAACTGATCCATTGAATATATTTAATGATGATCATTCCAAAAGTTTTTTTGGAATTGTAACTCTCTTGAAAATGTAACCAGCATTAATCTTTTTATGAAGAAGTCTTCATTTCCTTCTGTGCGTAAAGGGAACTTCTGAGGAAGAGAAGAACAAGCAAGTGAGAAGAGCAACGTAGAGAGAAATGAGAGAATAGATAACCACCATAATGGTGAGATTAGAAATCCTAGTGAGATGCTAGAAACACTTTGTATTGCATCATTCTTGAGTGAGATTAGAGATCCCAGTGAGATACTAGAGAGACTTTGTATTCCATTCTTCTTGGATGAGATTAGAGAGTAAATGAGAGAATAAATATCCATCATGGTGTGAGATTAGAAATCCTAGTAAGATACTATAGAGACTTTGTATTCCATCCTTGTTGGGTGAGATTGAGTGTTATCCTCACAGAGTGAGAGAAACAAATATTGTAATCCTACTTTCATAGTGGAGACATTTTCTGGTCTAGGTCTCGTGGGTTTTACTTCTCAAGTTGAGGAAGTTTTCCCACGTTAAAAATTCTCTGTTATTATTGTATTTGCTATATTTTCTATTATTTGCTTATTGCTTCCGCAAGTACCGATTTTGTATCTACACCAAAGGGGAGAATTAATTCTGATTTTCCCAACAGTGATATCAGAGCTTGGTTCTAATAGAAGATGGAAGGATTCATTACTCTTGAAAGACTTAGGTCCTGCCAAACAAATCCTTGGGATGAAGGTGATCAGAGATCACTCTAAGAAGTTGATATGGCTATCACAAGAGAAGTACATTGAGAAAGCTCTCAAGAGATTCAACATGGATAAGGCAAAACCTGTCAGTGTTCCACTTGCCAAACATTTCAAGCTAAGCACAATGTAATGTCCGACTAGTGAAGAAGAAAAGAAAGAGATGAGCAAAGTGCCTTATTCTTTTGTGGTAGGAAGCCTAATGTATACCATGATTTGCACAAGACCAAATATTGCCCATGCAGTTGGTGTTGTGAGTCGATTCTTGTCCAATCCTGACGAAGAACACTGGAATACAGTGAAGTGGATATTGAGATATTTGAGGGGAACTACCAAAAGATGTTTATGTTTTGGTAATGAAGATCCTGTGTTGGTAGGATACGCAGATGCAGACATGGCTGGAGATGTAGATTCTAGAAAACCCACATCAGGATATTTAACTACTTTTGTTAGGGGGAGTTGTATCTTGGCAATCCAAGTTACAAAGATGTGTTGCTTTATCAACAAATGAAGCAAAGTACAATGTCGCATCTGAAGCTGACAAAGAGGTAAAAATATCTTGCATGAATTAGGTCATGTTCAAGAAAGATATGTTCTCCATTGTGACAACCAAAGTGCAATCCACCTACCTAAGAATCCTACATTTCATTTTCGGACAAAGCACATTGATTATCGTTATCATTGGATACGAAATGCTTTGGAGGATGAAGAGTTACAACTAGAGAAGGTTCATACAGATGACAACTGGTCTAACATGATGACCAAAGCAATTTCAGCTAAGAAGCTAATAGAATGTTGTGGGGCAGCTGAATTATCGATACCCCTTAATTAAGTCAGGAAGGGGGAGAATTGTTGGGGATCCCTCTTTAATTTAATGGGAGATCATGACCAATGAATATTGGTAACACTGTTGTGGGGTAGCTGAATTATTGATACCCCTCAATTAAGTCAGGAAGGGGGAGAATTGTTGGGGATCCCTCCTTAATTTAATGGGAGACCATGACCAATGAATATTGGTAATTGATCCATTACATATATTCAATGATGGCCATTCCAAAAGTTTTTTGGAATTGTAATTCTCACTTGAAAATGTAATGAGTATTAATCTCTTTATGAAGAAGCCTTCCTTTTAATTCTCTGTATAAAGGGAATTTCTGAGGAAGAGAAAAACAAGCAAGTGAGAAGATAAACTTAGAGAGAAATGAGAGAATAGATAACCATCATAATGGTGAGATTAGAAATCCTAGTGAGATGCTAGAGAGACTTTGTATTCCATCCTTCTTGGGTGAAATTAGAGATCCTAGAGAGATAATAGAGAGACCTTGTATTCCATCCTTCTTAGGTGAGATTGGGTGTTATCCTCATAGAGTGAGAGAAATAAATATTGTAATCCTACTTTCATAGTGGAGACATTTTCTGGACCAGGTCCCGTGGGTTTTACTTCTCAAGTTGAGGAAGTTTTCCCACGTTGAAAATTCTTTGTGTCATTATTCTATTTGCTCTATTTTCTATTATTTTCTTATAGCTTCCGCAAGTGCTCATTATCTACACCAAAGGGAAGAATTAATTCTGATTTTCCAACAGAAAGTAATCTAACATAAAATTGAAAGCTTAATATATTGACTTATAATATTGAGCTTATTTTATATTGGATGCGGCTAACGTGAACTAAGTAGTAAAATATGTTTAATCCATAATCAAATTTTAAAAATTTATGTTTAAGTTTTAGCTTAAAAATATAAATCCACACCCTCATTAATTTTGGGTATATGGGCTTTTGCGCAAATAACCACATATATAACAATTAGACATTTTTATACTTGAAAAAAAAAAAATCTTCGTAATCTTAAAATCATATATCTTGCACATCTTTAGACATAATGTTTTGAACGTTAGGGTTTTAAATGAAACATTTTAAAAAACTTATAAAAGTCAAACACAACACATTCTAACACTAGTGCAAAAATATTGTTTATGTTAAACAAGAGCTTTGATATCTCCAAATCCATATGGATTTCTTAAAGGCTTAATGTTGCTTGTGTGTGTGAGTTTTGGGTAGTTTGAATTTGTAAATCCAATCTTAGTTAGGATTCAAAGTTGGTTTTAATCAAATCCTTTTGAAAAAGAGTGTTTTACAAAGAAGTGAAAAAACAACCAGTTGTTTTATCGTTTCAATCGGGTGCCAAACAAGAAGCTCAAGGATGTCGAGGAGGCTGCAACGACCAAACTTAAAAAGGTCGAGGTGCGTTCAACTCAACTCCACAAAGAAAATGAGCAACTAGCTAAAAGTGAGGAGGAGTTAAAGGAACAATGAGCTTGGTTCAATTGGGTTAGAGGGGTATGGTGTCAGGTTCAAAAAGAAAATGCGCGAAGCTCTACACTTTCCTCTAAATTTAGATATTTCTTTGTTTAATATAAAAAAGGATGTCATCAAAGGTAAATTAGTCAATGTATTGTTAAACTTAATGTAAATGAAGTTTGGTAATGAAATGAATGATTTATATTCTAGTTGAGTACTTGAGTGCAATCAACTATTCGAGTTCTTAGATAATTCATATGGTCTTACTTGTAAAATAACTATGTTTAATCAAACAACTTTAATATGATCAACAATATAATTAAATGTGCTAATCAAATAACTTTGATTCAAATAAATGTAACTAATAACCTCTAACCGAATAACTTTGATCTGATTAGTTATAACTTCAATAAAAATGTTTTAATCGAATACTTTGATATGATAAAAAAAACTTTGATCCGATTAGTTGCAAGTCATTGAATTCTCTAATTGAATAACTTTGATTCGATTAGTTGGAACTCGATTAGTTGGAACTGATTAAATTCCAAACCAAATAAATTTGGTTCGATTTTTCAACTCTTTGAAAAATATGAATAATTTTATTTATTCAAGTACGTGCCTTGTTAAAACCATGCTACGAAAAACTCTCATTGGGGATAAAATTCGAGGTAAGAAAAAAAAGTACATCATTCTTGTTACAAGAATCAAAATTTAAAATTAAAGTACAATTTCAACTATAATAAATCTTGAGGTGAGAGATGTTACATGTTTGAGGCAACAATTTGCTACTCAACCCTTCTAACTTATAAGCGCCATTTTGAAATAGAGTTAACAACCTGGTATGGGCAATCCCAATTGGGCACTAACTTTCCTTCTTTTTTTTTATCTTTTCGGGCATTGTCGAGTTTAACGCTACACCAAATCTCATTTCCAAAATCTTCATTATCTGACTTGTGTATTATATCATCTAGCTGATCATGATTACCTTTTCTCTGATCCAAGCTTCTTCTCAAATTTCTTGAATTGGGTAGAGCTTGATTCTCAGATTGGAATCATTATGTTGCTTGTCATAGGCTTTTCTTCGCTAGGAAGTTTCACCTAGCTCTACAACGATCATAATGTTTGCCTCGTAAGTCAAACGAAAATGAGTCTTTTTTGTCGAAGATTGGGGTGTGCAATGGTATCCCTACAAGATGTTGAGTATATCTGTGAACCATTAGACCTTTTGCATGATTGAGGTTCTTCTTAAGCTCGTTAAGAATGACTTTATTGGACGCTTCAGTTTGACTGTTCGTCTGGGGGTACTCGATCGATGATACCCAGTGTTTAATGTCGAGATACTTCAAAAATTGCTCGAAATGTTTATCGATGAATTGTTGACCATTGTTGGTGTCAATACAATCAGGCAACCCGTGCCTACATATCACATTCTTCCAACAAAACTTTTGTACCTATTGAGCTATAACGATTGTTAAAGGTTATGCTTCTATCCATTTGGTGAAGTAATAAATGACTATAATAAAAAATTTCACCTGACCTTTAGCCAGTGGAAATGGTCCAAAGATATTCATCCCTCACGTAGTGAATGGCCAAGGCGTGATGATGGAATGAAGCTCCTTTAGAGGATATGAGTGTAGACATCTCATCTTCTGAAATTTTTCACATCGCTCAATAAAAGAGTGGACGTCATTTCGAATAGTGAGCTAGTAGTTCCAACCCATAATACTCTTGATGTCATGCACTAAGCTTCTAAGTGTACTCCACATATGCCTCAGTGTAACCCTACCAAGACATATTATGTTTGATCTATATCCAAACACTTCAACAATGGTGAGAAAAATCCTTGTCATAAGGGCTCGCCACTGTACATGGTATAAAAAGAGGCTTGTTGTTGGACTCTTTTTGCTTCCACTGCGTCATTGGAGAGGACATCATACATTAGGTAATTGATGAGAGATGTCCAATTTGTCGAAGTGCTCAATCAAGTTCTTTGTTATGTGATAATATTTTTGTAATAGGGGCTCTTCAGCTTGAAATTCACCAGTTATTTGGCCTATCACTAGCTTGGAATTGTTGTGGCATCTGAGCTATTATACCCTTAATTCATGTGCAAGTTGTAACCTTGCTATTAAGGCTTCATATTGAGTATGATTGTTGAAAGTATCTAAATTGAATTGAATGGCTTGCTCAAGTGGAATTTATGCTAGACCCTATAGGATTCCTCTGATTCCATTGTCCTTTTTATTTGATGATCTGTCTACACTAAGGGCACACCATTCATGCTTCTCACTGACTTGTGGGAGTTTGATGAGGAAATTGACCAAGAATTCAGCTTTCATTGGTTATTTGCCTTCGTACGTGCGACCAAACTCAAATAATTCAACTAACCACTTGTTTAATTGAATAGTCAGTGCAGATGAAAATATTGAAGCATCATAAATAAGGTCTTAGTCTTTGTGCTAAGAAGATGAGGGCAAGGATGAGTTTATCAATAACTTGATACCTCTCTTCAGCTGGTTGTAGAGCTTAACTGGTAAAATATACATGACTCCATTTTTTTTCCATCTTTGTGTCGAGCTTACCGATGAGTGGGACACTGCCTAAATATAGTACAAGAGTGGAAGAAATTGTTAGAATATATGGTTGAAATAAGAGGTGGGGTGAATTGTTTTCACAAAGATTGGAGTTAGATTGAAAAGTTCAATTAAATCAATCAATTGAGTTACTTGTTCAACTAGTTATTTAATAGATGTACAATTCTATAAAAAATATAAACTTGTTGTTTATACAAATCAACTTATTGTTTTATGCAGAACACACAATACATAATATAAAACAATTTATCAGAGTAAGGAAAGGAGAATTCACATAGAGAAATTTATATTGGTTCACTCTTAACTAAGAGCTACATCTAGTCCTTAGCACACTACTGAGAATTTACTAGGTAATCAAAACCAGATTACAAAACAGTTACGAGTATTGATCTTGAACCCATCCAAAACACACAATACTCCCAATAACAACACTGATTTCAGAAACACTATATAAATCAATTTACAACTCAATACAAAATAAAAGAATGAATTAGAATACACCTGAGTTTTACACAATTGAAGAACAATAGAAGAAATAACATAGAATCATATTTCACACAATAGCAATGATCCAAGATATCAAGATTGAAAAACATTTTCAGTAAACTCTCTTCTTCTTGTTGTTTTCATTTTCTGTTAAAATCTCCACATAAAAAATAGTTCATTTATCAAAATAAATATTTATTTCGCTTTACATAAAAGACAAAAAGAAAACAAATTATTTTTAAAAACCGTTAGTGTTTTTCAATCGGTTGACGCGATAAATCAATTTGTTGAAAAACTTGTTATAGTCTTCAAATTTGAATAGAAGCTATTTCAACTTATTTAAAACACAAATCAACTTACTAAAATTTACACATATTTGAAAAACAAAACTTTCAAAAAAGATTTCAAATGATACGAACTTGGTTCATAACTATGTGCAAATTAACACTCAAAATCTACTTAACTATACTCAAGCATCAGCAAATTCTTCATGACAGATTTGGAAGTCATCAAAGCCATTTTGTTCAACAATCTACCCCTATTTGATGAAGACAAATCCCTAGTGTTGTGATGTAGATTTTTATTTAAAGAGATCCTGCAAAACAGAAAGACATATCATGCAATTCATACAATGCAAGTATAACAGGATATTCCAAACAGATTTACAAAGAACATTGTTTTTGCATAACCAAGCAATACAAAACAAAACTTAAAATAGAACTGTTCAAACAATTTAAAATGCAGAAATTTAAAACAAATTACAAACCAACAACAGAATAATCCTTCACAAATACAAAAAAAAAAGTTACAGAAAATAAGCAAGATAACAAAAATTAATTGTTTAAAGATACAATGACAAAGGTAAGATGATACAACTTTAAGTGTCCCTACCATATTGGAACTCTGCGAGCTGAGGCTGAAGAACTTAAATCTATTCATCCAAGTGTTGAAATCGTGCAACACATAATTCATAGTGATCTTTTTTATCACTAGTCGTGTTTTCCATGTGATTTATCATCAAAATTTCAAATTGGGACAAAGGAATCCCATGATCTATAGGCGGTTCATAACTTACAAGAGCATGCATTGTATAATCTTCTGCAGCATCAACACTTGGTCCAACCTCATCATCAAAACCTTCATTTCTACTTGATCCAGCAGAGGGACCAACAAAATCTGCATCATGTTTAACCCACATGTTATTCACTTTTATAAACCCCATTTTGTTTACAAAACTATTGCTAATCAAATGAGATGGCTTTACCACCTCTTCTAGTTCTTCATCCAGGTTAAATTCAAAATATTGTAGAAATTTTGAAACAAGAATAACATAAGGAAAATGGTAATCACTTAACCTCGCAGACTTTTGCATGTGCTCTTTGAAGAAATGGATCTAGTTGACTTTGATGTTCTTCATAATGCAATAGATCAACACTAGATCTTCTTCAGTAAGCACAACGTGATTGCTTTCCCTTGGAGTCAGCATCCAGACAATGATGACGACTATGAATCTTTCGCCCAGTTTGAGAGAACCAACATGAAATCTTCCACAATGCTAGTATTCTTTTTTCCAACTTCTTTGACATTGGAGGACATATTTTCACCATCAATGACCAAATTTTGGTAGAACACTTTGACCAGGTCAGGGAAAATGTTCCAATTCATTTCCAAAAAGCGTTTCTCTTTTTCATTCTTCAAAGCTTTTCTGACTTCCTTTATGCAAGCAATTTCTATGAAAATGCAGAGAAGAAAGAGATGCAGATGGTGTTCAGGATAGATGATGTGAATACACACTCACAAAAAGATGACAATATTAAAGTTGGTTTGGTGAGTTTTATTTCTTCAAAGAGCAAAAGCGAAGGGAATTGTAATTTGTCAGTTTAAAAAAAATATTTGACTACACATAATGGTGATTAAAAATACTTCAATTGTAGTTAATTTTTCAAAGAAAAGAGCTAGACATTTTTCATGGGCAACCAAATTTTGAGGCACACAAAAAATGCATGTTTGATTGGCTGAATTTGGAGAAAAGAAACTGACACAGATATGTTAGAATATATGGCCTTAAACGAGAGGGGGGTGAATTGTTTAAAGGGAGTTTTCGAAAACTTTTTAAGCTAGAACAAAATCCTTTGTATGAAACTCAATCAGAAATTCAGTTAGCCAAGATATAAAACACAAAACAGCAAAGCACCAGAAAAACAATCGGTTGTTTCTTCGAAACAATCGGTTGTTTATACCAGCAAAACAATAACAACTGAATTTAAATGAGTTTAAGGGAAGACAGAGATACAAAAACAGTTTATATTGGTTTACTCTTAAACCAAGAGCTACATCTAATCCCCAGAATCCACTGGACAATCCACTAAGCAATCAAATACAGATTACACACAAAACCACCAAAGAAGTGACCTTGAACCCTTCAAGAAACACACTTCTTTTGGCACAACACACACCAAGAATGTTGATCTTGACAACCTCAAGAGCACACAACACTCCTTGGCTTACAACACTAGAAAATACAAAGTATTCAAAACGAATTACACTTGTTTACAGAATGAACTGAAATCAATACAGATGTAATCCTAGTCCGCTCTCTTTTGAGAAAACCAAAGCTGAAAAGTGAATGTTCAAATCTTGAAAGCAATCTCTCACAACTGAAAAACTCAAATTTGTTTTTCTTGTTTGTTATAAAACATAAACAAACTATTTATAGCTTTTAAAGATTGGTCAAAGCATTTAATACATGAGCGTATTCAGTTGAAAATCATTTAAAGCACACTCAACGAACAAAACAGAATTCTGTTAGGATTTTCAAACAAACAATCGATTGAAAGCACAAAACAATCGATTGTTTTGGTTTGACAACAAGTCAACCAATCAAAACAGTTTTCAACCTTTTTAAAAACACCTAAGAGGTAAACAATCAGTTGTTTCGACAAAACAACAGGTTGTTTTTCACTTAGTTTGAAAAACACTTTAATATTAAAAGATTTAAAATACTTTAGCCTTAGATTCAACAAAGAGTGGTTTACACAGATAAACTACCCAGATCCTATCCTAAACACAACAACAACTTCAGCCTTGCATCAAACACATGAATTTGGATTCTTCAAAGCCTTTGATCACTCTTGATTCAAGAACGTAAGCATTTATGACAGTTTATGCAGAAGTGATAGAAATGTAAATCAATCAGTTGAAACACATTTTTAACAAATTGAAAATATCAAATAGTTACTTTATTTTCAATTTGCAGTATGTGCAGAAAACTATTTTCTTCTTTGAATAGAATTCAAAACATCATCTTTTAATATGCGGAAAATACAGTGTGCTTTCTTCCATACCTTTATAGTGATTACTTCATTAGATTCAACTAATGGATTCTTTGAGATGTTTGTTTGGTCACATGAGATATTATCATATTGAATTATGGCAGCACACCATCTTTCTTTATTTCAGATATTTTTCCTTTGAACAACCACTCTCCAAGTGTTAGAGATGTGTCTTGGCTGCCAAAGATCCCTGTAAGAATAAATAAGGAGAAAGTTTGGTCCTTTGGGTTCGATAATATTAATTGAAACTTTAGGAACCCATTTTAAAAGACCTTTAGGAACAACAAACCTTGTTGCTCTACAGAACCTAATAGTGTGGATCTTGTTTGTACAGTAAAAACAAGTTTTAATTAGTTTAACAAATTTAAAATTGGTTTTCTATTTGAAAAACAAAACTTGTAAAAAAAAAATTCTTACTGTTTGGGTTGAAGCCCATACCAGCTTTGCCAAAGACACAATTTTGTGATGCAAGAACAATTTCAAAATTGGATTTTCCTTTTGAAAACTTGAAGATAGTGAACCTTATTTTGGAAGGAATCATAGTTTTCATAATTGCTTGAAATCAGCACACTTACAATAAGTTTTTGTAAATTATTTCAAGACTTTTAAAATCAGTTTTTCAATGACTTAGCACTTCTTCTAAGGTTTTGACTCAATTTTCCAATAAGTTGCTTAAATCTTTTAACTGGTTGTTTAACAGAGTTAGCCTATTAGCTTCTTCATGACTCTCTTTAATGGCATCAAGCAGTTGACTATAATTTTCAAAAACTAATAGAAGTATTTGAACTTACACTTCTTGTGTCCGAGTCTTCATTTTCCATCAAGCATAGATTGGCTTCCTCATCATTCTTTGATGATGAACTTGAAGAAGAATCATCAATCTTGCCATGCAATATATGCTCTATGGCTTTGCCTTTCTTCTCATATTTCTTATCAACACCTTTCTCTATGCTCATAGTATTTAGGCATTCATCTTTGATATATCATTGTTTGCCACAACCAGAACAAGTATAATTTGCATAACTAAAATTAGTTTTTTTTTTCTTAGAATTATACATGTTTAAAGATTGTGTCTTGTCCCTACTATTCTTTTTCCAGAACTTACCAAATTTCCTTGTCCACTAATAAGCGCCTAATTTCAGTAATATTTCATATTAAAATATAGACACTTATAAGGATTTATTGCTAATTTACATATAAAATAATCCCTACTTTATGAATTTATACCTTTTTACATTTTTATGATTTTTATTTGAATAAGAGCATTTTATTTCCAAATTTGGTGTTAATTGCAGATTTCTAGGGAGGATTGAAGATTTCGAATAAAGGAGAATAATTTGAGTTAAAAAGAGAAAGCTGGAAGGTCCTAGAATGAAAAAAGATGCAAAGAAAGATTGAGCATTTTTTATGTTTTATTGGGTCTTTTTTATGTTTTATCATTTAACCCATTACAGCGACACAGGAAGCAACCTAACCCTAGAAAACTAGGATAAATAGAGGACTAGATGCTCAACCCTAGTGTGCCAGATTGAGAGGAAAACACACCGTAGAGTGAATTGCAAACCAATTGGGAGAATGGAAGGTGTTAGAAGTATGCGTGGCTAATTTTACTCTTTGGGATTTGGAGTAATCTGCTCAAACTCTTATGTATTGAGGTGATATCTTATATATTAATATTCAGTTCTTGATTTTGATTATTGGTATTGTTGTTTTACTTTTAACTTTCCGTGACAAATTGAGAATCTTAAATCTGACCGAGAGGTATTTTTAGGATTCGGACCTAAGCATCAATACTTAACATATTTGAGTGTTAGGAATAGACTTGAAATGTTAATTGCCATTAACGTCTGAGTGTGATTCTAAGTTGTTTTTATAAATATGCGAGGGATCGATATTTAGGAAACATTCTTAAGGATTTTATATGCGAGAGATCGATATAAATGAATTTTCTACGGGCATCAATTTCAATCAAAGAACTCAATATTAACATGCTAATCAAAATACATGAGAGTGGGAGAGATGAAAACTAATCCCTATTTTTCCAATTGAAGCAACTAATCCTTTGTTTGTTTTCTTATTGATCAGTGCCAACATAATCACTTCTAAACTCTTTTTATTGTTATGTTGTTATATTTAGGGAATATTGTACTTGATAATTCATTGTTCCTTGTGGGATCGATATTCGTCCTCAGGGACAATTATTACTTCTGAAAAACGAGGTGCACTTGCCGTAAAAAGTCATCATCCACAAGTTGAGAGTTCTAGTGTCACTGCAGTCACTTGAATCTTGACCAGTCTTTTGTGTTGCAGTTTTTAAAGCAATGTTTTTCTTCACTTTCTTGTTCATTTAGTCGGTTCATCTCAAGCTCATGCTCCTTGAGCTTTCCAAACAGTGATGCAATGGTCAGGGTAGTCAAGTCCTTTGATTTTGAAATGGTAGTGACCTTTCAAGAACTTAGTTTCTGATGTCAATTGTTAGAATATATGGCTGAAACAAGAGAGGGGTGAATTGTTTTCATAAATACCGGAGTTAGATTGAAAAGATCAATTAAATCAAACAATTGATTTACCTATTAAACTACTTGTTTAATAGATTTATCTGTAAAAAATATAAACATGTTGCTTTTACAAATCAACTTATTGTTTTATATAGGACACACAGTACAAAATATAAAATAGTTTATCAAGAGTAAGGAAGAGAGAATTCACCGAGAGAAATTTATACTGGTTCACTCTTAACAAAGAGCTACATCCAGTCCTCAAAACATGACTGGGAATTCACTAAGTAATCAAAATCAGATTACAAAACAGCCAAAAGTATTGATCTTTAAACCCTTCAAGAACACACAATACTGCCAACAACAACACTAATTTCAGAAGCACTGTCTAAATCAATTTACAACTCAATAGAAAATAAAAGAATGAATTATAATACACTTGGACTTTACACAATTGAAGAATAGTATAAGAAATAACCCAGAATCTTATTTCACACAGTAACAATGTTCCAAGATATCAAGATTGATTTTAAAATGTCTTTGATCTTCTCTTTTGCAAAATGTTTTCAATAATCTCTCTTCTTGTTTTTAAAATGATCAGAAAGCAGTTTTTATATAGGCTTTAAAAAATGGTTAAAACAATTTGATCATTTAATGAAACTTTTTAAAGCATTTAAAAAGCAGTTTGAAAATCATAACTATGTTTTGTTAAAATTACTTAATTGATTGTTTTCATTTTCGGTTAAAATCTATAAAAAAAACAGTTTGTTTATTGAAATAAATGATTGAGCTTTACAAAAAAGACAAAAGAAAAAAAAACATTTTTAAATCATTTTAAAAACCTTAAGTGTTTTTCAAGTTGACGTGATAAATCAATTTTTTGAAAAACTTGTTGTAGTCATCAGACTTGAACATAAACTATTTCAACTAATTTAAAACACAAATCAATTAACTAAAGTTAACACATATTTGAAAAAAAAAAGAACTTCCAAAAGAGATTTCTATTTATACGAACATGGATCATGAATATGTGCAAATTAACAACTCAAAATCCACCTAACTATACACACACATCAATAGATTCTTCTTGAAAGATTTGAAAATCATCAAAGTCATCTTTTTCAACAGAAATATCTTCTTTGATCTTTAGGAACATCTCCTCACACTTGTCATGATGTTAGCTTCGTAATAACTTCATGTCCTTGGCGAATTTGTGTTGGATTCCCGTGATTGCATGTTGTATGATTGATTCATTCTTTTAGAGGACGTGTCTATGTGTGTCTTAAATACTTCTAAGGTTGAGGGATCCATATCAGACTATGATGTTTATGTGGTTGTTTGACTTTTAGTACCATAGGAATTGTGACCCAAGAAGAGTTTTACTACCAAAGATGAGCTAGAATCGTCTGAGATGGATATTCGAGTTGTATGAGTTGATTGAACTTCTCCTTGAAGGTTTGTTGAACTTTGATGATGAAAACCGAATGGTATCCACTTGTAGAAGATTCTTCGACGCTCACGTGAGTAAAAGCTTAAAGATATATAATTGATAACTGAGTAAAATTGTATTTAGTTGAAAAGTGTACTTTTTAAGGTTATATTTATAGGTTTTTTTTTTATTTTCTATAATATTTAGATAATTGATATATGTTATCGAATATAAAATCAATTTACAAGACAACCGAAGTCATTTTTTAAAATATTTTTGAGTTGTGTGGATCTGCAAGTGAATAATGTCCACTATCGCAAGTGGATATTATTTACATACTGGTAGTACAAATTAATTCATGTTTATGTTGAAAATAAATTAGAAAAATGTCATAAATATTAGTTTTGAAAAGTAGAAAGTGTAGTTTTCAAAACTATAAAACAATAATATGCATGTTTTTGGAGGAAAATGATCACCCAAAAAAAAACTAAGATTATATATCTCTTTCTTGTCTGTTATATTTATATTATTTGAATCATATTTATATATATATATATATATGACATTAATTTTCTTTGCAAAAAGGCTTTATGAATATTTATAGCAAACAAACCACTACAAGATGATCTGACGATCAAAGTTTAGGTGTGTTTCTTTTGGTTATTATAAGGTAAATCCAACTCCCTTTTTAATAAAGTTTTCTCTTGAAAGGTGAAAAAACAAACTTTGAAATAGTTTTAAACGAAAAGAACAAACACATACTAAGTACACGGAAAATAACACGAGTATAAGTTAAAAGATATGCACCTGTTTATTGGGAGGTGTAATTCTAAAAGAAAGTTGAGCAATTTGACATCAACATCAAGTAGTGGAAAAGATTAGACCAGGTAGGAACACCACATTCCCTTCTAAGAACTAAATAAGAATAATTCTTTTCTTCACATTCAAGGGATCCCTAAATTCTTGGATAAAATGAGTTTGCTTTTTCAGTGAATAGCAGCAGAAAGTTTGACAAATATATGCAAAACCATAATTTTCTGGTTTACCTTATAGAGATCCGATAAGAACATTGATTATGTAGTTTATTAAAAACTAAGCACTCATCAGTGATTGACTTTGCAATAGAAGTGCGCACGCTATATATCTGACGACAGAACCAATTTACCATCATCACTATGAATGCTATTTGACCCATATATTATTTTCCTACACATGTGTCAAATAAAAATTCATAACTAAACGACAATTTCATGAGCCTATATATATTCCAACTATCACAGCTTAGAATCTCTGCACCACTTTGGCTGGTTTCGATACATATCTTGAAATCCTTTTCAATGGCAAGTTTGAAACATTTATGCCTTGTCCTTTTCTTCACATCAATGTTGGTCTGCCATGATGCCAGGCCTCTTCCTTCTTCACTTCCAAGCACAAACGAAAATCATGCATTTTTGGAGAGTGCCAAAACAGTGTTGAAGGAGATCATAAAAAGGAAGCAGTTGTTGGGAACACAATATAAGCCCAACCGTCTAAGTCCTGGTGGTCCAGATCCTCACCATCACTGATCCTTCCACTCTCAGATGAAAATATGAAAATGCAGAAACATTAGTTGGGTCTGTCACCTTTTCCTTTGGGATGATTAGGTTCCAAAGTTCATCCCAAAAATGTTCCTTTTTCTTTCTGTACTATGTAGCATTTTTGTGTATGTTGTGGGATGATTGGATGAACCACAACGAGGGCATATCCTGAGTGATCCTAGATTCTTTGTAGATACATTTTCAGGTTATCATGTGCAAGTGGAAGTTTTTAGTGATGGTAAGATAGTGCACGGGTCTCCGATTGTGTACTTTCGGTAATAAATAACAACTATCATAAATAAGAATGTTATTTTAATGTAGTTTCAAGATATATTAATTAAAATTAAAATGAGTTATTCATCAATAAAAATATTATTTTGATGCTATCCCACTTACATAACTTAATTCTAAACAGTTTATGTATGTGAGATTCATATTAAAATAATGTTTTTATTTGTATAAGTAATAACTTTCTTTAATTTTAAATAATTCATTTGAAATTATGTTAAAAAATATTTTTATTTATAATAATGTTTTAATTACTTCTTCATTTAGGAGGATTTTGTTTTCCGCTTTTAAGAAAATAATGGATGTAATGTATTTAGTTTAATTTATCCGAAGTTTGTGTGGAGTTAATTAGTAGTTTGACTCCATAAAAATGAAATGTTGCCAATTAATGTATTCTATAAGTTTTTTCTCATTTTCTTCTCTACTCAGCTCTCTCATTCTCTACCCACTTCAATTTTTGTATACTTCTACAATTAATGAAGCATAAAGAAACTCTAACCCACTTGAGAGCTTTTTATATAAGATTAAAAATATTATATCCAAGGTGAAACTCTTCATATTCATTTCATTCAAAAATATTTTTTTTTTCATAAGTATTTTCATTATAACTTAAGTCAGTTAATTAAAGAAACTCAACTTTTAATGACAATGGTCATGATTAAGAGTAGAAGAAGTAAAAAGACTCGTTCAATATTAGGTGAGGGAGCCCTCTAATACAAAAACTAATTAATTATGGTTAAATATGTTTTCTCCTTTTTTATTTTTTATACTATAATGTGAATTTGGTTTGATTGTTAAACTATTTGAATGAATTCTTATCAATTATAATCATCAAAATTTTAGTGTGAATTATATTATAATATTATAAAAATTTTATGATTTGAAATATTTTAACATCTTAATTCACACTTAAAAATTTGTTTGTTATGTAAGAAAAATTTTAACAAGAACCCAATGCAATAGTATCCAAAAGATTTAAAGTTTAGGATAAGAACAAAACTCAATTTCATGTAAAAATACAGAAAAAAAAATATATTAATTAACACTTAAATTTATTATTCTACACAATCCAGACAAAAACCTGAGATTTTTTATTTTCTATCTTAGTTTTTGCAACTTTGGTAGGATTTCCATGTTCTCTGTAGCTGCATTTTCGTATGAAACTTGCATATCAGATGTTAGATCCTTTGGTAAAGATTATGAAATTATTGAGGTCTATAATTATGTTGGACATGGCATGTGAGAAGCATGTTTTGTTAGGTTAAACACCGATAAGATCCCAACTAGTGCTGCTCCACTCTTAGCAATTTTCATAAAAAGACAGAGTTCAGTGTTTCTAAGTAAACCATTTTAGGTAACCAGGCTTCTGCACATGTATCCCTCTTCATGTGCGTTTGTTCTCTCATGCATATCAATAAATATTAATTTTATCAATACAAGTTACCAAGGAAATTCCAATTTAAGATAAATTTAGCTTAAAGACTTTGATACAAATTATACATTTCTTATGTGCATGCCATGTGTTGGAATCTCTCTTAGATTAATATTGCTTCATATATTTACTAATATTCTTTAAAATAGGACAGCAATCAACAATATTAAACAAAAAATAATATAATATTTATAAGTTCATGTATTAAAATATTACAATATAATATCTATCTTTAATATTGATCAACACTTTAGTGCCTAGATATGTTTATTTATATTTACTATATTCTCGTTTCAATACTGTTTAATCAACAAGAAACAAAAACTAGTGAGCTTACAGAAAAAAAAAATAACATTAGATTTTTTACGCAAAAAATATTTTAAAATAAGATTTTATTTTGAATTAAAGTTGGGATTGTGCTCACGATTTCTTGTTTAGGGTTCTGCTATTTGTAGAATTGTGACAAAGACAAAGAGAAAAAACCTTCAACCAAACTACACCGTCTCACATTTAAAATAATATTTTTATTAAGCTGCTTAAATTAATGGTTTCCATCATTTTTATAGGTTGATGATTAATTTAACTATCCATTATAATAAATTCATACAAATGAAATTAGTTTAGAGAATAAAATATTTAGACTAATTCATAAATTTTAAAACTTATTGATTAGTTTTAAATTTATATTTTATTTCCATTGAATAATTTTAAAATTTATCGATTAGTTTTAAAATTCTAGTTAAAACTGGTTGAACTCAGAAATGGGATCCAGTTTCAAAACCATGGTAATTATCTTTAAGAACTTAGGGATTCACTCACTATAGAAATCTCTTAATGGTGTCTTTACATTATTTGAATATAACTCATATAAAAAAAATTAAGTAACCTATTTTCAGTTTTACCATTTTATAAAAACTAGGAGGAAGGCAAGTTGTTGACATTGATCCCATTGACCGAACTCCACTAATAAATATTTGGTTTTGGAAAAGAAGATTAACAATTAATTCTTTTCTAAGTGCGATTTACTAATAATTTTGATTAGTGAGTGCCTCGTAGGGTCTGACGAGAGGGTGATTGTCCTATCAACAAAGGGTTGGGAGATAAAGAAAGGGATTGACATAAATACTTCTATAATCAATACCTTATGTTTACACTTTCCCATTAATTAGTGCTGTTTGGATATATATATTTATATAACCTCCAACTGAAAAGAACGAGTAAAAAACACATTGACTTTCGGAAGAATTAATGATGATGAGTATTGACTATTTGATCATATATAAGAAATGAAAGTTATATATAATTTTAATTCTTATCCTCTGCTTAATTTCTATATACATTGATTTTTGAAGTGGCACCGTCTTGTTACAGTGACATGCAGAATTGAAAGATGGATAAATTGAGGAAGGGATAAGATAGCATGCTTAATCTAATAGCAGGGTGACAATGCAAGCTAATAGTTTATGCAGTTAAGATCATTTTATGACTCATAGGATGTGTGGCACAGTTGTGGGACGGTTATCCCAAAACTTTCTGTTATCACATGAATGCCACTATTTATCTTTTTGTATCATAAAAAATAACTGTTACATGAATAGTGGTTAAGGTTGCTCGTGTATAGTACCTTAAAAGAACATGGATAATAATAAATATTCCATGCTATGTTCATCAAAGTAGAACTAGAATGTATCCATTGCGTAGAAAGAATAAAAGAAGTGTTTTCAGTACTCCATGACGGCTTGGTAATGTTAGAAATGTTAGAGTTTTTTATTAGTATGGGTTTTTTTTCTATCAAAATGGCTTGCTCTTACAAGGTTGGAAAAGCCGTGTAAACGTGTTATAATTTTCTTATAAAAAAAAATAAAAAAATAACATAATTCTTTTATAATTATTTTAAAGTAAAATCGTATCATTTTAATATAGTTTTATTTTAATATAATAAAAATTATATCATTTTAACATGATTGACTTTAACATAATAAAATCGTACTATGCTAAGACGATTTATTAAATTAACACAATTTTCCAATCTCGTAATATTTAAAAAAATATCTATTTTAGGAATAAGGAAAAAACTAAGACTTGTTAAAAGAAAACCGTAATGTTAAGAGGGTAGTGGTGATTGTAGTGTAAGTTGGTTTTGTATGAGCAATGATAGTAATAAGAAATTGAAGAAGAATAGGAGTTGTTTGTGTATATTTAATATATTTATGAGAAACTTTTTATCATCTTTTTCAAAGTCGGCGTTAGCATCATTGTTTTCATCATTCTTCTTGGTTGTGAGGCCGCCGCCATCTCACACTAGGCTACCCCAAAATTTAGTTTCGCCATCAATGTATTAATTCGTGTAAATCTAAAAAAGAAGTATAAAGTATTAATGGGTAGTCTCCTAGTAAAATACAAATATATGGGTTACAATTACAACTAACATATGGCAAATATTTGCAAACGTAGGATCTTAAGAATGCGTTTCAATTAACAAATTTTAAAATTAATATTTTTTCAAAACATTTCATTTCATTTGAATTTATTTATTTTATTTAAAATAGTTTTATTTTTTAAATATTTTATTTTGATAAACAATTTAAATTTATTTAATTTTAATTTTATTAACACATATTTCAATTACCATTAAATATAAATATTAAATATTAAATATTTTTTAATAGTTTTAAAATATTGATATTTATGATTTTTTATTTTATTTTTAGTTGTTCTTAATATTAATGTTACTTTTCAGGAAAAATTTGTATAGAAAAAAATTCAACCACAACAATAAAAAAAAATTCCGATTCATTTCAATTAATATTGTTTTTGAATATTAATGTCTCATTTTTTAATTCCCTCCAAAATTAAATTAAAGAGAAAATACAGTAAAAAAATTCAAAATTATCGACAAACTTTTACCTATGGATCTAAATGCGTAGGTAAATTCAGTATTATTTGCGCATATTATTCACTAATCTGAATAAATTTAGTATCACCTACGAATAATATCCACATAACTGAATCTGTAGGTAAATTCAGCTTTACATGCAAATTATTACTCACATATCTCTATCTGTAGGTAAATTTTACATTATCTACAAATTACTCACAAATATATATCCAAAATAAATTAAAAAATATTATTAATTATTAATATAAATATTTTTAATAATAATACTAATAAAATTAAGAATATAAATAATCTTAATAATTTTAAAAGTTTTAATAATATAAATAATATTAATCATAATAATTATATGCATAATATTAAAAATATTATTATAATACAAATAATTATAAAATCATAATTAATATTCATAAATAATAATCATAACTAATAGGTATACATACTATTAATATTATAAAATTAATATATGAATAATATTAATAACTTTTATATTATTAATTATATTAATATTGATAATCATACTAATAAGTATAATAAAAATCATAATATGACAATAAAATTTAATTGGTATAATGATTAAAGCTTCTTTGGTCATTCAAGAGACTTGATTTTGACTTCTACCTGCTGCTGTATTTTATTTCTAACATTAATACTTATTGCAGTATATTTCTAAGATTAATTATAATTATAATAGCATATATAATAATTAAAAATTTAAAAATAATTGTAAATAGTTTTTCTTGTAGTGACAAAAAAAATATGCATGAATTTGAAAATATAAAATTTTAAATTATCATATTTTAGGTGAATTTAAAATTATTTGACTTTAACAAATGAAATTATTTTTATAACAATTTATAATTTCAATTTCTTTTAAATTTATGGTCTAAATAGTAAATTTTGTAATTTATTTATAAAACATAATTGTTTTTTTTTAAATTTCTCTATAATACAATGTTTAGGAGGTACCATGCAAGTCTAAAAAAATATTAACCAGAAGAAAAATAATATTTTCACTACAAGAAAATCATTAAATATAAACCAATTTTATAAATAAAATTAATTATTTGATATATTAATTAAATTACATATTATTTTAGAGACTAAAAAATTATTGATATTTAAATTAATTTATATTATTGATAAATAGTTTCTAAATTGATATCTAAGTAACTACCAATTATTTAGATTCTAAAGTTGATAGCTAAAATATTGATAGTTATTTAGATACCAATTTAAAAACCATTTATTTAGATATTAATAATGTTTTTAGTTTCTAAACTAATATTTTATTTAGTTGATATAATAATTAATTATTTTTTCATCTAAAATTAGCTTTTATTTAATGATATTTTAGTAGTGTTTGCAATACTTCTAATATGTAAGAGAATTGTCTCTAATAATAGATAATGATTACATGATGCATTTATAACTAATTTTTTTTAATATATTTTAAATCTTAAACCAGCATAAATATTTAAGGTTTAATATGATGTTAAGTTTACTTGTGTAATTAGTTTCTCATCAACAAATTAGTTTTTAATTTAAAATTAAAATTTACGGGTGGCAATGCGGACTGGTATGTCTCGCATAGGTCCGCCTCATGCGAGTTTGGTTGACCTGCCTAGCATAAGAAGTAGTCCCGCAGGTCTGCGCGTCAGTCCGCATAAGGAATTTTTTTTTAAAATTAAATTTTATTAGTTATAAAAAACCTATTTTTGCTACTGAAAATTAAAATTTTATCCTTATTTTAATTTATTCAATTAAGATAAAAATATGAATTTAAGTATGAGTATTGCTAGAAGACTTGATTAAAAATAATTAAAGTATTTGTTTTGCATATATTTTTCTTATATATGTATATAGTATCTTATCTTGCTAAAAATATTTTAATGAAGATAACTATTTTTTTAACAGGTATATCGTTGAATTTTTTTATATTATTTTTATTAACAAATCTTAGATATAAGATTTTACTTAAAACTAAAGTCACAGTCACTTTAAATATTAATTCCTTTAGATGATTAAAATAAAACATTCATTTTTTAAGCACATTAAATTCAATTTTTTTTTAAATAAAATAAAATAAAGGTCACACTACAATAATGAGTGAGTGAGGTATGATTTGTTTTTTTGCAGAAAAAATAAAATAATTATTTTTTTATTTATGCGGGTCAGCGGACCAAGCTACCTTACCCTCCATAGGTTGTCGGTTATGTAGGGTGGACCTAAGTGAGTTAGCGGGCTAGATTAACAAGTTCGTTCCGCGCATTTTGTTAGCGGGTTGACCCGCATGGCCCACTCACATTGCCATCCCTATTAAAAATTAATTTAAAATCTAAAATAGTTATTATCTAAAATATTGGTAGTTAATGTTTGATATCAATTTAGAAACTATTTTATAATTTTTTATTAATAATAAAAATTATTTTAAATGAAAATAATTTTATAGTTTATAAATGACTTAGTCACCACTATAGTAATTAATTATTATTTTTATCAATAAATTAGTTGCTATTAAATAATTTTGTTGAAGTAATATGAAATTTACGTTTTAAAAAAAAGAAAGTAAAATTTACACTAATAACATGTTAATATAATAAATTTTGGTCATATTTGAAGTAAAACTAATTTAAATATGCAGTGAATATTTTGTTAATTAAAAAATGAAGATAATGCAATCTTGACTTAAATGTGTAATGGAAGTGAAAAGGATCCAAACAGAGGAAAGGAAGAGATTTGTTTATTCCGACCGAGTTGGGTCAATTTGCATGTTTTTTGTGGTTAAAGGCCGCGTCACAGTTTCCGTTCGAAAACCAAAGGGACGAATTACGATCGCAAGGAACCAAACAAACAATGGAATTTGTCTTATGCGCTATGCTTCTTTTCTTTTATCACACGCCGTGGATTATTATGTCGTAAGCAAATATTGTAACATGGACATATGTGTTCCAGCAAGGTGATGACACAGTTTGTTGGATTAAGCCATTTTCTGACGTGGCCATGTGATTTTCTCTTATTTGAGAATGGTTGTGCCCATGTGATTGTGGAGCACAAACACTTTCATGGCATCGATGCAAAGGATTTGGGTTGGTCTAGAGCCAAATTTGCTATCTCGATTTAATCAATAATATAAGGTTTTTGAATGAAGAGGACAACATAAGATGAATCGGTTTGGTCGGCTTTGACATTCATTTATGTTTGAAATGGAGAACCGACCAACTAACGGTAATCCCATAAGATTAAAAAGATTAATTATCTAAACTTGTGACACAAAGACATGTGTTATCTAAACCTCCAATGGAACTCTTGAAGTTAAACTCCCCAAAGTGGATTGCATTAAACCTTAACTCGAATTTCAGTATAAATAGGCTTCTCTTGCTATCTTCCTTGCTACTTCATTCACCTAGTCATTTGAGAGCACTTGTTTTCTTAAGATCATGGCTACTTCAATGGTGTCAAAAGTGTTTGTTATCTTCTTAATTTTTCTTCCATTGGTTTTTCTGAGTTCAGAGGCAAGAGTTTTGCCAAACTCTTCACCCATCATGGCTAAAAAAAGGATTAACACTGAACTTCTTTTACGTGATTTAGTCATGAATTTAGGAGTTAGAGAGTACCAACACAGGAGGTCAATGCAAGGAGGAAGATTGGAGAGGTTATCACCTGCTGGACCAGATCCTCAACATCATTAGGATGAAAAAAGTTTAAGTTACTTTTTGCATAATTTAAACAACTTATTATATTTCCATTTTTTAAGATGTGTTTGCAAAAAGTTTGTTATGTTTTCTTTGTTTTCAAATAAGAATGTTAGTCATTTGTTGCTTAGGTTCTTTTCTTGTATAAAAGAATCTCTCCATGCGCATGTAGAAAGTTTTATTAAATAAATGAAATTTAAAGTGTTTTTAATTATAATTATTTGTATCAATAAAAAAGAGAGCTATGACATTAAATAGGTAGAAGTAGTACCAATAAGAAACATTGTTGTTATCCAAAGTTCTTTAATTATGATTGCTTCTTTAATATTAAAGTAGTAATTTAAGGTCTTTAATTATAAATCAAAGTGATTTCACTTTATACGAAATACTCAATCAGGCATTCATTACCAAAAATTTTGATTTAAAGAGAGGTTCCAAAACCTCCCCTAAAATACATGCATTAATGAGTTTTTATAAATCTCATAGAACTATTGGCGACTTTTACAAAATCGCATGGATGCTTTATTACAAAATCACTTCATTTTATTTTTTGCGTCTTTTATACGGTTGTGGTTTGAAAACCGTCGGGAATAACGGAGGTTCGATAATCGTCGAGAATAACGAGCATTCATAACCATTGAGAATAACGAGGGTTTCAAAATCGTCGAAAAGTAATTATTTTTCAAGGATTTGTAGAAATCGCTAGTAATCCGTTAGCGACGTTGAATCTTTCAGGAGAAAAGCAAACCGCAAGTAATGTACTTAACGAGGTTAAAACTGTTGGAAACGTCAAATATAACATCGTTAAAATATTTTTTTTTAATGATTTATGCTACTATATTTGATATCACTTATTAGAGAATATATATATATATATATATATATATAAATATTATTTACAAGTAACAATTCTAATAAAAAAAGATTATTAAATTTTGAAATACACTTCATATTAAACTTGATAAAAATATTTAATTGATAAATAAGATGTTTCACACTCTTATTATAATAAAATATTTGGTGCACAAACAAAATATAATTTTCTAATCTTACTATTATCATATCTTATTAGTACATTTAAGAAGAAACTAAGAAGTAAGTTGGACTAGAAAGCAATTGTATAAAATGCTTCCTATTAATTTTACATCGCTTTACTTTTATTATTATCAATTATCAATAAAATTGTTATAATAATTATTATTATTATTATTACAATTTTCATCATTACTCTTGTTACCTCCACCATTCTCATAATTTATATAGTCACCACCACTATTAACTTTATTGTTGATTGTTGTTACTATCGATCTTATACATTTATTATCAAAAAATTTATTAAATAACAATCAAATTTAGTGACAAAAAAATAATGAGTCACTATATTGGCAAAATTAGATATTATTTTATAGACTAAAAATTATTGATATCTAAAGTAATGTTTATTATTAATAAAAATTTATAAAATGGTTTCTAAATTAGTATCTAAATTAGCTATCAAGGTTTTAGGTACTAATATTTTAGATTCTAAATTAGTCTCTAAAAAATTAATAGAGACTGTATTTTTCGTTCGTAATCGGTGGAATACCTTATTATTATGCTTGGGTATTTAACTAATGTAGGTCGCTTTAGATCAGTAAGGTTGTGATACAGTCGTCGTTTGTAACTTCTATTATTTATTATGATTATGCCTATTTATTTAGAGTATTTATTTATTTAACACACGCTTTGACTAAAAGGGGGCAAAGAGATATTTTGTGTATCACCACCCTTGATAAACGCTTAATTTAAAAGGCAGTTAGGGGATTTGTTGCAATTTCCCAAAAAAAAGGGGGGGATCAACAACGTTAAAAAAGGGCATAAGTCCTCAAGCAAAGGTAAGTATTATTTTAGGCAATACATACTACACTGATAATTTTATGCTCTCACTGACTTGATTGTCAGAGTATTGTAAACAGATAAGCTCCCCTCATCTCATTGTGACCTTCAAGCACTCAAAGGTTGCGGTTACAAGAGAATCATCTCAAAGACCACCTCCAAGCTTTCGACCTCTAGTTTGGCGAGAACATTTGGCGTCCATCGTATGGCAAGTAAAATTGATCATGCTAACCACCGAAACACTCAACACACAAATCCTAGTAGTCAAATGACATGAGGAACACGAGGTAAGGAATGCAAATGCCAGATGGAGAAGACACAACCACCTTACAATAAATAATGGAAATAATGCAAACTCTCCAATAGTATAATGAAGAAGCGAAGAGACAAGTTGAGGAGTTTCGCCAAGAGCGAGATCGTCTGCGCGAGGAAGCCCGCTTTGATCGTGAAGAAGCCCGAACACATCAAGAACGACTTCGAGGAGAGGTATATTCTTTCATGAAATTGGTGGAAGACACGATCCGAATGAACGAAGAACTATAGAGAACAAACGAAGAGTTGCAGAGAACCATGCATAGGCAAGGGAGAAGAAGCACACGAGCTCATTCCCCAAATATGTCATCGTTGGAAAATCCTAAATTGTTTTCACAATCATTTATGGAAGAATCGATCCCACCGCATTTCATCCATCCAAAGGTCACACCTTTTTCTGGTGTAGAAGGTCTTAAAAGCCATCTAAAGGCCTTCAGGGCCCAAATGATAATCTTCGGAGGGTCGGATGTTGTGCGGTGCAAAATGTTCATGGGCATGTTCACAGGGACAACCCTCTAATGGTTTAGTGGAGTGTCAGATGGATACATCACCTCGTTTAAAGAATTCTCCAAGGTGTTCAAGGAATAATTCTCGATCAACAAAAAGTTGAACCCCCTCGATTGCCCGATCTATTCAATGTAAGACAGCGAGAAGGAGAATCCCTAAATGAGTACTTGAATCATTTTTGTACCGTCTCAGTACGTGTGCAAACTACTAATGAAGAAATGGTAGTAGCATCATATGTAAAGGGGCTTCAGGTCAACCCCTTCAGTGATTCTGCTTCGAAATAGGGCAAAATCCATGGTTGAAGTATGAGAGCGAGCGGTGGCCACATTGAGGTGGAGGAAGAAATTCAAAGGAAGAAGGTGAATGAACAACCAAAACAAGGAAGATACAAAGTGAACGGACGAGAACACCGCCCGAAGAGTACCGAGGAGTTCTCCGGTCGGCGATCTGATGAGAGATGCATCCCATACGTTTATAAGAGGGACAACATGAAAGACCGATCTGATAGTGACTTACCTCGACCAAAGTTTAGCACATCATACAAATCACTTATGACGAAAGAAGATGTCGTGGACAAATTGCGTTTTCCAACGAACACGGATCAGACACTAGTCAAACATAAGGAAGCCTGGTGTGAGTTTCACCAAGCCCATGATCATGACACCGAAAGGTGTCTAACCTTGTTGTATCAGCTCAGCAAGCTGGTCAAAGAGGGTTTCTTGGCAAAATACACCGAGGACACTCATGAGAAAGAACGAAAGGATGAAGACCCACCACAAAGGCGAAACCACGAAGCCCCAATTATAGGGACTTCAACACCATAGCAGAAAGGTCCTCTTGGGGGGGGGGGGGGTCTTCGGCGTTCGGTCGAAAACGTTACTCCATGGCCGTTTTTTCCTATCTGGGATGTCATGTTGTGGGATACCTATCTGGGACTTCAAATTCCCCCCGATCAACTCAAGCCTTTCGATGGATGTCTTGTCGGTGTCACGAGCGATCAGGTAAAAGTCTGAGCATACGTCTAATTACAAACGACCTTCTTCGATGAATAAATGGCAAATACCATAATGATCACGTATATAGTGGTCAATGCCCCTTCGTCTTACAACTTGCTTTTGGGACGTCCATCGCATAATAAGTTGGGTGTCATGGTTTCACAATCACATTTACAGTTGAAGCTACCTTCACTCGAAGGCAATGAAAGTAGATAAAAAGATAGCTCGAAAGTATTATGAGAACAACTTGAGAAGCAAAAGAGATACATACAAAATTACAACTTGCATGGAAAGACCGAATATGGAGATAAACTACCCTTGCCCCCATGGAGAGACGTCTCGAACGTGCGGGAGAAGTGTGAGAGGTGGAAATAAATGGTAAAAAATTCAAGCTCGGTGCATCACTTCACGAGGAGTTGGAGGTAAAGATCAAAGATATCATATCGAAGAATATTGATGCTTTTCCATGGTCAGCTGCCAATATGCCTGACATCGATCCTGATTTCCTGTGTCATCACTTGACCATGGACGAAAGAGTGAGGCTTGTGGTGCAAAGATGCAGGAAATTCAATGAAGATGTGCGTAGACTTCATTGACCTCAATAATACATGTCCAAAGGATTCTTAGCTTTTGCTCAACATAGATTCTTCGGTTGATAGCACATCCGGTTGCAGATTGCCCAACTTCATGGATGCCTTTTCAAGGTATAATCAAATCCGAAAGCGATGAAGAAAAGATCGCATTCATGGCCGAGGGGCAACCTATCAACGCCTTATGGACAGGATCTTGCAACCTATGTTGGGACAAAATGTTCAAGCATATATAGATGACATGGTGGTGACAATCGAAGAAGTCAGAAACTCATATAGCCGATCAAGAAGAACTTTTCAGGACAATATGGAAGCATAGTCTAAAGCTTAACCTCGAAAAATGTGTTTTCAGTTTTCAAGCTGGAAAGTTACTCGGTGTTTTGATGACTAAAATAGAAATAGAGGCAAATCCTAATAAATGCGCAACAATAGTAGGGATGGGGAGTTCCAAAAGTGTGAAGGAAGTACAAAGATTAACTGGTTGGATGGCCACCCTGTCACGCTTCTTATAAGCCAATGGAGATAAGGGATATCCTTATTTTCGATGTCTCCGAAAGAATGATCTTTTCATTTGGTGAGTCGAATGCGAGGAGGCTTTCAGAAAGCTTAAAGATTTATCTAACCAATCCACCTGTACTCAGTAAACCCGCTCTGAAGCTCTCCATTCGACTATACTTCTCAGTGACCGACCGAGCAATCAACTCCGTTATCAGGACAGAGGAAATACTCAAAAAATTATATATTTCGTCAATAAAGTCTTACAAGGTAAAGAAATTTGTTACGAAACCATTGAAAAGACCGCATTAGTCGTTGTCTTTATTGCTCGACAGTTACGACATTATTTTCAGAGTTTGACCGTGATCGTGAGGACCAATCTTCCTATAAATCAGGTTCTCCAAACACAAGACATAACATAGAGGATGGTTAGATGGGTCATCGAGCTATCGAAGTATGACATTCTGTACAAACCACGAGGTCCTATCAAAGGACAAGTATACGTCAAATTTGTTGTGGAGCTCGCCCTGCAAAACTTAAACATGGAAGATTTTGTGTGGATCCTCTCCGTAGATCGGTTGTCTAACCTTCAGGGGAGTGGAGCGGGCATCATTCTTGAAGATCTCGATGGAGTGCCTTCTGAGCAGTCACTTAAGTTCACATTGAAAGCTAGCAACAATCAGGCCAAGTATGAGACACTAATAGCTGGGATGTTATTTGGAAAGGAACTAAGAGTGCCTTGTTTGTTAGCAAAAAGTGAGTCATTGCTTATAACTAGTCAAGTATCTGGAGATTATCATGCAAAGGATCCTCAACTGGAGATCTTTTCTGTTTTTGATCTTTTGCATGTTCCAAGGGACAAAAACTCCCGAGAAGATCTACTATCTAAGTTGGCAAGTTCAAGAAAAGGGGGAGCATATGATACAATGATACAAGAGACAGTAAAGACTCCGAGAGTAACTACATGAGAGCAATCCAAAGGGGGTCGTGTTGAGATTCTACAAGTAGCCGTAAGTGAAACCTGGATGATACCATATGTCTGCTACCTAGCAGATGGATTGCTTCCCTCCGACCCAGAACAAACACAAATGGAGAGCTCAATATCCGACAAGTCTTTGCTTTAGTGGAACACCCGCAGACAAACGGTCAATCTGAATCGGCTAATAGAGTGCTTCTGAGGGTGCTAAGAAGGAGACTCAAGAAAGCCAAAGGTGGGTGGCCCTACGAGATTCCTAGAATATTGTGGTATTAACATACCACCCCCCAATCTAACACACAAGAAACACTATCTAGTTTGGTGTACAGAACAAATGCGATGATTCCAGTAGAAGTACTAGAATGCTCACACAGGGTTCAAAACTTCTATACTGATACCTCTAACGAAGGAAAAAGAATGAATTTCATTCTTCTTGATGAAGTTCGAGATAAGGCTTGGATCAACTTCGAAGCTTTGAAAAGAAGGATTGAACATAATTACAAAACCAAAGTGAATCCCCGACAATTCAAGGTAGTCGATTTAGTGATGCGAAGGGCTTGTCTATATCAGATTGAAAACAAGTTATCTCCAAAGTGGTCGGACACATACCGAATAACAAAAGTGTTGGGCAATGGAGCCTATCGACTCAAAATTCTTGACGACGAAGCTATTCCTAGTACGAGGAATGCGATCAATCTTAAGTTCTATTTCAGTTTAAAAGTCTGTTAATTTATCTTTACTTTATTTGCTTCAAACGAACAAATTATGTTTTCATTGAGATTTTTCTTTCATAAGGCGACACTCTTTTTTCCCTATGGAAGGTTTTTAACGAGGTCACCCTATCAATAAAAATAATTGTTTAAATTTTTTTTACCCATAACGAATCGACTTGGCCGAATCTTAAGATTGTTCTAACTCGGCCATCACAGTTTCTACAAACGGACTGACTTAGCCAAATCCTAAGATTGGACCAACTTAGCCGGAATGGTTTCTACGAAATGACTGACTTGGACGAATCCTAGGATCAGATCAACTCGACCGTAACGGCTTCCACAAATGGACTAACTTGGTCGAATCCTAAGATTGAACCAACTTGACCGAATCCTATCGGACTAACTCGGCTATCATGATCTCTACAAATGGACTGACGTGGCCAAAACCTAAGATTGACCCTAAATCGGCTATCACAGTCTCTACGATCAAGATCATCATCTGGGAATGCCCACGTTGAATCAAGGACTAAGCTACGCACAATTTCTTATATAAACTAGGTCAGTATTTTCACCTTTGATAGTCAAATGGAGCTAAAGAAATTTTGACCTTTACATTTCGTCCACTTTGATCAAACTCTACGAATTAAATTATATATTTCAGAAAGAACCTTTTGAGGTTAAAGGAGTTTTGCCCGCCTTGATTTAAACCTTATAAATTGAATCACGATTTAAACCGCCTTTTTAGTTAAAAAAGGTTGGGGAAGTTTTCTCGATCTACTTTATATGCTAAGGGAACTTTTGTTATCGAAAGAAAAGGCACAAGTTCCAAAGAGGTCATCACATAGAATTAATTAAAGCTTGTAGGGGACACTAAAGTAAGATGAGAGAACATACAAAGGGCAGTAAAAAAGTTTCTTAAGTTACAAAAAATTGAATTGAGATGCGGCAAATTGTTCGTAAAAGTCAAGGCATAAGCTATGACACTTTGGTTAGCTTCCCATCGATCACAGTCTTGCAGGGATTTATCTCTAATAGGTCCATGGAAGGATGAAAATATGGCAGCTTGTTCCAAGCGGCTTCAAAGCCCACCTCGTATGAGTTCACGACATCATTTTTCAAGACCTCAATTGTCTTTGACAGGCCGACTTCTTTCCAAACCGATTCCTCCTTAAGTTCGTTGATTTTCTATTCCATTTGTCGAACTCGATTGTGCAAGTCAGCTTTCTCTATCATATCACCACCATTGATAAATGCTTGATTTAAAAGGCACTTAGGGGATTTGTTGCGATTTCTAAAAAAAAAGGGATCAACAACGTTACAAAAGGGGCAAAAGTCCTCAAACAAAGCAAAAGTACTATTCTAGGAAATACATACCACACTGATATTTTTATGTTCTCATTGTCTTGATCATCAGAGTATTGTCAATAAATGGATCTCCTCTCATCTCATTGTGACCTTCAAGCACTCAAAGGTTGCGGTTACAATGGAATCATCTCGCATACCACCTCCAAGCTCCCGACCTCCAGTTTGGCGAGAATAGAGACTAATTTACAATATAAAGTAGTTAAAACCTTGGTAACTAGTGGTTAAATACCAATTTAGAAACTACTTTATAAATTTTTATTAATAATATAAATTTTTATTAAAAATAGAAACTACTTTAAATACCAATAATTGTTTTAGTTTATAAAATGGTCTCTCATTTAGTCAAATATAGTAACTACTTATTTTGGTTTCTAAGATTAGTTTCTATTTAATAATTTTTCTGTAATGATTGTTTTTATTATCATAATTTTAGTCCCAACAACAACCACTATTAAAACAACACCATGGTTATTATAACAATTATTACCATTTCTATCATTGTTGTCAAAACTTAATAATGTGATGTGATTCCAATAGCACACTTTGAATGATTCTTGACATTCTTAGGAATCATCTTGAGTTGGATATGAGATAGGCACTTTATCATAGAATTGGATCAAGGTTCTATGAACAAGAACTCACCAAAACTAGTACCAAAACCCAAACTCATTTGGAAGTTCCAATTATTGTCACATTGAACCGATTAAATTGGAAGAAAAGCAAATGCACCGAACAAAATGGAATAAAACTGAAATGAACCGATCAAAATGAAACAAAAGGCAAGAATACTGAATAAGAATGCTGGAAAATTAAAAGCACCGAACAGAATCAAGAACAAAGGAAGAAGGAAGGAGAAGAGAGAGCTCATGAAGATGGAGGAATGGTTGGATGATCACGCCACTAGGAGGATGGAGACTCCAAGATAAGTGTGCAAGCCGCCACTTGAGGTAACCATTGAACCATCAAGATAAGACTAGTGAAGAAGGCACAAAGCTCTCCAATGCTCTCTCAAAAATTGAGTATAGTTTCTCTAATTAAAATTCAAATCTGAATTGGAGAGAATTCGGCCACAAATTCTGAATCCCTGCATATAACAAAGTCAGTTTATTCTTACAATTAAAAGTGGAAGAAAAAGGAAAACATGACTTAGCATTTGGAAACAATGGGATTTCAGAAAAGGAGGTTCTATAAAACGACCAAGTTGGAAAATTTTGTTTAGGAATGATGATATCTTTTGGAAAAAGTCCTCTTAAATGGTGACAACCATTAGGAGGTATGAAAAAATCATCCCTAACATTTTTAAACCAAGATGGTGGTGAAGTAAGAACCTTGGGTAATGAAAAAGATAAGGAAGGAAAACACCTTGGATGTGAAAGTATAAGACCCATGTCAACTTGGCCTTCTTTGTCTTTTTCATTTTTACTTGTGGTAGGTGGGTGAGTGAGGTCTTGTTTTAACTTGTTTAGCTTTAAGATTTGCTTTTGTGGACAATGAAGAGCTATGTGCCCAAAACCTAAACATTTAAAACATTTGATATTTGAAGTTTTGGTAGGTGACTTAGAAGTAGAAGGATTTGTAGTAGAAACTTTTTTTGGAAACAAGGTTTGTTTGGAAAAATTGGAAGGAGAATTTGGAGTAGAAATTTTGTTGGCATCCTTCCTAGAAGAGTTGTACAAATCATCATCATGAGTATTTTTGAAAGTTGTTTTCAAAAGATAGGATTCCACCTTGATGGCTTTGCGAAACACTTTCTTTAAAGAAGAGTACTCATTTAATTCTACAAATTCTCTAATATCTCTTCTCAAACCACGTACAAACCATTTTATCTTTGACTCTTCATTAGCATGAATATTCATTTTAGTCAAAGTTGTTTCAAAATCTTGAAAGTATTCATCTACCAACCTATGTCCTTGAGGAAGCCTTTGGAACTTCAACAAGTGTTCCTTCCTAGAAGGAGGAACAAACCTCGTGCGCATACACTCTTTCAAAGCATTCCAAGAAACCACGGGAGGTTTCTTGCGATATATAATGTCCATTACAATTTTATGTCACCATTCTTTGGCATAGCCCAAAAAGGATAAAGAAACTAAACTAAGTTTTTGGTCATCTTGGACCTTATACACATGAAAATAATGGTCAACCTTAGTCTCCCATTCTAAATACACATTATGATCACTATCACCATTAAAACTAGGGACTTGTCCACAAGAAATGTTGAACACTTGGTGATATCTTTGGTCACGGTTATAGCTCTCTTCATGAGAAGGTCTATGTGAATGATGCCCATCATGGATAGAAGGAGATGGCCTAGCTTGTTGCACCTCCATCTTATGCAATTTCTCTTCCAAACGCCTAATTGTACGTTGTGCTTCATGTAATTCACCAAGGACCGAAGCTTTGGAAGGAGAATGTTGCTTGTAAGATGCATCACTTGAAAATCCAGCCATTTGCAAATAAAAACAGCAAACAAGTCAAGAAACAAAATTAGCAAAAACAGTGAGTTTGGCAATGAAATTGCCGAAGTGAATTTGGCCAGAAAAATAGGTCACTCTCAAAGAAATAATGTCCTTGCACCAATCTGATCTTGAGGTCTTGGAATCCTCAAATGAAAGATGTCAAAGCAAGGCACACCAATCTCAAAGCCAACCACAACAAAACCAATGAAGCAATAAAGACAAACAAGAAAAAGTATAAGCAATGAAAGGCTAGAACAAAAGGAATACTAGATGTTTGACAAACTCAAAGATTAATGAACAAAAGACAAGCAAGAAAAATAAGGAACTCAATGAGAAAGTAGGCACACAAAAGAATACTTAAAGAAAAGCACTAGAGTAGATGAAGAAAACAAAAAAGTAGCTACTGGAAAATATTTTTTTATGCAAACTGTGCTTGATGTTCACTGATTTAACTGGAATGATATAGAGCGAACTGGATTATGAAATTTTAACCACAGAAACTTCAAGATCTTAGCTCAAAAATGGCACTGGAATTACGCAAAAACAGTAAGCCAATTAATTGAGATAAATTTTTCAAAACGCTGCCAGATTACCGTATTTTTTTCGGCAGACATGTACACTTTTTGTATTTTATTTATCATTTTTTGTGTACTTTGAATTTTTGAGTACTTCTTTTCTCTACTCTTTTCTAACACTTTGAATATCACAAATCCATAATTTCAGAATTTTCCAGTGAGTAAATCAATTGCAATAAGGAAAAACAGTAAGCACTTTTCAGAAAAACAGAGGAATCCTAATAGGAATGAAAAACAGAATTATGAACTAGCAAAGACATAATGGAAAGTGATGTGTATGAACTTGTATAGGTCTAGAATACAAGTATGAACTCAATTCTAAAACAGAAAATGCACAAAGGATCAATATCAAATTCAGAAAAATTATATGACACTAAAGCAAGAAACAACAAAAACAATAAAAGTACTACAAGAAGTGATGACAATTATGGAAAAACAAGACTAAGACAAAACTTTATGGATTCAAAAAGGAAAATACTCAAACATATGATAGGCAAAAGAATTAAAACAGCAAGTAAACTCAAATAAGCCTAAAACAGAACCTTAAATTGCAAGAAATTAAAAGAGCTCTTGAAATAAAGTGCTACACAACTCAACAATTAAACAAGAACACACCTAAAATCTGATACCACATGATGTGATTCCAATAGCACACTTTGAATGATTCTTGACATTCTTAAGAATCATCTTGAGTTGGATATGAGATAGGCACTTTATCATAGAATTGGATCAAGGTTCTATGAACAAGAACTCACCAAAACTAGTACCAAAACCCAAACTCATTTGGAAGTTCCAATTATTGTCACATTGAACCGATTAAATTGGAAGAAAAGCAAATGCACCGAACAAAATGGAATAAAACTGAAATGAACCGATCAAAATGAAACAAAAGGCAAGAATACTGAATAGGAATGCTGGAAAATTAAAAGCACCGAACAGAATCAAGAACAAAGGAAGAACAGCCAACTGAAAATTAAGATTGCCGAACCAAAAGACAAGGAACACAAGTTAAGACATGAATATGAAAAGAGAAGGAAGGAAGGAGAAGAGAGAGCTCATGAAGATGGAGGAATGGTTTGATGATCACGCCACTAGGAGGATGGAGACTCCAAGATAAGTGTGCAAGCCGCCACTTGAGGTAACCATTGAACCATCAAGATAAGACTAGTGAAGAAGGCACAAAGCTCTCCAATGCTCTCTCAAAAATTGAGTATAGTTTCTCTAATTAAAATTCAAATCTGAATTGTACAAGCTAAGCAACTTTATTTATAGCCTAGAGGTGCTGAAAAATAGGTGGGAAAATTCAAATAAACTCATTTGAAATTCCCACCAAAACAAGTCACATGGGAGGTGTGACCTTTTTCTACTATGACACCTCCTAAAAACTACTCCTACACCACTCTCCTAAGTCACATGGACAATGTGACTTTATTTTACATTTTCACACTCCTTTATTTAATAACCACACCTCCTAAAACTATACAAGAGTATTTCAAAGCTTGGCCTTGCCCCTCATGGGATGGACTTGGGCTCTTTGGGCTTTGGCCTTCTTGGGCTTGGGCTTGGGCTTTGGGCTTGGGCCTCATCTTTATTTTATGTCTTCTTTTAATTTTGAGAAGACTAGAAGGAAGAACTTCAAATGTGAGGGTGAATGTCCTCTTCCTCCATTAATAAAAGTCTCATTTATTTGATTCTCATCATAATGTGAGCAGAACACCGTAGTTATTAAAACAATTACTACCACTTATATCTAAAAATTAATATAAACTTATTAATGTGAGCTTTTTAAAGGTTAAAATCACATATATAATTGTTTATATTTGACATGTACGTTCTATGTTGTAGACAATCATAGGAATCAATAAATAATAAATTGTAAACTTATTTTACTTATTTGAATTAACATCTTATCTATTTGTTTAACATTTAGAAAATGATTAATTTCAAATGTGAGACATGTAAGAAAGGGGGAAATAGTAAACTGATGAAACAAAAAATATTTGATTTAATATATGAAAGGGTAAAATATAAGGAAAATATTATTTTAAAGTAAATAATTTATATAATATATATCTTAAGGTAAAACCTCTAAGATTCAAATTAAAGGTGACTTGTTGGTTTTTTCTTTTAAAGAGTTCCATGTCTGCAGAAGTAATCTATTTATAACAATGATATAATTACTATTGAGTTAGTTAAGTCGTTTTTCTAACACGTGAATATTTGATCAAACAATTTTATAGATAACTGTATAAGTATAAAAGATCATTAGTCTCCCAAAATACCATAAAAAAACATAATTAATTGTATTTGCCATAATATTATATTGCAAAATATGCATACATTCACGAATGAGAATAATTTTTACAGAAAGAGAGTTGAATATTATATTATATTATATTAGAGAAACAATATATGTACATGATCGAGTTAGAAGTATCTTGTTACTGGACCAAATGCCAAATTATCAACATTTGGTTGGCGCGTGATCCTGAAAAATCTAAAACTAATTCGTGATCCTTACAAATGTCAACATGATCAAAGAAGAGAGTCAATTATGATACCACAAGCAATTGCTTCCAAGCCAAACGACTTGGAAAATGTATTATACTTTTAAACAACATTTTTTATTACACAAAATATCAAATAAGATTTTATTATAATTTTAAACAATGAAAAAGTTAACACCAACATAATATTTCAATGGGTAAAGTGAAGGAGTAACTTAACAATTGGATTGTTTTGTGGATTACAATGCCAACATCACTGCTGATAAAAAAAAATAAAAAAATCCAACATCACTATACAATGAGGAATCAAGTACTAATAACAATACAAAAAATTTATGATACAAATATCTAAATTAAGATTGAGTGTATGATTAATTATTATTGTCCAAATCATAGCAAACCTAATCCTTACCTTGTCCTTCAAAACATAACTCATAAATGTTTTCACACACACCCTTAAATATGGTTTCTACCTTGGTGAACTTCTTCACACAAATCACTTTTGTCTTGTTTAGAAGTGCAATAGCAAGAATATAAATATATTATTGAGGTTGTATTTATATAAAAATAAGCACATTCAATAAGCACATTCAAAAATAATTTGTGAACTCTTTTTGGAAGCCCTATAATTCCTAAATTCTTATCTTCTGATTCAAATCCTAGCACATAAACACTTTTTCACCTTGTTAAACTTCTTCCCACAAACCACTTCCATCTTGTTAAGAAGTTCAAGAAAATACAAAGAACAGTATAAATATATTACTAAGGATGTATTTAAATCAAATTAAGCGCATCAACAATTTGTTTAACTCTTGATAGAATCCTAAGAAAACCTAATAACTTACCTTTTAGTTTAGATCATAATCCATAAACCTTGTTGAACAAACACAAACACTATTCTTTATAGTTCAATTTCTTCCCACAATCAACTTTCAACTTGTTCATAAGTGCAAGAAATATATAACAACAACATTATTGAGTTTGTATTTAAATCAAAGTAGCTACATTCCAAAAATACGTATAACTCGTGAAAGAAGTTCAAGAAATCCTAAACTCTTACCTTTTGTTTCATATCCTAATCCACAATCTTTGATGTAAAAACACGCAAAAATTGTTGTTATTAGTTGATTTTTCTCCCTAAACAACATCCTTTGTCTTGTTAAGAAGTGCAAGAAAATGCAAAAACATCATTATTGAGTTTGTATTTAAATTAGGGTAATTACATTCAAAATACTTTTGCATACATTTTTAATGAAGTCCAAGACATCCTAAATTCTTACCTTTTTCTTTAAATGAAATTCAAAAATCTTGTCATAGACACATACATGCATAAACACTGTCTTTTTTTCTTGAACATCTTCAATCAAAGTTCAAACCTTAAGTATAAGAAACAATGTTAAACCTTTGAACTTTTAATCATCCAATTATCTTCAATTGTGTGTTGATCTTTGTCTTCAATAAGATTTTCCAAATAAAAAAAAAAAATCTAGAGTAAGCAAAAGTTGTTCTTTAATTGAGAAGTAAAAGAGGAATAGAAAAGCAGGCATGCAAGAAGTAGAGAAATGAAATAACTTCGAAAACAAAAAAAAAATATAAACAATTGTCAATATATTAAATGGGGTAATTTGATATTTTTCCTAATAGTTTATTTTCTCATATAAATTTGAATATTAGGCTAATTGTTAGGATTCAATATTTAAACTTAAAAAATTTATTTTACTACTTATTAATGACTTGCAAAAGTTATTAACAAATGTATATATTATAAAATTTAAGGTTTAATTATCCTTTCAGTCACAGATTGAATCTTTCAGATAAGAAAAATATATGCAATTTTTGTTCCTAGGTATCATAATTTTTGTGATATTAATCCATTTGACAATTGAATCCAAATTTTTTTTTGTCAGCAAAGAATAATAAAACTAATGTTGGAGATCCCACATCGACTAGAGATTAGAGCCTTTCATTGTATATAAGTGAGTGCAAACCTCAACCTTATGAGCCGATTTTATGGGGTTGAGTTAGGCTTAAAGTCCACTCTTTCGTAATATGGTATCAGAGCCATTTCGAGCCTATCCTAGCGAGTGTTTGTGTTGGGCCTATCGTGCCACCCGCTATCGGGCCGCTATCGGACCACCTAAAATATATAGTCTCACGCTCGAGCTTCAATCTATCACTCTCGGTGTGAGGGGGGTGTGTTGGAGATCCCACATCGACTAGAGATTAGAGCCTTTCATTGTATATAAGTGGGTGCAAACCTCAATCCTATGAGCCGGTTTTATGGGGTTGAGTTAGGCTTAAAGTCCACTCTTTCGTAATAACTAAAGTGGAGAATTTAAGGTATGCTCCAACCCATATACAAAATATATAAATCCTATTACACTCCTACACTAGTATCCTTTATTTTAGTACAAAAGAGGAACTACATCAGCACACAAATTTTTTACCCGAGGAATAAAGCTATAACAAGTCCTGCTACTATATTCAAAGACATACATTAGCTATAACCACAACAAGACCAAAATAAAGATGTTATCTTATACTTTTTCCTTCAATACGATCAACCTATATCTATATTTGTTCTAGAAAGTGAGAGTTGTAGCGTTGCTGGTAAATCGATCCAAAACTATGGTGAAGATATTGATTACGAGGTCCTTATTTATTCCACATGAACCTAAAAAACATTTCTAGCACGGAGAGTACAAAATCTCATAACTGAAAGTCTCCAACCCAAGTCAAGACATTGTAAAATCATAGGGATTTTAAACAAACGTTTGGGAATTGTACCCAGTCTGAGAACCTAGTTCTAGGTATCTTATGAGTCATCCATATCCAGGCATAGAGTTGTGTCATGCAAAAGATCTCTACTACATCGACGTATCCTTGCAGTTATTGAACAAAATATTATTCATTCTTATACTTCTAGTTCATCCAGACTATGACAATTCACATTCCCTTCCATATTTTATTTTATTTTACATTAGTTCATATAGATGAAAATGATAAAAATGGCGCATTATGTAGTGTGATATACAGATTATATCCTTACTCCCTTATTACACATATGTCAAAAAATATTTGCATTCTTAATTACCCACTCTAAGATGATTGAATTATATTTAAGTATGAAAGATAGCTAAAAATTGGAATTATAATTAGAATTTTCACATCATTAAGAATAGCAACAAAATGGCAACACAATTTAAAACCAAGGTTACATTTATTAAGATGGAATGAAAATGGAAATTAACAACTACAAAATTAAACTAGTTGTAAACCTCATTATTAAATTAAAAATGAAAAATAGAAAAATGTAAAGTTATTTCTATTCAATTAATTTGATCATGGGTTTGACCAACATAAAATACTTCTTGGTTTATGTATGGAAGCATTCGAATTAGTGCTAACAGAAACAGTAAGGTGCACTTAGAGCGAGTCCAACAATAGAAAAGCAACATTAAATTAAGCCATTCAAATGCAATACACAACTTAAGTTGGATAAGACAAATTGCTTAATTTATTGGTTACATAATAAACTATTTAATTGTTTAATACGACAATAAACCATATATCATTTGCCTATTGTTGGGTAGCAACTTATGTTATAATACCATATAAAATCGATTGCTAATAAGAGTTTTTTTATAATATTTTAAGTCTTTAGTAGCATAATAATAATAATTTTCTTTGTCTTTAGTTATGGAGCAGTGGTTGTCTCTCTGTATACACAACCATATGAAGGGATTATGTATGTGAGTACACTACTAAGTCAAAGTAATAAAATAATAAATAATAGTACATGCATGATAAAAAAATATCTTATACATATTGGAATTGACAATTAGTTATATTATTTTTAATAATTTTTTATAATTGGGATTGTGACCTAATTATATTAATTTTAATGAATTTTTACAGTTTTGTAAATGAGAGTTGTTTTCTAAAATGATTATTAACGAGTCTATTTGTAAAATGAGATTCCACCCAAATTTATTTTAACTCTAGAATCTCTCAACAAATAGTCATATTATTCAATATATATTAAATACTGAGATATTTCTTAACCGATTATTCATGTATTAACTCCCACATTAAAAAAATATGTGATAAAAATCTTTAGAAAAGAAATCAATTTCTTTGTTGATATCTATATGAATCTACATGGTACATTCACTTTTTAAGTGTTTATTTTTTTTTTCTTTTGTTTTAACAATAGGTCAATGTAGTTATGGTAAATTAATGGGATTGAAATGCTTAGTAAAATTGGCTTTCAATGATACAATATGGTACAAAATATTGATAATTTCAGCAATAAAATAGACAAAAAAAAAGCGACAAATGGGTAAACTTCAATTCATAGCATTTGGTTCATAACTCAATTTCAAACATTAACTACAATTTATAGGAAAATAACATAAGCAATACGGATATTGAATAATAACACAAATACTATAAAAAAAATCATCAAATGAAAATTGATTTTAAATACAGAAAATAGTTAATTACTATATTAATTAACAACCAAACTCTCATTTTGAAAATAAAATAAATTACTATGGAAAAAAATCTTGTTTTAGCACTGGTTGAAATTTAATAACAGAACATTAAAGGTCCATATACATAATTAAATAATCTTAAGAAGAAACCAGTGAGACACATCTAAGTGCAATTAGAATATATCCAAAACCCTTATCTGTAGTACAAATAAAGATAATTGCGGGTAGGTGTCTATCATAAACTTTCGACCACAAAACTATTATAAAATCATCTTTGTTTTCTCTTTTGTAATTTTGGTTTCTCTTATAAACATTATAAAGGTGCTTATTTTTCTAAAGTAGATTTTAATTATGTGACTTTTATCTTAATTTCTTTAAAGTATTTTTTATTTCCGTTCAAGATTTTAAGTCTAATATTAATTTAAACTAATAACATTTATAAATAGTAAGAATGGCAAAACGGTCAACTTAGTTTTATTTCAATTTAGTTGTTTTTTACTTTATATATATATATATATATATATATATATATATATTAAAAGCATAGTTAATTATGTAAACATTTTATAAGTCTTGATTAGTTAATTAATTTCTTTAATTGAGTAAATAAAAATAATTATTGTTCATAAATATTAAATGACATTATCATAATTGATAATTAAAATTTAATTTTTAGACATTAATAATTTAAGTTATACTATTATTATTACCTATTTATATCCACCAAATAATACAATAAAGATTATCTTTTAAATTAATTTTATAATAATTCTTAATTTAGAAAATATGTGTCAAATTCACATACTAAAAATGTCTCTCCACCTAACCTAATTAGTGTTGGACTCGGTTATTTCTCGAAATGGTGTAATCTAGTTGTTAATTCCTGATAATCTCTGAATTCTTCAAAGCTCTTCCTCCCCTACGCATGTACTCTGCCGGTCGGAGGGGTACATATAATTGCACTCCGACGCTCAAGTCAGTGCTAGTGTTATCTCTGTTTTCTTAGGATATAAAAAACGTACCTTTTCCCCCTTCAGAAATCTTGTTTATAGGTTGACTTGGGCCTCCATTAGTGTGGACCAGATAACCAGTTCACAAAGACGTGTGTAGTAGTCCTCAGGTCGTGTGTAGTGATTTCCTAATATCACGGAAATGTATTCAAAGTGTGTCTTTGACCCATTTAACGCCAATTATAGTTGCTTCCTTGCCACGTATTTATTGTGTTATATTATTAATTCATGTCTTCGGTCGTCCGGCGTCCGACCAATACTGTGTTGGACTCCATTATTTGTTGAAATGGTGTAATCTAGTTTGTTAATTCCTGATACTCGTAATAGGTAAATCGTATTCCAAGTGTACGAATCAAACTATAGAAGTTGTTGGAGCTGCATGAATTCCTCATCAGAAAAAAAAATTATGAACGAAGTTGTGTGGCATAAAAACGATTTCGATATAATTATGATTTGCAAAGAATTAGTCCACCATATACGCGATTTTGATTGATAATGAAATGACTGAAAACGATATATGTGGAAAATCAATACACCTGAAATTGTGCATGTATAGTATAACTTCAATTTAATTGTAATACAATTGAAGTTGTATGTGGAGTGACAACTGCGGTTGTATTATAATTATTATAATTAGATTCAAAATTGTAGTTAGATGGATGATTTTAGTTTTGTTGAATTATTTTTCCGATTTTTTTTTTAAATTTTAAAGTTGGAATAATTAATTAAATTGTGAAAATTTTATCAAATTTTATAAAAAATTTGGTTTATAAAATTTGAACAGATTTAGTGATTTTTTTTAATTAAAAATTTAAATAAAAATGGTGTTAAAACTCTAATTCCATACTAGTGAAAGATAAATCCTAAAAAAAAAATATGGTAGTGGTTTATGTTAAGTACCACTTATTTTATTTGGAAAATAAACTTGAGAATTGTTGAATTCATAGAGAATTAATGTTGAATTCATAGAGAATTAATGTTTAGGGTTTAGGGTTTAGGGTTATTTGTATATATTTCAAGATGTGATGCGATATTGGAGGTGATTTGAATATATTTTTTATAAACAACTAAATAATAATAATTGTACTATGTTATTTAAATTGAGAGGTGAAGCTAGACAAATAACTAAAGCAAAACAATAACAATATAACACAAATGTTGGAAATAGCTTTGTGAATTTCTTTTCTTATTGTTAATGATAAATGCAATGTTTATTCTAACTCCCTATTTCTTATGGTCAAATCAAGTCAATTCCTCGCGCAAGGTTATCTAGAACAATAAGTCATTATTGTGGCTTATTTTTGCATTAAGATGGAACATTTCACCATATATAGTCTCAGCTTCACGCTCTACGCCTATTGAATCCTATGATTGACTAAATAAGGTTTAGATACATGAAATTATCTTCCGACCTCATTCATGTTCTATGGACAATCAATGGTCATTCATCACCATTGAGCATTAAGCACACTACCAAACTCAAGGAATTTGAATCACAAATAAAAACATGAATTCATAAATAACAATAACTCCAGAAATATCACATTGTCATCCAATCCCAACAAGGTAAATTTATCAACTCATAATATGATCTTACAGTGAAAAATTAAGTATGAATAGCTAAGAAACAACAAACATAGATCCTTGAGTTTTCTGACCAGCTTAGGCTTCAAAATTCCTTCCTCAAGAGATTTCTTCAGGCTTTAACCTTGAGGCTTTCTTATTATTTCTCTCTTTATGACTCTTAAAACCTCTATATCTTGATGACTCTTTCTCTTAATGACTCTCCCTTTTGATGAATTTCCCTCTCGATGGTTTGGAATGTTGCCCCGATGATGGAAACCATCCAACCACAAACTCCACTAGATCAAAGACCAGAAGAATCAAAGAAGAATGAAACTCAGTGATGATTATCAGAGGGATATTCTTACATTTTTTAGGCCTTGATCTAGTTGTAAAAATTAGAATAGGATTTCAATTCTTGTAAATAATTTGGGCCTCAAACATTGAGCCAAGTAGCATAGGGTTTTGGGCTTGTATTCTGACCTCAAGGAAATTAGGGTTAAGGTTAGAGTTTCTAAACCTACTTAAGGCTTAATTGGGCTCACTTTAGCCGATCTTAAACCCTAAGCCGATAATGAAATACCTTTGCTTCTAGAATTGCCGCACATGACAAGTGTGACTAGTCTAGGTGGCACATTTGAATTCAAATTTCTTCCCTCTCTTTTCTTTGTACATGGTCGTCCCCTTCACCTACAAATAAGGGTGCTTGGCTTGGGTATTTTCAGATCAATTTGAATAGAGTTATGCTGCAGAAATCCAGAGTTACACTATCCTTCTTCTTCCTCTCTTTAGGGTAAACATTTAGATTGATCTCCTCCACCATTTCCAAGTGATAATGCCTCACCTATCACTCTCCTTTGAGTTCTTCCTTGGCTCCATTTCTTCATTGCATCCGCTACAACATCTAACATCCTCCGTTCAAGTTTCCAATCTATGAAGAAGAGGCTCCATCGTGTGGTATTAGAACCATGGTTCAAAACGAGGTCATGTGAGCTTCTCTTCTTCTACTTTTTGTTCTAAATTTGTGTTGTTTCATTGCAATCCTTGCTTGTCTTGATTTGTCTAGTTTGAATATGTGTTTAAAAGTGTTGTTTTAATTTGTTTTCTACGGTGCAATTTCATTTGTTCATTTTGAACCATCCAAAAATTCATCAAATATGTTAATCTTAAGTAAACCGTGTGTTTTAATTTTTGAGTCTTGATTCTATTTTTTATTTTTAATTCATATAAATTCTGTGTATTTAAGTCATTCCACTTTTATTAACCTGAATTCAAGTCATGTCAATTCATGTGGTTTAATAATTGCCATAAATTCTAAGTAGAACTTTCCTTGAATTTTGGTTTATTGCTTTTGATTTGAGTCATAATTTACAATCTGATTTCAAAAGTGTTAATTTTTTTTTTCCTTTTAATATTTTCAAATTTGACTTTTATACTTGTTAATAGATCCATAACAAGATCTGAAGCATATTTCCATTATGTACTGATGTTTCTAAGTGAAAGTTTCTTTGGATTCCTTTAGGTGTTCTTTCTTTCATTTTTCAGAATTTTAGTCACTTGTTGGAAATTATTTGTTGCAATCTGTTCTGGTGGAAATAAATTGTATCATTCTAGATTTGGATACTTTAAAGTGTTAAGAAAAAGTAGAAAACAACGCGCATTGAAAAATAAAATAGAAAAAATTCAAATAAATTCATAATGGCAGATAGGCTTGCTATGGTGGCTTCTAGAATCAATATGGATTTGTGGAGGACAGACAAATTTATGGTTGTATTGGTATTTCTTCTGAAGCTATTAACATGTTTTCTAAAAAGGCTAGAGGAGGTAATGTGGCTTATAAAGTTGATATTCATAAAACATTTGACACTCTGAGTTGGAATTTCTTATTGTCGGTTTTGACATGTTTTGGATTCCATCCTTCATTTGTAGTTGGATCAGTACAATTATTCGACTAACTATGTTTTCTATTAGGATAAATGGAAGTTTTATGAGTTTTTTTCCTTATAATAGAGGTGTGAGACAAGGTGATGTGAGTTGATTTTAGGATTATTCATTTTATGGTGTGACACTTAGATTGAGATTTTAGGAATTTAAGAGTGAAGACCTTAGGAAAATCCTCACTGGACATTAACTTAACAAAGTGGTTAAGTAGATGTGAAGGTTCATTTCACAAAGGCAAAAAGAAAAGGCAATTATAAGGTGAAAATGATGCTAAAAGGTGTGGAATTAAAGAACAAGGAAAAGAAACCAAAATAGAATTGTTGAATGGAAACAAGGAAAACTAAACAAGAACATGATACAAAGAGTAAAAATGGAATGACAATGGAAGAATAGATGAAGGAAGGAGAAATCTTATGTGATGGATTTGAGAAGTGGAACACGCCACTTGGAGTGTGATTGGCCTCCAAGATAAGTGAAAATAGCTGCCACTTGGAGTGTGATTGGCCTCCAAGATAAGTGAAGATAGCTGCCACTTGAGAGCTCTCAATACTCACAAGATAAGACCTAAATGCTAAGACGAATTCAAACCTCACTAACACCTCACACAATTTGTGCATAGTATCTCTTCTTCTATTAATTTCAACTTGTAAAATACACTAGGTAGGCCTCCTATTTATCGGTGAAGCAGCCTTGGAGAACAAGCTAAAGGGGTAGGATGGGAAAAGGGAAAAAATGGGCAGCCTTAGGGTTAAACTAAGTCAAACCCGCATCCTAGGCTTGTCCTTCTAGAAACTAGGTCAAAATGCCTTCCAGAAGGGTTAGGGACAATCTAAAATGCTACCCACACCCCCTATTATGCTAAAGGCACCTTATTCTAGCATATCTTTGCTATTTAGACCCATAAAGTGAGCCCAATTTATTTACAACATATTTGTATCTTATAAGAAGACCAAAAGGAAGAACTTGAGATGCTCTGGTCTTTGTCCATTTCTCCCTCTAGTGAGGTCTTCACTTGAATGTTGAGATGACCTTTCATAGTGTGCATCATCGGTCATCTTCTTATTGTCTTGGTTTGTATCACAAGGTGATCCATTATCTCCCTTGCTTTTCTACCTTGCAGAGGAGGTTCTAAGCAGAAACATTTCTAAGCTTGTGAATGATAAGAAGATTCTGCATATGGCTAGCCCTAAAGGTTATATCACTCCTTCTTACATTTTATATGTTGATGATATATTTATTTTTTGTAGGGCAGATACTTAGTGTCTTAAAAATTTGAGTATTTTTCTTCAAAAATATGGTGATTTTTCTAGTCAGTATGTTAACAATCTAAAAGTAGTTTTTTTACATCGTTACCAAAATTCAACGTCATCTTTCTTGCGGTCATGGTGTTTTACCTTTTAACTATTTATGGGTGCCTATCTTTGTTGGTGCTCCAAAGCCTAGGTTTCTTCAACCTTTGGTTGATAAGTCAAATTGAAGCTAGCGTCTTGGAAAGGGAAATTTCTTAGCATGATAGGTTGGATCCAGTTTGTTAATTCTATGGTTACTAGTTTCCTTGCTTATAATTTTAATGTGTATAAACGGTTTGTTTCTATTCTTATGCAAGTTGAGCAATGGAGCAGAAATTTTATTTGAATTGGTGATATTATGAAGAAAAGGCATAACTACAGTTAATTGGGCTAAGATATGTTCTCCTTTTGAGAATGAAGGATTGAAGATTACTAACCTTCAACACGGAAATAATGCTTACCTTCTTTGCTTATAGTAATAAACCTTGGTTTCTTCTCTTCAAAGCCAGAGTTCTTAATCTAAGTATCAGCTTAGATTGGCTTATAAATCCTCTTCTATTTGGCCTGGGATTAAACAATTTTATGACACTATTCTTGAACATACCTCTTGGACTATTGGTACAGGTACTATTATTAATTTCTGGAATGATAAATTGTGTTCTTCTACTTGTTTACCAAACATTGCAGGGGTACCTGATGGTTCTAGAATCTTGATGACTATAGTTTCGCAATTCTAGAATGCTCGTGATTGGATTGTTCCCTCGCCTTTACAACAAGTGAATTATTTTTTGAACATATCATGATTAGGTAGGAACAAGATACTCCTAATTGGATTCTGGAAGACTCTGGTCATTTCACTCTTAAATCTGCTAGGAAATTTTTCTTGGATCCAAGAGTTCCCTGTGATTGGGGTGAAATCATTTGGTATCCATATATTCCTCCTTCTAAAACTCTAGTACTTTGGAAAGTTTTTCATGGGTGACTTCCTATGGATCAATACATTCAGCATAAAGGTTTACATATATGTTCTATTTGTACTCTTTGTGAAAAGCAAGAAAAATTTATTCAACATTTAATTTTTGAATGTCCAAGTGCATTGCATATTTGGAGTTGGGTTCAACAAATTTTTTTAATTCTCATTTCTATAATGTGGATGATCTCCTTTCTTTTATTAAGAGCCATGGTAGTCTTTTGGTTAATTTGATTAAACTTGCTATGACAACCTTTTCTATTTGAATGATATGACGTATGAGAAATTATGTTAGATTTCAGGTTAAGATTGATTTTTTCATGTCCATTTACATCATTAAAGGTTTCACTTGCCTAGTGGGTAATTTATCTAAAGGCTCTATGAGGAATGATATGTTTGATTTCAATATGCTTAAGTTCTTTGATATTATTACTCATAGTGGAAAAGTTCTTAATCCTCTTCCTGTTAGATGAGAGTTTCCTTCACCAAGTTGGGTTAAAATTAATATTGATGGTGCTGCTAGGGGCTCTCCTGGTTTTGCGGCTTGTGGTGGTACTTTTCGTGGGAGTATGGGGGAGTTTATTGTTGGTTTCTCTGCTTTCCTTGATATTCAAACTGCTTTGGTTGTTGAGTTTTATGTAGCTACACATGCCATTAAAAAAGCTCAAAAGATGGGTCTTACTAGTTTATGGCTTGAATATGATTCTGCCTTGGTTTGTGTTGCATTTACTACTAGGACTAATGTTCCTTGGATTCTTCGTAATATGTGGAAAACTTGTCTTAATTACTATGGAAAAATCAGTTTTAGGATTTCTCACATTTTTCGTGAAGGGAATGCATGTGTTGCTAACTTAGGGTTTGTTCATAGAGAACAATTTCATTGGTATAATAGGCTTCCATCTAGTCTTTCCTTATAATTCTTTATTAATAGGTATATATAACCTAAGTATCGCTTTTGTTAGATTTTTATATATGGGTTTTGGTCTAGTCCCCCATATTTGCTTGTATTTCCTTTCTTTTTTTCTTTTTTAATAATACATTTTTCATGTGGTGGTAGATGATTGTTGTTTCTTGAGATGTCAACCTAGCTGAGATATCAAGTTTCATAGTGATGCTTAACATGAGAGCTTTTATAAAAAAAAAATCATAAAAGTCAAGTGCGCAAGAATAACGCTAAGCGCTATGAATCTGCGTCCATCATTTTGATCATATACAGAAAACTTGAAAACTTTATTAAAATTCATTCTCAATTGTTTTCATAAAATTCCAGTGACATTTAACATTTCTTTGATCCAGTTTTAAATGGTAGTTTTTTTCACAAACAGAAACTAAAAACAAAAATAGAATTAAATCAAGCAAGTACATTAGTTTTTTTTTTTTGCAAATTCTTAATATTTTTTGTTTTGTTAATCCATTCTATATCCAATCTTAGGTTCTGTTTTGAGTGATATCTTTTGTTCTAAAGAGTTTGTCAAATTAAAAATTCATTTCAGTTGTCCTTGTTTCAAACTAAACTTTTGTTGTTTTAAATGGCTTGACCGCTACTTGGAGTGGTGGAATATCTTGGTGGCTTTGGAGTTGTGATTTAGTGAGAGTTAATCCACTGAAGAAGGTGAGCAGCTGATCATTCAAGATTAAATACCCTAAAGAGAGGAAACACGAGGAAGTGACACAAAAGCAAGGAGTGACAAACACTTGGGAGTGATAGTTTAGGAAATTTTTGTAAAACAAAAAAATTCTTGCGTGATTGTATTTCATTTGTGTTGTGATTATTGAAAATTTTCAATTAGTGGATTAATAACTCAAATTTAGACGGTGAGTGTGTCTCCAAGGTTCAAGGACCTCACCTAGAAATGACTAGCTTGAAATTCTAAATTTATAGTAATTAGTGTTTCAATTGTTTCTTTAATTTTTATTTAGAAAACATCTTGATTGTGTTTCCAATAATCTTCTTAGAGAAAATTTTGTGAAGTGTAGTGATATAGGGAATGACTAGGAACCTGGAAATGATTTACCAAAATTCTTCTTATAAGTGTGTTGATTCAAGCTTTTGTGAAAAATTTTGAAACTCTTCAAAACAAGGTTCACTATCTTTTAAAAATTGTGGATAAGTTTTCCAAAGGCCAATCAAATCTTGAAATTGTTCTTGCCTCACAAAATTGTGTTTTTAGAAAGGCTGAACTGGGATTTAACCCAAACAGCAAGAACATATCAGTTTCAAAAACCTTTTCCAATTTCTTTGAAAAATAACCTGTTGTTTTATCGAAACAACCGATTGAAATTTGCTTTTACTGCATGAAAAGAGGCTACACTAGGTTCCTAAGATTTTAAAGGTTCTTAATGTCCCAGTTAATGCCTATGGAACCAAATTTATAAGGGGACCAAATCTTGCTCCTTGATCTTGTTTCTTGCAGGGTTCTTTGATAGCCAACAAGAACTTATGATACCTGCACAGTGGTTGTCCTAAGCACATAACAAAGGATAAATGCAAGTCTGTCAAATCTACTCCTTAAGCAAGAAGGTCATGAGAAATATAGGCACAACAATAAATGTATTCTTGGGAGTCAAGAAAACTTTTGGTCAAAGAAGAAGTGCTCTAGTGAAAACTCATCAAAGTGATGCCTATTCTTATGGTTCAGAAGTATGCATCTTACTCATATTCTTAACAAGTCAAAGACTCATGACCTATGTAATGTAAGTTGTATATTCTCATCCTATTCATGTGCCACATATGACTAAATGAACATCTAAATGTTTTTCTCTCAGTGAAATCTATTGAGGATAACTCTATACAAAGGTATGAACTAGTTGCATACTGCATTTTTCATCACTTTGGAATTTTTCTTTTGTTCTGGAAAATATTCACCTTGTTGTCATAGTAAAACAATCGGTTGAAAGCTCGAAACAACCATTTGTTTTGCCACTGGCACCTCTGAATAAAGTTGTCATGGTTGCTTACGCATGGTTACTGCTATTTGTGCTTTTCAAAACCTGTTGTGGGACAAATATGCATTTAATGTGCCTCTGAATCAGATCATAATGGAATATATTCTAGTCATAAAGAAATATATTCTATGGTTTCCTTGGAAATTTAAGTGCTCTTTATGAATGGTCAATCAAAATAAAGGGTATGTAAAAGCTTTCTCTGTTTGGGTCTAACATACTGCATATTGCCACTACAACAGGTTCTTTTTCTTTGGAAAAACAACTCACTAAAAGCCAATTTACCATGGTTAGCCTTTTCTGCTTATATATATGTGTGTGTGTGTGATTTCAACTGAATATTTCACAGAAACAACCTTATTTTTTTGCAACCTCACTTGAAACTAGTTGTTTCCACTACTTCTTCACAAACTCATTTTTGCATCATGGCCTCTTCATCCCCCTCACCAAAAAGGAAGAAATCACATGCTACCAAAAGGGTTGGTCACCTTGAAACTTGGTTTTCAGGTGATAATGAGAAGATTGAGAAGTTTTTGTATGAGTCAAGCCAAAAAGCTATCAATAACCCAAAATTGATATCCTTCAACTGGCTAAAGGAGCAGAATCTCAAGGATGTGAGAAATTCCTTGAAAGATTAGAAGCTAAGAAGGTTTCTTGAGATGTCTGGAAACACTTATTCGGATCTTGTAAAGGTATTCTACACAAATCTACTCATTGATGGTGAGAACTTGTATTCACATGTCAAAGGGGTAGATATGGAGATCACTCCTGATGTGTGGACTGCTGTCACATGTTTAAAGTACTCTCTAGGCTCAACATCAACAAAGGGAACATAAGTGTGGTGGAAGACTTCAACAATATACAATATTATGTGAGTTGCCTAAAAAATCCTCACTTGAAAGTGAAGGGCTTTTCTGTAGGAGGCTTAAAACTGAATGAGAGAATCATTGCCTTCATTGTCTCATGGATGTTGACTCCAAGGAGGAGTAACCATTCTATCCTCACTGAAGAAGATCTTGTTTTAATCTACTGCATAATGAAGAACATCAAGGTCAATTGGATTCATGTCTTTAAGGAGCACATGCAAAAATCTATGAGGTTAAATGACTATCATTTCCCTTATGTTGTTGTTATATCTAAATTTCTTCAATATTTTGAAGTTGACCTTGAGGAAGAATTGTTTGAGGTGGTGAAGCCATCTCATGAAATTAACAATGGATCTCTTAGAAAAATGGGATTCATTAGGTTGGCAATAAATGGGTGAGTAAAGATGAAGAACAAGTGGGTCCTTCTTGTGAAGACCAAGCTGGAGCAGATGAGGAAGACCAAACTGCCCCAAATACTAGAGATGTTGGAGCATATGAACACCAAGCTAAATAAGATGATCAAGGCACTGAGAATCCAAATGAACAAGTTGTTGGTGAAACCTATGGAGCTTGTCCAAGTGCTGGAAATGTTGGTGAGTATGTATGGATGCACTTGTGAACTGTGAGCCACCAATAGATCGTGGGCTTCCTATGTTACCATTTGAAAGGTTGATGATCAACCACTTGGACAACATGGCTAGTGATCAAAGGAATCACTATGAGGGATTTTTCTTCATCAATTAGGGGGAGATTGTTGAACAAGATGCTTTGATGCCTCCAATTCTATGTGGAAAGCTTGAAGACTTTGCTACTGAGTGTGTGTGTTGTCTAGTAGTTTTAAACTTGTTAATTCACTCCTTAAGAAGATCCAAGCTCATTTGAATCTTTATCTTTTTGAAAAGATGGGTTTTCTAAAAGGTTGTGAAATTTCAACCTGTTAAAACGCTTAGTGGTTTTTAAAATGATTTGGAAAACCTTTGCTTTGTTTTGTCTTTCCTGTCAAACATAAAAAAAATCGGTTATTTCGATAAAAACAACTGGTTGTTTTTATGAAAACAGGAAAATGATTTCAATCAATTGTTTTGGAAAAACAACATATTGTTTTCATAACATAATTTTGTTAAGTGTTTTAAATTGTTTTAAATACTTCCAACTGCTTTTGGTTTTTGATCTAACAGCTTTGACCACTTGATTGAGGTTATATAAAGGTTGTTTAACGTTCTTTTGAACTATCAAAGAAAAAGAGATTGCTTAAAAATGTTTTTCAAGAATTCAAGAACTTTGGATCATCTCAAATGTGTGGAATAGGATTGAGTTTTGTATTCTTCTGAACTATAAGATTTGTATACCCAGGTGTATTCTATTCTCTTATTCTTGAACATTGTATTTTTGTGTGTTCTTGTGTAAGGCAGTTTCGAAAAGGTGTTTTTGGAAACTATGATGTTGCTAAAAAGTGGTGTGTGCTCTTGAGAGGTTCAAGATCATCATTCTTGGTGTGTGATTTGTAATCTAGGTTTGATTATATAGCGAATTCTCAATGGTTAACTGAGGACTAGATGTAGCCCTTGGTTAAGAGTCAACCAGTATAAACATCTTGTGTGATTCTCTCTATCTCTACTCTCATAAATTGTTTTAACTTTGTTTTAAATTCTGCTAGTATAAACAACCGGTTGTTTCGTGAAAACAACAAATTGATTTTCTGGAAATAACCTTAAAAAGGAAATTTTATTGAGTTGAACAGAAAATCAATTAGTTGATTTTTCAGAGCTTTTCACTCTACTTCCGAAATTAGCGAAAAAGAATTCACCCCTCCCCCCCTTCTTGTTTAGGTCATTAATTCTAACATATATATGATTTAATTGTTTTGAAAAAAATGTGTATCTGGTTGTCTGAAATACTATTGTATATCTGGTTGTTCTTTTAAATGAACAAGTTAATTAAGAGGAGGAAACACATAAAATAAATTGAACTAAAAATAAAATTTCATCATAGACGTTGATTGTAGTCAAAACCATAGCCAATGAGTCACTATAGGCCCCGATTATGGACAAAATCATAGTCTATGGGAGAGACCATGTAAGAAATACCATAGACCTAGAAAAGGGTATAAGTGTTGGTTCTATTAATAATCATGGCTAATAACCCTTCTATGAATATATTATGATATTATTTCATGTAAGAAATAGGCGTCGGTTACTAAAAAATCGGCACTTATAGGGCATTAATAGACTATGAAGCATAATCGTTGTTTATACGTTTATAAGTCAAAACTATAAACAACTTGCTTATAGACTATGGTTGTAAAATCGTCGTCTAAGAACTTTAAGAATTGTTGTTGAAGAGCATTTTTAGACTAATGTAACTCATAATCTTAACAAGCAAGAGAGTTCATATCACCTCCACCAACCTCTCAACATCAAAACACAACTTTGTATCTACAATGTACACCATCTAAAATAGCCACCTCTAGTTTAAATTCTACGGTCAACTCCTCCTCAACCTGAATTTGATATTGAAAATACTCATTGTATGGTAACTATGATGGAAGAGGCCTAAGCACCAACTCAAATGCAAGCCCACCAAAGTGTAAAATTGGGCCAACCACTAGAGCCATGGCCAAGAAGCTTCAAGAAGATTGGGATGCTGCTACTTATGACAGAGAAACCTTCTTATACATGTTCAAGATGTCATAAACTCTAGTGTAGAGTAGAATTTATTTTTGCAAAGTAGAATAGGAATTTTACTTGTAATTTTGCTTAATTGTAATTAGGTTGAATTTAGGTATCTAAAAACCAACATAGGTTAGATTAGGGTTTCTAGAAACACCTAATCTAACCATGGCCGATCATTTAGACCTAATTGAAGCACATGGAGCACACCTAGTCACACTTCCCATGTGAGCTACAATTAGGCGCCAATATTCAAACCTTTAGTTTTCGAATTTCCCTTCATTTGTTTTGGCCAAATCTGATCCTCCTTTGCTATAAAAGGAGGAGCCTACCTCATGTATTTTCAAGATTAATCTAAGAGTGAATTGCTTCCAATTTTGTGTCAATCTCACTCCTTGTCTCCTACCTCTCTGGGATAGACAATTGATCTTCAAACTTTCATTCTACCAAAGTGTGATGGCCTCACCACTCACATTCCACACTTAACCTTCACCTCCAAGGCAACCATCATCTCCAAGGAGAGCCTTGTCCGTGAGCATCCATTAAGCTTCTGTAACTCCACCAAGAATTCTCCAAAGGATTAAGGCACTCTTCCATCATTTGGTATCTTGAGCTATGATCTTCAAGAGATAAGTGTCTTATCTTGATTTTGATTTTGTTTTTCATTGTAATTCCGTGTTGTTCTTCAAGTGTTCTTGTTTGTATTGTTGTATTTGAGTCTTGATTTTGATTTTAGTTGTTGTTTTGGTTCAATCCAATCGGTGCAAATATGTTCAAATTGATCTTGAGCTTCTATATTGCAAATTTTATGTAGGATTCATTGTGTTATGGTATACTGTTTTGATTTTGTAGGATTTGAGTATTTCTTGATGATTCAATCGGTGCAAATTGTTTGGTTCTTGAGTCTTTTGATTTTATGAATCTATACATGTTTTGTCAAGTCATGTGTTTCCAAGAATTGTCATCAAATCCTACTAGTACTTTTCTTGATTGATTTGGTTTCTTGATTTTCTTTTTAAATCCAGTTTATAATCTGAATTGTTTGATCCTTTGGTGCATTTTTTCTTTTAGATTTGAGTTCATATTTGTGTAATAGATCCACACAAGTTCTTATACATCACTTCTATTGTGTTTTTGAAGTTTCTTAAAACTGTTTTTAATTCCAGAATTAGGTTTCCTCTGTTTTTTATTTTGTGCTGGCTATTTTTGCTTATGAAATTAAAATTCGTTGGAGAAAAATTATGAAATTCTGGATCTAACCAGATTGATGTGTTAGAAGAAAAAAAAGAAAAAAAAAGTGAGTCAAAATTCAAAATAGAAAAAAAAATGATAAATCAAATTCAAAAAAGTGTGCAATCTGGCGCGAACAGAAATGGTGATTTGGCAACAAATTTGAAAAATTTATCACAATTAATTGGTGCATTGTTTTGGTGTGATTCCAGCATCAAAATTTAGCAGAGATCTTGAACTGTTTGTGATTTAAATTTCAAATTTAAATTCAAACTATACAGCTCAGCATAAATATTTTAAGTCACTCATTTTATACTTCAAAATTCCAGTAGTACTGTTTTGGTTTTATTAATCCAATTTTAGTGTCAATCTTTAGGTTCAATTTGTGTGCCACCTTTTGTTGAGTTACCTTATTTTCTTGCTTATCAAATTGTTCATTTACTCTTTCAAGTTGTCATATTATTACTCCATATTATGTTGTCCAATTCCAAATTGAATTATTTCTTTGCTTTATTTTTGTTGACCTCTATTGTTGGTGAAAGTTTTCCATAGTGGTGATTGGTTAAGTTTGGAGTTAACCTTTGTGGTGAGTCCATTTTTACTTAGTAGGTGCTGTTTTGAAGACTTAATTTGAATATACTTGAGAGGTTGACAAGGGTGTTGCAGCCAGTGAGTTTACAAAACTACATAAAGAGTGGGTGCCAATAGCAAGAGTAACAACAAGAAGGAATACCAAAAAGCAAAAGAAGTGCATAGAATAGGAATTCTAAATTTTCTTTTTTAATCCAATTTTCATTGTATTTATTTTGAATTGTAATTGCATTAAACCTTGATTAATTAGTGGAATAATTACACATTAGACGGTGAGTGTGTCTTCAATGGCTCTAAGTGTCTAGAAGTCTCACCTTAGGATACGCATAGCTTTAAAGCTTTCTAGTTAGTGAACTTTAATAGTGTTTAGTTAATTGCTTTGCATTGTTTACTTGCTTTGTATTGTTTAGTTACTTTGCATTTTTCTTGCATAAAATTGTGTTTTTCATCCTTAAATTGTGATCTAAGTGAATTACTTAGAAAAAGATTTGTGAAAAGTCTTGAGGGATAGATTCTGGCAAGGAAAGGCTTGGTACTTAAGATAACCAAGTGGTCCACCTCCCTTTCTTGGGAAGCTACCTTCATTACTCTCCTTCTCTTTTTTGGGGTAAATTACTTATAACACATAGCTTTAACCATGTCTTCTCATTCTCGTCATTCTAATGAAAGTGAAGGAAAGTCTATCAAATCTCTTTTGGAAAAAATAGCACAAGACATTCAAGCACTTTCATATAGACAATTGCAACATGAGACCCAACTCAAAGAAAGGGATGCTCAATTTGCTTTGATACAAGATGAGTGGAAAATGGTTAAAGAAAGAGATGAATACACCAAATCTAAAAAGAGTTCTCATGCATCTAGCTCTAGGGGTAATGAATCTTTTGGGGAACAAAGTCTTAGAATTAATGAGTACTATCAACAACCACCTAGGAGAGTTAGAAAGGAAAGAAAAGAAAGCCCAAAAGAGGTTAGGGTAGATCTACCTTATTTCCATGGAAAAGAAAATGTAGAAGCTTATCTAGATTGGGAGATGAAGGTAGAAGAACAATTGTTTTCTTGCCATAGAGTAAGTGAGGAAAGAAAAGTACCCTTAGCCACTCTAAGTTTTCAAGGCAATGCTATGTATTGGTGGACGACCCTTGAGAGAGATAGGTGTCTTCATAAGGATCCTCCCATATAGTATTGGAATGATCTTAGGGGAGCCTTAAGACGCCGCCATATTCCCTCCTACTATAATAGGGAGTTAATTGACAAGCTCCAAAGACTCCAACAAAAGACCATGAGTGTAGAGGAATATAGGCAGAAAATTGAGTTATATATGATGAGAGCCTCAATTAGGGAGTCTGAACCCACCACCACAGCAAGATTCTTAAGTGGGCTTAACCTTGAGATTAGAGATAGGGTTGAACTTTTGCCCTACCAAGACTTGAATGACTTGATTCAACTTTGTATCAAAATTGAACAACAAAATTTAAGGAAAAACTCAAGTTGTAGGGAAAGCTCATACTCCAACTCTTATCCAAAAAGAGAGTATAAAAGGGAGGAAAGTGTACCTAAAGAAAAACCAAGAGAAACTCCCAAGAGTGTAGGAAAAGATGTGCTTACTCCACCCATTCGTGCTAGGGATGTCAAATGCTTTAAATGTTATGGTAGAGGTCATGTTCAAGCCCAATGCCCAAACCAAAGAAATTTGTTCTTAAGAGGGGTAGATGAGTATAGTAGCTATGATGACGAACCTAGTGGGAAAGAGGAGGAGAATAATGAGGGAGTATATCCATGTGAGGGGGAGTTAATGATGATTCGAAGAACCCTCAACAATCAATCTAGCGTGAACCTAGAAACACAAAGAGAGAACATTTTTCATATAAGATGCAAAGTTTTAGAAAAAGTTTGTTCTCTCATTGTGGATAGTGGCTCTTGCTGCAATTGTTGTAGCGCTAGAATGGTTGAAAAGCTAGATCTACAATTAGTCCTTCATCCTAAACCTTATAAACTTCAATGGATCATTGAAGATGGGAAACTAACTGTAGACAAGCAAGTGAAAGTCGAGTTTTCTGTGGGCAACTACAAAGATAACGTTTTATGTAATGTAGTTCCCATGGAAGCTTGTCATATTTTGTTAGGTAGACCTTGGAAATTTGATAAGAAAACTATGCATAATGGACTAACCAATGAGATTACCTTCACCCACAAAGAAAAGAAGTTTATACTTTATCCTTTATCACATTCACAAGTGGTAAAAGATCAAGTACAAATGAAACAAGAGAGGAATGAAGAGAAAAAAAAAACAAAAATAGAAAAACAAGAAAAATCCCTTAGGGAGCAAAAGGCGTGGGAGAAGAGTGTTCTTTCCCACAAGGTCATTCAACAAGAAGAAAGAATTGAAAATACATTTGAAAACATGTTTCTTGTTGAACAACCTTCAAACCTTTTAATTTGTAAAGGAACATTTACATGCACTGCCACACTTGTTGAGACTTGTGTTCTACCTCCTCAAGTAAAAGAACTTTTAGAAGAATTTGATGATATATTCTCTAAGGAAGGCCACATAGGACTTCCTCCTTTTAGAGGTATAGAACATCAAATTGATTTAGTTTCGGGAGCTAGTCTACCTAATAAACCAGCTTATAAAACTAATCCTGAGGAAACTAAGGAGATAGAATCACAAGTACAAGATTTGTTGGAGAAGGGTTGGGTTCAAAAGAGCTTAAGCCCTTGTGTTGTACCTGTCTTGTTGGTGCCAAAAAAAGATGGCAAGTGGAGAATGTGTTGTGATTGTAGAGCCATCAATAATATCACCATCAAGTATAGGCATCAAATTCCAAGACTAGATGACATGCTTGATGAATTGCATGGGTCCATCATATTTTCTAAAATTGATCTTAAAAGTGGATATCACCAAATTCGAATTAAAGAGGGTGATGAGTGGAAAACCGCTTTTAAAATCAAATTTGGAATATATGAATGGTTAGTGATGCCTTTTGGTTTCACTAATGCACCTAGCACTTTCATGAGGCTCATGAATCATCTCTTAAGGGATTGTATAGGTAAATGTGTAGTAGTTTATTTTGATGATATCTTAGTTTATAGTCAAAGCCTAGAAGACCACCTAAGACACCTTAGGGAAGTTCTCTTAGTGCTTAGAGTTAATACTTTGTTTGCTAATAGTGATAAATGTACCTTTTGTGTTGATAGTGTAGTGTTTTTGGGTTTTATAGTTAACAAAAATGGGGTACATGTTGACCCCGAAAAAATCAAAGCCATCCAAGAATGGCTAACAGCACAAAATGTAGGAGATGTTACGATTTTTCATGGTCTAGCAAGCTTTTATAAAAGACTTGTGCCTAACTTTTCAAGTCTAGCTTCACCACTCAATGAGTTAGTGAAGAAGGACGCTCCATTTTGTTGGACCAAGAAGCAAGATCAAGCCTTCAAGAGGCTGAAAGCTCAACTCACTAATGCACCCATTCTAGCCTTACCAAACTTTGCAAAAACTTTTGAGCTAAAGTGTGATGCATTGGGAGTAGACATAGGTGTCGTATTGTTGCAAGGTGGACATCCAATTGCTTATTTTAGTGAAAAAATTCATGGAGCCACCCTTAACTATCCAACCTATGATAAGGAGCTTTATGCACTTGTGAGGCCCTTAAAGACTCAGGAGCACTATCTAGTTTCTAAAGAATTTGTCATTCATAGTGATCATGAGTCTTTAAAATATTTCAAAGGTCAACATAAGTTGAACAAACGCCATGCAAAATGGATGAAATTTCTTGAACAATTTTCTTATGTTATCAAGTACAAGAAGGGTAGTACAAACATTGTGGTTGATGCTCTTTCTAGGAGACATGCCCTCTTTTCAAAACTTGGAGCCCAAATTCTTGGCTTTGACAACATAATTGAACTTTACAAAGAAGATCATGATTTTGCATCCATCTTTGCTAAATGTGAACATAGAGATCTTTTTATGTGTCTGAGGGGTATCTTTTTAAAGAAGGAAAACTTTGTATTCCCCAAGGAACCCATAGAAAACTCCTTGTAAAGGAATCTCATGAAGGAGGTCTCATGGGCCATTTTGGAGTTGATAAGACTCTTGATCTTTTAAAAGGAAAATTCTTTTGGCCTCATATGAGACGAGATGTCCAAAGACATTAATTTAAATGCATATCATGTTTAAAAGCTAAATCTAAAACAATGCCTCATGGACTCTATACTCCTTTACCTATTGCCAGTGCTCCATGGGAAGATATTAGTATGGATTTTATTCTAGGACTCCCTAGGACTGCAAGAGGTTTTGACTCCATTTTTGGGGTTGTGGATCGTTTTAGTAAAATGGCACATTTTATTCCATGCCAGAAGGTGGATGATGCTCAAAATGTTTCTAAACTCTTCTTTAGAGAAGTGGTAAGACTTCATGGGTTACCTAGAAGCATAGTATCGGATAGAGATCCAAAATTTATAAGTCATTTTTGGAGAACCCTTTGGGAAAAACTTGGCACTAAACTCCAATTTTCAACGTCTTGTCATCCTCAAACGGATGGTCAATCAGAAGTAGTCAATAGATCTCTTTCTACTATGCTTAGGGCGGTCATGAAGGGTAGCCATAGATCTTGGGATGAGTACCTTCCCCATATTGAGTTTGCATACAATAGGGTAGTTCACAAGACTACTAATATTTCTCCATTTGAAGTTGTATATGGGTTTAATCCTCTTACTCCTTTAGATTTGTTACCCCTTCCTAATCCACATACCTTTGTGCATAAGGAAGTAGCTACAAAAGCTGACTTTGTTAAGAAAATGCATGAGAGGGTTAAAGAACAAATACAACAACAAATTGAGAAATATATAAAACATAACAATAAGGGGAAGAGAGAAATAATCTTTAAGGAAGGAGACCTAGTTTGGCTTCATCTTAGGAAGGATAGATTTCCAACTAAGAGAAAGTATAAACTTAGTCCCCGAGGTGATGGACCTTTCCAAGTCCTCAAGAAAATCAATAACAATGCATATAAACTTGATTTACCTGCGGAATATGGAGTACATGATACTTTTAACGTCATTGATTTGACTCCTTTTGTAGGTAATACTGAAGAAGAAGAAGAAGAAGAAGCATTGGATTTGAGGACAAATCATTTTCAAGAGGGAGGGGATGATGGAAGAGGCCCAAACACCAACTCAAATGCAAGCCCACCAAAGTGTAGAATTGGGCCAACCACTAGAGCCATGGCCAAGAAGCTTCAAGAAGATTGGGATATTGCTACTTATGGCAGAGAAACCTTCTTATACATGTTCAAGATGCCATAAACTCTAGTGTAGAGTAGAATTTATTTTTGCAAAGTAGAATAGGAATTTTACTTGTAATTTTGCTTAATTGTAATTAGGTTGAATTTAGGCATCTCAAAACCAACCTAGGTTAGATTAGGGTTTCTAGAAACACCTAATCTAACCATGGTCGGTCATTTAGACCTAATTGAAGCACATGGAGCACACATGGTCACACTTCCCATGTGAGCTACAATTAGGCGCCAAGATTCAAACCTTTAGTTTTCGAATTTCCCTCCATTTGTTTTAGTCAAATCCGGTCCTCCTTTGCTATAAAAGGAGGAGCCTACCTCATGTATTTTCAAGATTAATCTAAGAGTGAATTGCTGCCAATTTGGTGCCAATCTCACTCCTTGTCTCCTACCTCTCTGGGATAGACAATTGATCTTCAAACTTTCATTCTACTAAAGTGAGAGATGGCCTCACCACTCACATTCCATACTTAACCTTCACCTACAAGGCAACCATCATCTCCAAGGAGAGTCTTGTCCGTGAGCATCCATTGAGCTTCCGCAACTCCACCAACAATTCTCCAAAGGATTAAGGCACTCTTCCATCAAACTAAAAGGAAAACTGTTATTTTTAAGCCTAGATTGCTTCTTGCAGAAACTGTCTCATACGTTGTTAATGTTGCTCTCTTAATTCTTGAGTGAAAATCTACAATGAATGAAGAATACTAAGCTCTTCTACAAAATAAGACATAGAATTTGGTTCCCCTCCCACTTAAATAAACCTGATTGGTTCAAAGTGGATATACAAAATCAATATATAATATCAATGCAACAATAGTGAAGCATAAAGAAAGGCTTGTTGCAAAAGATTTTTCTTCAAAACAAGGTCTTAATTATAATAAGACTTTTAGTCATGTTGAATGTTGTTACAACATGAGTGTTCCTCACTATAGCTACTTCAAGATAATGGCACATGAGACATGTTGATATTCTAATAACTGGAAGCTCTTCCAAAGTTATCGAGGCTTTAATCCAAAAACTTCATAATATGTTTCCCCTTAAATATCTTATTCTCAGCTTCTTCCCGAAGATATAAGTATCTAACACGACTAATGGCAGAGTTCTTCTCAACCAAACTAAGTACAACGAAGATCTTCTTAACTAAGTAAAAATGTCCAACATTAAGCCAATCAAGACTCCTTTAGCCCCTAGAACAAAACTTACTACCAAAACCACTGAAGAATTTGAGTATCCAACTTTATACAGATTTTGGGATCTTCAATATGCAATCATAACCAGACTTGACATAGCTTTTGTTGTCAACAAGTTATGTCAGCTCATGCATTAGTCCCTCTATCATCACTGGAAGAATAGACTATGGCTTAATTTTTAAACCATTTAAAAACCTCAACATCACTGGTTAGTGTGATGCAGATTGGGCATCTGATTCTCCATATATGAAATCCACTACAAGGTTCTGTAATTTCTTGGGAGACAATATTGTATCATGGGCTACCAAGAAATAAAATATTGTGTCTAGATCCAGCATTGAAGCTGAATTTAGAGTCATGGTTGCTCTTCTTATTGAAATGCAGTGGTTAAAATCTCTTCTCACTGACCTTCAAATAAAGTCAGATAACCTTTGATATGGTGGGATAACCTTAGTGTTGTTCTTCTCCCTGCAAATCCAATTCTGTATTCAAAATCAAAGCATTTTAAACTGGATTTGTAGTTTGTCAAGAAAAAGGCATCACGGGAAGAAATCACAGTAAAGCACATATCATCTCAGTTTCAACTAAGTGATTCCCTAACCAAAGTTCCACCTAGTGACACTTTTCTCTTATCTAGAACTAAACTAAACTGAATGGTGAGATCCAAAGCCACATTTCAATTTGCAGAAGGATAAACAAAAAATCTTAGAATAGTTTTATATATATACTAAACTGAATGTTAGATCCAAAGCCACATTTCAATTTGCATAAGGATAAAAAAAATAATCTTAGAACACTTATATATATATATATATATATATCCCTTCTCATTATATTTTGTTTCATGAATTCTAAAAGATTAATATTTTTCATTTTCTTTGCCTCTCTTTACATATCCTAGCAAATTTATACTAAAAAACCAAAAAAACAAAATCAAGAAACTAAACTAATTAAAATACAATTAACCATTTTCACTTTTAATAGTGGATTTATCCTTTTTATAATTTTTAAAATGTATTTTATTCAATTTTTCCATTGAACTTCATTTATATCATTTTTTTTATTTTACTAAACGAATTTGAACACACTCCATCACTTCCAAAACCTACAGAAAAAAACAATGTTGATATGTAAATATAACACAATGTTGATAGGTAAATATAAAACAATGTTAAGATATAAGTGGATAAAGAGTAACTTGGTAATTTTAAAATGTTTTATTATGATTATAACAAAAATACGTTTGAAATCTTTAGAAAATTATTATTTTACGATTTTAAGTTAAATAGAAGAAATTATATATTTAAACTAAACGAGAAAAGAAAAATATAATATTTATATTTCTGTACATCTTCTTTAACCGTCTTATCTTAGATGGACTAGATTGTATATTATAAAGTATAAGAGACATAATAATCATGTGTCTCAAAAAAAGGAGGATAATTTACTATAAAGTTTAATATATCAAAATAAATTATAACCAAGAAAAAAGATTAAAAAAAACTAGGTTGAATGGGGTTAGTCTCCTTCAACAGGTAAGTGGGTCAAAGCATACCAGGCAAGAACATTCATAAGTCAAGTTGGCTCACGCTAAACTAGAGCCAAAATTGACAATACATAATGGAGAGAGAAATGAATTTATACTTATATAAAAGTTACGTATTATTAAGCTATTCATTATTATTAGATCAATTTATTCAAAATTTACCATTTCCCTTCAAATTTCTTAAAATAAGTCATGTTTAAAATTTTATATTATCATTCATGTAAACTAAAAATAAAATCATATTAGTAAAATTTTAACAAAAAAAATCGGATAAACAATCAAAATAATACAAATTATAATCAATGGTTAAATCAATTTACATATACAATTCCTGATAGAGTAATAGTTTATGTGAGTTATATTAGATGGAACAAATAAAATTCACTATTTATACTAAATTATATACAGTAAGAGTTCATATAAGTTATATTGATAGATGGAATAAATAAAATTCGCTATTTATACTAAATTATTAATGATGTCATTGTTAAGGTAAAACTTTAGTCTTCTCTCTCTATCTCTCTCTCACACACACATACACACACATTGGCTCACAAGTGAAAGGATGGAAAGAACTTAACTTCCAAGTTCAGCTGTCATTATAATGTTCCAGAAAACAATATTACATTACAGTTGACAAAAATATGTACTGAAGAAAAAATAATGAAAACAAAACTTTCTCTCTAACCTGAAAACTGTAGATAGGAGCCTATATAATTTCAAATTTAAGGTCAGTTCAAGGGAATGCAAAAGGAAAATATCCATCACTTCACCTTTGTGTCTTGCTTATCCAGTTGAGAATATGAGAACAATCTTCCCCCTTCACAAAATGCCTTCATAAGAAAACACTTAAATTAATCTCTTTGCAGCAAGGAATATATTTTAGTACGAGTTAATAATACATTATTTGCCCCAAAACAAAAAAGTACCTATTTTTGGTGCGATAAGACTTTAGTTGTGTAGCTTCTCGGCGATTAGAAATATCTCTCGACATTCTTAGGTGTTCAGGCACAAGAAGACTTCCATTCCAGTCATGGTATGCGCCATTAATGAAACTGAGAATGGTTTCCTGACATGAGTAGTTCATTTCAAGATAAAGCATACATGAGAGAAATAAACAAAAGAATGGATTGCCCAACAGAATAGCAAATTTTTCCTTAAGTTTAAAAAAAAACAAAAAAACAGAAGGAAACCATTATTTAGGTTTAATAAAAGTACTTCAGTTGACAGCTGCTTCCACTGAAAAAAGTACTACTAGCAATGACATCTTCATTCCTAGTGTGAGACATAACTTTATTAGATTTTTATAAATTCTAAATTGATGAGAACACGAGGTTGTTGACTTTAGAGTAGTATTCGTGTGAAATGACAAGAGAAACATATGTTCACAAGTTATACCAGAGGTTTAGAAGCATCAAGCCACTGGTATATGCCTTCATTACGAAACCATGTCAACTGCCTTTTTGCGAAATTCCTACAGAAAGTATAAGAAATAACTTGTTAAATAACTGAATTACGCTGCTGCTCTATATCAACAAAACATGGCAAGCATCTAAAGATCAAATAAATATGAAATCCAGTGGAAACAAAATACCAAACAACAGAAGAGGATAACATTGTGATGCATTGGTGAGAGATAGCACTTAAGTACTATAGGCTTTTTCCCTGATGAAATAATTTCAACATACCAGCATGTATTTTCTGGGTGCGTATAAATGATGGTAATAATCTACCTGAATCACATAAGAGTAATAGGCTAAGATATAGAAATATTTTCGACATAAACAGAATGGAAAAGCACAAGCCACCATTCTTGACATATGATAGATTGAAGCCAACCAAGGAAAGTTTTTTTAAACAGCCCCGTGTACAGAATACTAATTAACAGCATACACCAGTTTTTGAAACAGGACAAGCAAGTAAAACATCAAAACAAGCAAACAGAAAACTTGCTCAAAAATTGTTATCTGACTACGATACTACGAGAAATTGAAAATTCATGAATCATAATTGGGTTTCGTTACTGAACATATTATAAGCTGAACATCTTTTTAGTTAATATCATGGTACTATGGTATAACTTCCACCGTGCATGTTGTTAAACTTGACATTTAATTATACAAACCCATTCTAGTGCTCACTTTAGAATTAAAAACATAAAAGAGATCAACCTGGGATAGGGATACGTTCTATTCTATGCGATCAATTTAGCACCTTATCACTACACCATAAATGGAAACATTACCCTTTAATTCATTGGCAAGAGAAAACACAGTAGCAGTTTTCATGGTAGCTGGAGAATAACTTATCATAGTTGCACTTTTCTTTTCTTCTTTCTCAAGAATTCCTATTTTAGTTTGTGAAGGAGAAAAATCAATTACAAGCTTGTAGTCATGCAGGTGTATAAATACTGAAGGCAATCTAGAGTAATATTCATACCCTTTAAGAACATATTGACGACAACACCAATATTCAGAAAATTTACAGAAAAGCCCAAACAAAGTTTTGGAGAATTTTACATATATTAAAAGATTTGGAATGAAATAGCATGAAAAAATTCCTAGAAGACGAAACATTTAGAATTGAAGCAGTGCTTCCTCTTCCACATTTCACTTGTTGGTCCAGGTGATCTCAAATGGTTATTAGAAACAAGAAAGAGATAGAGGAACCTCTCATGGTCTTAAAAGTTCTCAAAAACAATGAAAGAACATGGTTTGTAGTCTGTGTTCTAAATTTCTCATTTAATTCAACTTTATAACAAAGCAGTAATCAACAAACCATGCCAGAGAACAGCCACTAGGAAAAATAAGAAAAAATTATGGCATAATTTTTTAACAGTAGAAACATTCAGTGAACAAAGATTTACTTAAACCAAAATCATTTAAAGGAAAAAATATTATATTTTAATATATACAGACTATTTTAACTGAAAAAGAAAAGTAAAAGTACTCTGCTACTTTTATCTTATAAAACAACAAAATGCATTACCGTGATGCTTTTTGAAATTCAAACAAGAATTTGTAAAATTCTGCAACAGAACTCTGACCCCCGTGCTCTCTGCAACTTTGTAAGTACTCCATGGCCTGAAATTAGTGAATCACGCATACAAAATATGAGTAAATTCATTACAACTATTTCAATAGAAAATATAATGATCAACTTATTAGACACGTTCTATGGGCAAATACTTTACATCCCTAATGCTTAATATAGTACTCTAACTTTATATTATACTAAAAATTAAAAATGGGAAAGTTGGAGTTATATTCTACTACAATTTCAACCAACACTGTTTCTTATAGCATAAAGAACTTCTTGTGGTACACAATATACAGAAGTATTTCATCATTTTAAACTATAAGATGGTAACATTAAAATGTAGAAGATGTAAGATATACTTGTCTGTAACCAATTGCTTTAGTTGCAGAATTGGAGTTTGGATGAAGACCCGTATCAAGAAGCCACTGAGCCTCGGACAAAATCCCATCCCTTCCTGTAGTTGAAGAGAGCTAAGAGACTTATTGCAATAAAATATTCATGTATTATTGACAGAGAGCTTGGCATGTATTGTTATAACAGCAAGGTATACGATGTGCCCATGCATACAGGTAGAGAAGAATGCTCTACAAAATGTAGGGCATTCATTTACAAATTGAGTGTTTTCCTGTTCAGGATATACCTAAAAGCATATCTTCACACCGATAATCAATTGATTTATAGAGGTCAAGTCTATGACTAGAAAGGAAAAAGCACATAAACTCATAGTCTAACTCTGATGAGCTGGTTTCTTCCATTCCAGTGCTCATATCAGATGACTCCGAAACCTCAGCAACGCTACATTCACTCTGTTCCCTGAAAGAATCATATGGTACCCGAAACGCAGAAGGAGGTGATCCACTAGACTGCCATTCCAAAGAAATATACATAAATGGTGAAGTTCAGGTATGTAAGCAATCAGTCGATTACAATGAAGTTCATTTAAAAGAGATAATCGCACCACAACCATATTACCCAAAAAAGAGATAATTCCACATTTGAAAGAGATAATCAATTACAATGGATATTTTCATTGTGGTCAGTATTCGTATTAGCACCAATGTGCAACAAATGAATAAGAGTTTTCTTCAATCTTTCAATAAGGTTAGTAGCCACGATAGAATTTAGAGTTGCATGAGACTATGAGTAACTTGGCAAGCATACCTTAATAATCTCTAGGCTACGCCGTAATCGATACCAATCATTCACTGCTAGAAATTGAGCCTTTGGATCACCTGCTTTTACCACCAACTGTACAGCTGTATCCCAGTCATCTCTCCTCTGTAGTTCAGCTAATTCTTGATTTACTTCAGATATAATCTCTGGAGAAGCTTTAGGTACATCTGGCTTTCCATATATGAACCTTATATTTAAAAATTCAAACATAACTCACAGGTTAGTGTCCCGCAATAGCACATAAATAGCTACATAAAGAAAATAAACTCAATAAAAACGTGAGATATAACATCTATAATCCATACAGCCGACACCCATACAGCTTCCTTCATTTGACAGAAGTTTATAATATCCAACAAAGCCAAAAAAAAAAATAGGACTTGTAGTTAGATTATGCTAGTGTAAGAACACTAAAAATAACTAGAAAATTACCATAACATACTAGTATATATCACATTCTTCAAGAAATGATGAAACAGAGAAACACTTGGAAAACCAAGTCTGCATCACTTGTTTCCTGATATTTGATTTTTTTCATTATCGTAATGCCCAATCATGCACTTCCACACCCCTATTTATTTTCTTTGTTAAGGATATAAATAGCTGTGAAATTACTTATGAAATGAATAACTTCCTTAGCAGGTTGTGGAAACAAAAAAAGACAAGTAGATTTCATTTCCTATTTATGTTTTCTTGTTAAGTTATTACAAGTATATAATACAACCACTATGCAACTACGGAGTTCAATTCGAAATAAAAAGTAGTAAACAACGTCAAAATAGGTAATTGTAAAAGACATACCATCTTAAATACAATCCAGTGCCTCCAACAACTATGGGAACACGGCCATTGTCAAGAATACATCTTGTAGCATGCCTTGCATCCTCAAAAAACTGCCCAACAGAATAATCTGATAAATAAAAATTTAATTAGTGAAAATAGAAGTTCTTCAAAGTTTCAATAACGGAAAAATCAACACGAAGCTATACAGCACGAACACCTCCCGTATATGAAGTGGCAGTGTTGAACACATTTTCAGACAAATCTCAATAGATCTCCAATTAAAAATATATTTTATCATCTCAAACACTTGAGCCAACACCTCAGTATGAATGGAGACAAAAGTGTTTAGAAAAATCTTTTTTAATTTTTAGAATAGTCAACTTAAAATATAATAAATTATTACAAAAATTCTCAACTTCTTTTATCATAGAAAAATTGTAAGACTTAACATGCTGGTTGGAGAACTTGAATATACCTTCTTGGAAAGATGTAATCCATCTAACTTTGGGACATTTTTTGTAAAGAGATCGAGTGCTTACGTTGTAAAATAAAATAATGTCACCCAGTAATCTCTTGTGAGACTCATCATCTCAGACGAAAGGTGAACATACTAGAATAAATAAATATTATTTAGTAATATAGATATTTCGTTATGCTCTTATGTTTCCCATATTTCATTTAATTTGTTACGTAGCATCTCAGTGTGCAGTATTTTAGACAATAGCAGGAGTATTTGCGTCCGGATCAAAGAACATGCTTCATAGAAGATACACAGAAAAAGGTATAACTAAGTCCAACATAAAACACACCTTCAGATGGGTGCAGTATGTCAACCAGATGATGCGGTACCTCCTAACAAGAGAAGCAAACAAAACAAAAGTAAATAAACTAAAATCAAAGGTTCCAAAAATGATTGTTCAAGCAAATAAGAAATTCAAAAAAACTATAACAGACAAAGTAAATCATGCGTTATGTCACAATCGCACACCTTTCTTTCATCTGGGGAAGGCTTTGCAGATCCCACATCAAGCCCCCGATACACCTGTGGTAAAATACAAGCCAATGAAGCCACTCGAATAAAGAAAGAGCATTATTTCATACACCATAAAATCAATTACATATCACCTTTGATATAACTTTTAAAGTAATTATTCCAGAAATCAACATTCTTTAAAGGAAAAGACAATGTAAAACATACCTGATGATTTATTCCAATTAAACTCAACAAAAACAACAACAAACTTGTTCAATTACAATACACACATATATTTCCTATTTCATAAATAAATATTGTTTCCAAATCCATAGCATCTTCATGAAAAATCAAGTTTGTCCCATAGTCATTACTTCTCGTTTACAAAATACTGAACTGCAACAACTAAAAACAATAATATTTTATCTCAGGAAATTATGATAATAACAATAATAATAATAATAATAATAATAATAATAATAATAATAACAACAATTCAGCAGTTAAACAAACTTATTATCCATGATTTGGCTGAATAGCAATTTACATGGAGATTGCAAGCCTTTTGAACTTAAAATCCCAAAACCCTACGGATATCACTACTAACACCTCATACGCAATGCAAAAACACGATTGAGGAAAATGGTTGTTTGTGTTTGAATATAATATTACCTGAACGGAATCAGCACTGACGATTTCGCCGTTTAGGCGCTTAGCTAGTTCCAATGCCAGGCGGCTCTTGCCCGAACCGGTGGGTCCAGAAATCACAATCACCTTCTCTTTCTTCTTCCTTTCGGATGCAGTCACCAGAAACTGTCGCCGGGAAGTGAACAAGCACTGCCGTGGTCGGAATAGCGACCTCTCCGGGAAACGGAAGCAGGTGCGGAGAGTGCAGACTCCATTGTTAATCATGGTCAAAGTTGCAGTGAGAGTGAGGCGTGCCAAGTTCAAACCAAGGTATATAAATATTGGAACATTTATATTGGATAACAGATATTGTTTTTACTATTCGAAAGTTATAATAATACTAATAACAATAAAGAAAAAAACAATTTTATATTTTATATTTATTAATAATTCTCAATTTAATAGAATGAATAAAGAAAAGAAAATGAAAGAATGATCAATTGAATAAAAATGAATAAAAAGCGAATCGGTTAAGAAGAGAGTGTGAATATCATATCCGAGCAAACACTTTAAAGGTTTGATTGTGAAAGGTGGGACAAACATTTTACCATTGCAAATCTAAGTTACAAAGATCAAATCTTCCGGAATATTTGTCCATGATGCAGCAAACTTCTTCCCTGCCTCGTGCGAGAAAGATCGCGTTAGAAATTATAGACTCAAAAGGGTCAGTCCCGCATAAGGGTCAGCCCACATTCTTTTATTTTTTAGAAATTCAATGAAAAAAAATTTACTTTTTGCGCTTGAAAAATTGTAAAATTGAACCTATATATTTGCTATTATCAAACATCAATATTTTTTCTTCCATTTCAAACATAGTCAAACATCAATAATTTAATTAAGATAAAAATCAAATATCAATATTCTTTCATTTCAAAGTCATTAAAAATAATTAATTCAAAAACATTAAACATAAACATCACTACAATGAACATAGTTAATTCAAAAACATTAATATTCTTCCATTTCAATAACATTGGATGCAACCTTAGAAGAACTTTCATCCAATTTTTCATAATTATAATTTTCCCCGTCATCTGCATACATTAAAACAATGACAATAAATTAATTAATTTTTCATAAAAATAATACAGTAAAAATAAGATCAATTAAAATAATTGAATTACCCTCAGAAAATTCATGCTTACAACTTGATGTACAAATGATTGCTTCCACATTTTCAAGCAAAAGTCGATTCCTATACTTGTTCAAAATTCGAGAACCAATGTTAAATGCAGATTCTGATGCAATTGTGGTTATAGGGATGCTCAACAAATCTCTAGCCATTAAAGCAAGATCAGAAAAAGTGCTGACTATTATTTTTCCACCAATCTAACACATCCCTATGCTCTTAAAGTCAAAATCCAAAGTTTGTTCATCCAAATAAGTGTCAAGTTGTGTCCTTCTAGCTTTACTAGCTACTTGAAGCTTGCGCATTTTTAATTTCTATTATGATGTAATAAGTTAGTATAATGAACTACTGCAAAATAAAAATGAATTAAAGTGCATTAATTAGTATTATTAAAGTAAGTAACTTACATAAAAAAGACTTGGTTTAGACATAGATGAGGATGAAGATTGTCCTTGCTTATGCTTTTGAACATTTGATGATGTTGTCAAACCTTTGGTAGAATATTCAGCAAAAAGTTTGTATAATTTTTCCTTGATCTTTTCCAACTTTAGTTCCTAAGTAAGTGAATCAATTTTTTCAAAATAAAACCTCAATGTTTCTAACTTCATCCTTGGGCCTAAAATTGCACCAAACGCAAGTACAATGCTATATTCATCCCAATATTTCTCAAATTTTACTATCATCAATTTAACCATGATCTTAATTAGTACATCTTCATCCTTCACATTTTCCATCAACAAACACTTAATTTTCCAAGCTTGTAAAAAGTACATGTTGGAAGTAGGTAACTTGTAGCAGAAATCCAGTTAGTGATATCATAAAAGGGTAACAAGAACCTGCAAATTTTTCCAGCTCTCTCCCACTCTTCCTCTGTAGGAAAATATTTATAAGATTCATCAACCAAATGCAAGCTTCCAAAAACACGTTGATATTTAAGAGGACTTTTAATCATCAAATAAGTAGAGTTCCATCTTGTAAGAACATCAAGACACAACCCACATGATGCATCAATATCACTAAACCTTCCAAGGCATTGTTTAAATTTCACCATTTTACTTTCCGAACCCCTCACATATTTGATGTTATTTCTAATTTGGTACAAAGCATCACCAAGCACCTTTAATCCTTCTTGAATAATTAAATTTAATATGTGTGCACAACAACAAACATGAAAGAATTCGCCACCACATATCAAACCATGTTGTAAAAGAAGTTGACTTTTTAAAGTATTTTGGACAACATCATTAGCAGAAGCATTATCCAAAGTCATAGAAAACACATTTTTCTCTAGTCCCCAATCTTGTAAAAATTCATTAATTTTCTTAGACAACTCAAAACCTGTGTCAGGGGAGGCATTTGACAAAAGTTCAGTAGCTTACTATTTAACTTCCAATTCAGGTCAAAAAAATGTCCAATCAATGATATGAAACCCTCAGTATTAATAGATGTCCACAAATCAAAAGTTCAGCATATCCTACTAGGAATGGAAGCAAGCAATTCCTTAAGCATTATTTTTTTCTTTCATATACATTCTCCCAATATCAGCCTTAACAATGTTTCTAGAAATCATAATTATATCAGGACAAAGTAGTTTATCTAATTCCTAAGTTCGGGATACTCAACACATTTGTAAGGTAAATTGTGCCTAATAATCAGACTAGACAACAATTCCCAATGTACAACTTGATCTATTTTTTTCCTTCAACTTTCCCCGCATATCTAAAATCATTTGACTCACATCTTCAGTTTTTCTTTTAACAAATTTCATAACATGACGATTTAAATGAGAATTTTCATATTTTCTTCCACCAGTTACATATATTTTGTTCCAACTATTGCACTTTTCCCTTTTTTTCCATCATTTCCCTTCCCAATCTTAGTAAAATACCTCCAACAATCAGATGTGCTAGTCTTATCCCTTTCTTTTGTTCCAGGTTCAACAGTTTCAGATTGTTTCTCAGTATCATCATCTTCCTCCATTTCAAACTCACAGAGAGGCATGTTATTACATTCCTCGTCCATTACAATCCAATTTGCAAATTTAGAATCTGTCGAAAAATATAAAATAAACATATAATCTAAAAATAATTCTATAATATTAAAATAATCTATAATTTAATTTATAATTTATAAATGGTTGTCTCACTCACCACTTCCCTCACATCCACCTCTTTTTTCTTGTCCTATGATTGGTATAACAGGTTCAACTATGCTTATATGGAATAAACATATAATATAAAAACAAAAAAACCCAATTTCTCTTATATTATCGAATCATCAAATTAAATTTAGAATCCAATAAACGATCATATCAAAATTTCTAACCAAATAAACATAATCCCCAATTTATATGCAGATAAAAAACGCACAAATCTCATGAATCATATACAGATAAAAAATATGCCTTGCATAGAGGAGTGAAGGCAGCAACAACGTGGTAGCGGAGCGACAATGACGCCGTGTGCGTTGCAGGCGGAGTGGCAGCTGTGCGATACGGAGTTGTAGGTGGAGCGGCACGAAGTTGCAGGTAGAGCGGTGTGCGTCGTGTGTGCATTTCTAGTGGAGCAGCGCTGTAAAGGAATGGAATGGGAAGTACAAATCGAAAACCTAAAATAGTGTGTGCAGTGCAGCATTTGGGAATGAATAAAAAAAACCCATTTTTCTTTCAGTCAAGTTCCCACTCAACTTCCAAGTCAACACAATTTTATTTTATTTTTACGGGCTAGCAGGTTAGGCCGCCCCGCCCCGCTGCTGGGCCGTGCGGCCTGCGGGTTATGTGGGGTGGGTTACCAGATTGAAAAGGTGAGTCCACTCCGTGTTTTTTACTAGCGGGTCGCAAATCGGCCCGCACGGCCTGTTCCGTTTTGCCATCCCTAATGAAAAGAATAGATGATTCGTGAAGAAGGATGTAATTGAAGTAAAGAAAAATAAGTTGTTTTGCTCCTCGTTCACATCTCCATCCAGATCGCCCACGAGAGGCATTTGAAGATGGTCTTCCGCCAAATGTTGTTGACGGAGGTCACGGTCAGAGATTGAGTCATCGCTGAAAAGACCGGTGTTGCCATTCATTCATATATTTTTACAAAGAAAGAATAAGAAACTAAATGATAAGAAAGAATAACAACTATGACTTTTAAGAGAAATGAAGATATGGGAAAAAAACTGCCAAAGATAAAACAATAAAATAAATATTAATATAAGGGTAAAAATGATAAATGTTGAACAAGATGCTTTGATGTCTCCAAATCCAAGTGGAAAGCTTGAAGACCTTGATGCTAGCTGTGTGTGTTGTCTAGTTGTTTGAAACTTGTTAATTCACTCCTTAAGATGATCCAAGTTCATTTGAATCTTTAACCTTTTGAAAAGATGGGTTTTCTAAAAAACTGTTGAAATTTCAAAACAACAGGTTGTTTTACCTTAGTAGTTTTTGAAAAGGTTTTGAAAAGCTTGACTTTGTTGTCAAGTCAATTCAACTGATTGTTTCAACAAAACAATCGATTATTTTTCTGAAAACCTTAACAAAATTCTGTTAAGTGGTTTTAATATGTTTTAAATGATCCTAACTACCCTGGCTCCTTTATAAATGCTTTTGACCACTTGATTGGTATATATAAAGGTGGTTTTACGCTCCTAATCTTGAAGTAAGAAAAAAAGTTTATCAAAAACAGTTTTTCCAAGATTTGAAAGAGCTTTGGATCATTCTTAAGTGTGTGGAATAGGATTGGGTTGTAATTCTGAACTTTAAGCTTTGTAATACCTAGGTGTATTACCTTCTTCCTTGATTACTGTATTTCTATATTTGTGTTGCCAAGGAGTGTTGTGTGTTCTTAAGGTGTTCAAGATCAACACTCTTGGTGTGGTTTGCCAAAGGTAGTGTGTTTCTTGAGGGGTTCAAGGTCACTACTTTGGTGTGTGGTTTGTAATCTGGTTTTGATTGCATAGTGGATTACCCAGTGGTTTCTGGGGACTGGATGTAGCTCTTGGTGTAAGAGTGAACCAGTATAAATCTATTTGTGTGATTCTCTCTTTCCCAGATCTTACATATATCTGTTTCAAGTTGTTTTTATTAACTGCTGATAAAAACAACTGGTTGATTTTCTGGAAATCAACTAAAACAGCTTTGTGCTTTTTTTTTCCTTAGTTTCTTTCTCTGTGATTCTTCATTGACCTTCATTATACCTTCAAAGTTTGCGAAAATCTTTCATAAACAATTCACCCCCCCTCCTCTTGTTTAAAGCCATATATTCTAACAATAAAGACCAAAGGAGCAGTTAAAGAGGAGAATCTCTTTTATATATTTTAGGACTCAGGGTTAAGTATAGATTAATTTAAGTAAGATTATATTTTAAAAGGTAATAAATTAGATATTTTATTGCACACACAAAAAGGTGACAATTGTTGCCATCCTTGTATGCTGGGAAACAAAGAAACCGCCACAGAAAAAAAAAAACATAAAAATTAAAAGAAGAGGTAGGTTCTATGTGTTTTTTTAATAGAGATGTTAATTGAGAAATTAAAATAAAATAAATGGTTGTAAGTTATAATAGGAATACATAAAAATATCAGGATTACAAAGGACTTTTGCCTTTTTTTTTTCTTAGTCAGACTTTGATTTCTAATTATAAATCCATTTAGGGTTTAAAGCATTCACTTAGCTTTACATTCTTATTTCTTGTTTTCTAATTTTGTTTTAAATTTTTTACTTTGAAAATATTAGTTAAGGTTTAATCATTTTGAAAATTTTGTGTAGAACATGGAAAAAAATAGTTTTCCGTTTGGAAAATAAAATTATGATTAATATTAAAAAACAAAATTATGTAATTGAATTTTTTGTTCATTCATTTTAAGTTTAATATCTTAAAAATGATTATTATTTCTTTAGTAGTTATCCTAAGTCTAATAAGGATTTCATCCTATCGTCAATTATTTAACCTCTTATCTCTCTCACTCTCACTTCTTTTATTCTTTCTTCTCTCTCTCAAGTCTCTTTTCTTCCTTCTCTCTAATTTTCTTCATCCATATTTCATCTATTTCAAAATTTAATCACACATCGCAGTAGTTAAAGAGTCCAGAACTATTTTTATCCAATCATATTTTCAAACAGAGTAAGTTCTTGTTTACCCTAAAGATTCTCTATTCTTTGTTTTTTATTCTAATTTTGTCATCAATCTTGGTAGAATTAGTTGAAAAAAGTGATTTATGATGAGTCTATTTCTAATGATCAGGCAATAGGTAGTATGGAAGAGTTTAGTGGTACTTATATTCCTAAAATGGTTTCCTCTTAGGAGAATATTATGTTGATTAAATGTACGTATTTTAATCTTAATGGTAATAGTGCTCCTGGTCCGGACAATTTTGGTGGTGTTTTCTTTCATTCTTGTTAGGACATTATTGAGTCAGATGTTTGCAAAGTTGTTCAACAGATTTTTAAGCAAAACTGAGTTCTTCCTGGAATGAACAACAATGTGGTCTCTCTTATTGCAAATATTCAAGGTACTAATTTTATTAAACATTACAGGCCAATTGTTGTAGCTAATTTCAAATTTAAGATTATTTCCAAAATACTAGTGGATAGGCTTGCAATTGTGGTTGCTAGAATCATTTCTCCTAATTAGTATGGGTTTGTGCAGGTAGACAAATTCGGGATTGTATTGGTGTTACTTCTGAAGCTATTAACATGCTTTCTAAAACGGTTAGGGAAGGTAATGTGGTTTACAAAGTTGATATTCATAAAGCTTTTTACACTCTGAGTTGGAAGTTTTTATTGTTAGTTTTGACATGCTTTGGTTTTCATCCATCATTTGTTGGATGGATTAGTACAATTCTTCGTTCAGCTATGCTTTCTATAAGGATAAATGGTAGTTTGGTGGATTTTTTCCCTTGTGAGACTAAGTGATCCCTTATCTCCTTTACTTTTCTGCCTCGTAGAGGAGGTTCTAAGTAGAGGTATTTTTAAACTTGTGAATGATAAGATGATTCTACATAAGGCTAGTCCGCCAGGTTATATCACTCTCTCTCATATTTTATATGTGGATGACATTTTTGTTTTTTATAGGGCAGATAATAAGTCTCTTAGAAATTTAAGTACTTTCCTTGAAACATATGGTGATTTTTCGGGTCAATATGTTAATAATTCTAAGAGTGGCTTTTTCACCATGGATAGTTCTGCAAGATTTGTTGCCAAAATTCAACGTCTTCTTTCTTGTAGTCATGGTTGTTTACCTTTTAATTATTTAGGGGTGCCTATCTTTGTTGGTGCTCCAGAGTGTCGTTTTCTGCAACCTTTGACTGATAAAGTCAAATTGAAGCTAGCATCTTGGAAAGGAAAATCTCTTAACATGATAGGTCAGATTCAGTTGGTTAATACGGTCATTACTGAATTTCTAGCTTGTAGTTTTAATAAGTATAAATGTTTTGTTTCAATTTTTAAGCAAGTTGAACAGTGGTGTAGAAATTTTATTTGTACGGGTGATATTTTGAAAAAAGGCATAGCTACAGTTAATTGGGCTAAGATTCGTTCTCCTCTTAAGAATGGAGGTTTGAAGATTTTTAATCATCGTCATGAAAATAATGTGTATCTTCTTAAGCTTGCTTGGAATTTTGCTTATAGTAATAAGTCTTGGTCTCTTCTCCTGAAAGCAGAGTTCTTAAATCAAAATATAAGCTTAGAATGGTTTATAGATCCTCATCTATTTGGTCTGCAATTAAGCAGTTTTATGAAAACATTCTTGATCATACTTATTGGATTGTTGGTACAGGTACTCTTATTAATTTTTGGAATGATAAATGGTATTCTACTACTTCTTTATCAAACATTGCAAGGTTAGATGGTGCTAGTATTCTGGATACAATCTCCCAAATTTGGCCTGGTTGTGATTGAAATATGTTTCTTTGGGGAAGACTTTGTTTAGGCTTTGTTCCACTGGCCTTTCTCACCATAACAACATTAGCTAACCATGTGGTATACCTGACCTCTCGGATAAAATTTGCGTTGAGAAGTTGGTCGACTTCATGATCTGCAGCCGAAATTCTCTATCCTCGAGTTTTCTCTTCTTCTGCGATATCAGTTTTGCTTGGGGAAGGATGGAAAACTAGTGACATATGAAGTCAGTGACTATTCCCAACATGTTTGAGACACTGCACGTGAACATATCCGTGAGTACCTCCTCCCTTCCTTCCTCAACAACTTACTTATCAATCGTCCCATCTTGGTGCACTGGCCATGTCGACCCTGAGTTGTACCTCCACCACGGGCGCAACTAAGGTTGGGCTATTTTCATCAAACTTTGCTTTACGATCGAGACCCACGTCCCTAGGTTTTGGCGACTGGAGAGTCAACTCCATGGGCCTCTCACAGTTACTGGATATTTCCACATTGCAAATCCTCTAGGTTTTTCCCTTGTCTTCATCTACTGCTTTCCCCAATTCCTTTTGTAGGTTAGGTCTTGGGTCATTCCTGGTTTAAAGGGCTTGTTCAATGAATAGGGAGAAACTTTCAAACTCTAAGTGTAACATTCTCGTGCTACCTTTGGTTCGGTTTTGACCGTGTTGATCTCACCCTACTCCCTTGGGAATTTCATTGTCATGTGTGGCGTTAATAAATGACTCCCAATTGATTCAGGGTTCTTCAACCAATGATGACGTTGTAAGAAGTATTGACGTCAACTAAGATATACTGAACTGTCAGAGACTAGTGCGCCTCTCTAGTGTCGAAAATGGTGAAGAGGTCGATATAGCTTGTGTGGACCCTTTCCCCAGCAAATCCAAGCAATGAATCGGGGTAGAATTGTATTTGTGATTCGGGGATGTCCAACTTCTTGAACACCGACAAGTATATAACTTCTGTCAAGCTTCCCGATTGATTAGGATCCTTCTGAATCTCCAATTCGCTATGGTGGTTGTGATTACCACTTGATCATCCTGCTTGAGATCTTGTATGAAAAAAACCTCATGAAAAGGATGATGGGTAGGGAGCAAGGTGGTAAAAGGCAAACCGAGTTAATACTCTTAAGATGTCTTTTCTTGTCGAGCTCGTATGACCCCCGCCTACGAACCCTCCAGCTATGGTGTTGATATCACCTCGCCCTATACTTACTTCGGGCATACCCGAATTTTCTTGCTCCTGGCCGGACTCTCCAACCTCGAGATGAGCGGTCCTACCTTGCATCGTTCAGGTGTCTCAACCCGGTACGAACCTCTTCCTCATCCACCGCGTCCACATCTCCGTCCCCGACCATGACTCCTAAATGATTTCCTACTATGATCGTGATGGGCCTGATGTATGAATGGATTTAGCGCTCCTGACCTTACCAGATCTTTCAGGAGGTCTTTCACTTTAAAGCATTCTTTCGTGCTATGTCCCTGGTTCTGGTGATAGTTGCAATGTTTGATTGGATCTCCCGAAGGATTATTGGAAGCTGGAAAGGGTAACCAGACGAGTTCCAAGTTGCAAACCTATCAAAGAACTACCTCTCTTGTTGTGTTGAGAAGGCGTAGTTCTCGAACTTTCCTAACAGTTTTCTTTTAAAGGACGAGAGAGTTATGGAGATTGGGGCTTTCATTGCTTTCGGCGAACATCAACATTTTCCTTGATGCTGATGTACCTTGTCGTCCTTGCCCGTAGCTGGTCCATATCAACTGAAGGGTCTGAATACAAGGTGGGAATGCATAGCGATTTTCCTACATGAAACCCTACAAGGAGGGAATGCATAGCGACTGTCGAGTATAGGTGTGGGATATTCAACGTGGCTCTAGCAAACCAGGTCATGTATTGCCTCAATCATTCTCCCTCTGCACATTGTGCAAAGATACCAACATTGCAACTATTGGCTTGTAATCAACGAACCTAGCTACGAATTGCGCCAGAGGGTGTTGAAGGAGTCGATCGAGTTCCTGGACAAAGAGTAGTACTATTCCAGGGCCACCCCAACCAGTGTGGTTGGGAAAAGCTTACGATGTACAACCATATTCTCTGAGAACAAATTGACTTGCTTCATATACGTCTTGACGTGAGTCTCTGGATCCGAGATTCCATTATATTTCTCCAGGTTGGGTCATATCCATTTTCATGGCAGTTAGATTCTCATGACTCCAAAAGTGAAGGGGTGGAAATCTTCAAGGTTGACCTTCATCGTTTTGTTGAGTAAAGGATTGGGCACCACCTTGAAGGATTGTTGTTTGTACCCTCGACTTTCCCTTCACAGGACCTCAGCGTGGGAGTAGGTCGAACTTCCTTCCATGATGACCTGAGCATGTAGACATGAGAAGGTGTCCTCTCTCCTGATAGACGAAAAACTCAAGAGATATTGGTTGGGATTCCGTCGATATTTGGTGAAGTTCCTACCGTCCTGGTATATTCATTGTTTCTTTGGGTGATCTGATCTTGTAATGCTTGCATCTTTATTTTGTGTTTTTCTTTCAAGGACGCCATGTCTTTCTCCATTTTGTCTTGTATCTGATCGAGGAGGTTTCCATTGTTCTCTGGACATTCCTCCCCAGAGGATGGCCTCGAGCTAGGCATTCAGGTTGTTTTATGAGGAGCTCATTTCCTGAGATGTTCGATGTTCAATATTATGGTGATCCTAGGATAATGTTTTACCAGAGTCTCACGGTAAACGTCAAATATTCTTACCGAAAATATATTCGGAGGATGTCTTGGTGAGGATCTTATTACTCCTCTACAAATATTCATTCAGTTGATTTTTAGATAGACGGAAAAATTCACCTGAAAAAAACTTTGTAATACTTAAATTAGTAAGAACACAACGATAGTAGTATGTGCAATAAGTATAAAAGTGTATTCGTATTGAATAAGATAAAAAATGTAATTCTTTGAAAGTTTATATTTAAAGATTTTTTGGGGAGTGACCCTTAGACTAACCTCATGATAATCGTTTATGACTTATAAATAACCACTTAACTATAAAATCTCATTGAGTTATTGTTCTACTCATAATTGTTCGTTATGGTAATTAAAATCTAATTATGAAATATAGATAGTTGCTTCAAGCTGTAAGTATTTCTAACTTTGTGACGACTAGTTACACAATTTGACTTGTAGACATTTTTTACTTTATAACGGGTGAATACAATTCCAAACTTTATTTTCCAGATTTCACATTCTTGTCCAAAATACATTCGTGAGTTTCATATTCCAATCTTCAAAAGTCAAAATAATTATAATAAACATCTATCGATATCTGGATCCAAAATTCCTTTTTGAACCTCGATATCTAGAAACTTATCTTCTACCATTTCACCCCAAACCCTTCTTATAGGACCTCCACCGAACGTCGTGCCAGCAAAATTTTACCTCCAACACCACTGGAAACCACCAATGCAGAACACCTCACTATTAGAGTTTCGTCATCCCAAAAAACGTAGAAGGAAATTATCATATTTTAAAACTTTGTTAGGTGCATATTCAAATTAATCGGGTGTGGAGGATTTGACACGGGAGGATAATGCATTGAGGCTTCAGATGCTCATGCTTTTTAATCGTCTTTTAAGCATTCATTTACAGTTATTATTCTTATAAATACAAGGAATTTAATATATGTATGAAACTACTACAATAAATAGTAATAACTATATTAAAAATAAATGTGTAATTATAATATAATAAAAAAATGTAACTATTCTTATGTAATAACTACTTTTTTATGTTGCTAACATTTTAATAATTAATTTTGCAATTTACATATTTTTATTATTATAAAAAAAGTGATCATATGCCTATATATATATATGCATCTTTGTGTAATCCTAAAATAACACAATCTCAAAAAACAAATAATCTCACGAAAACATATGAAATCCTCTAAATAAAGAAATTATATAAAACATTAATTATAAAAACACCAAAACAAACCATTATAAAAAAAAGTACATTCCTTTAGAATGTCATAGATTTATCCGTGGGAGTGCCTTTACTGTTCGTTCGGTGGTTTTAGCATCAGAAACCTGTTCAAAAGCCCCCTTCCAGACAAATCTTCATATCTATTCAAACTTAAATATTTTTAACTAATAGTGCTTCTAACAGGAGTCAAGTTTCTTGAGAAACCAAGACTCTAAAATATATTATTTACCAACAGTTACATAGGTTTGTAGAGCAACATAAATCATATAAAAAAATTAGATCTTCATAAGGCAATAAATAGATCGAATCTAGCCATCAAAAAATTGTGAACTTCAGATACACAACATGCAGGTTCATTAGGAAATAGGACTAACAAGTAAGAAAAATAAGATTTAATTCGTTGAGAAACATGGCATAAACTCCATGTTGTCTTGGTACAATTCTTCATTATCTACATAGGCTAGAAAAATAAGCAGTGATCTCACGCTGTATATGGGTTCCCACCAGGTGCTCCTCCCATATCCCTGCTTGGCACGTCTCTAGTGGGAGCATTGTTTGACCATCCTGCATTTGGTTGAAACCCTCCCGTGTTCTGGTTGGGGGGTACCCCTCCCATGTTACCAGAGTAGTTATTCTGAGGCACACCACCTCCAGGACCATAGCCACCACCCATGTTAGGAGGAGGAGGAGGAGGGTAACCACGTCCAGCATTGGGAGGAGCATATCCACCTACATTTGGTGGGGCGTATCCACCTTGGTTGCTGGGAGGAGCATATCCACCTTGATTGCCGGGAGGAGCATATCCACCTTGGTTGCCGGGAGGAGCATATCCACCTTGATTGCTGGGAGGAGCATATCCTCCATGGTTGCTGGGAGGAGCATATCCCCCCTGGTTACCAGGAGGAGCATATCCACCGGCATTGCTTGGTGGAGCACCACTGGAAATAGGACCAGGATTTGGCATAGGAGGCCTACCCTGCATGTCTCTGTTCACAATAGTCTCCCTCCTCCTCTCAAAGTTCCTAGACCTGTCAGCATTGCGAGGCCTGTCATTGCGCCTGTTTCTCTCATTTGCCCTGGCATTGTTTCTAACCCACTCTTCATGATACTTGGGATCGTAAGGAACTGCTTGCCCATTAATAAAGGGCTCACCTGATCAGGAAAGAAAAAAGTACGCAGAGTACATGGTTATGACATTTGTGGCTCTGAGACAGAAATTTAATTCGTAAACCACTATGAAACATCCTAACAATCATAACATGCCATGCTACCCTTATGTTATCCAAAAACGTTCATGCAACTAAAGGCACAACAACCATACTTCAAACATCAAATGCACACAAAGAAGCATACAACAGAAAAACAGACTTTACCTCCATAATCCTTTTCCTTAACATTCAAATACGAATCAGGAAGCACCCACCGAACTCCAGGCAATTCTGCAATACCAAAAACAAAACCCTGTATAAGAAATCCCCACCAGCATAAAATACAAACAAAACCCTGAAGGTTCAAAACCACATATACCTTTAATCTTGTAAGAAAGCTCTTCTGATACAAGCGCCCCAAACGCAAAATAATGCCTAGTAGAAACCGAATATATCTTCATCCTAGCTTCCTCTTCACTAAAAAAATCAAAATTAAACACTCAAAATAATCAGCCGAAAAACAAGAAACCACGAACGAAATGCATATCTTCAACCTCAACACCTTGTCATTACTGTTAAAATATATTCATATTATCATAAAAATACTCATTCTGTTAATTATAAACAAATAAAAACTTAAATCAAGCAATTTATCATACCGAGCAAGCAAATAGGTACCCTTTTTTTTCTTCCTATTATATCAGGACAATCCAATGTAATACAAATTTGCACCGAGTAATAAAACACAAAATATAGATAAAACAGGAAGAAGTGTAGGAACAAGAGCAATTATTGGTGTTGTTGTTACCTTCCGATAACCTTGGACAAGGTTTTGATGTAACTATCGATGATTTCGTCGCGAGTAGGGTCACCTTCCGGCTTCTCCATGACAACGAGCCAGTGTTCGAAGTCGCAGCCATCGAGCAATATGGTTTCTTTGGGGGGGCGGTTGGACCAGTTAGGGTTGGGGTCGTTGAGGGAAGAAGAGGTGGCGCGTGTGGATAGAGCGCGGAGGGAGGGGGTGGTGGGGAGGAGGAGGCGGCAGAGAGAGGGATTGGCGGCGACGGATATGCGGCGGAGGAAGGAGAGGGCGGAGAGAGAGGAGGGAGGAGGGAAGGTGAGGGAGCGGGAGAGGAAGGGCGTTAGGGTTAGGGTTTTAGGGAAGACGCGAGAGAGGATCTGAGTGGCCATGGTTGGAAAGATTGGTCTGTTTGAGAAGAAGAGAAGAGAGTGAAATGAAAAGGGTTTAGGGTTTTCTCTGTTTGTTTCAGCCTTATAGAGAGGATGGTTCTAGAATGTGTTGCACAACCAAAGTGTAAAAATATCTTATCTCTCTATCTTTCTTCTTCTTTTTCTTCATTTTTATTACCTAATCTCTCACACATCAATGACCATCTCATAGTAAATACACATATCTAAATAATTAAGAATTTGTGTGAAAAAACTTAGATATAACTGAAAAAAAAAACTAATCATGTTATTTTTCAGTTTAAAAATAATATATAATTTTTTTACTTATTATTATTATTATAAAAAAATTATGAGGCAACCTTAACAAGGTTTGGTAATTGTTTCATTATCATGTTCTTTAAAAATTATATTGTGTCTTATGCGTCGTATGTAATAAAATTATGTGTTACAAGGTTAATTGAAGTATTTAAACACATAATTTAGTTTTTATAGGTTGTTATTTAAAATATATGTAAAAAAATATTGAATTGGCTCTTACACGTGTTAAGATTACAATTATGTATCATTTATGCATTTTTAATATGATACTTATATAGTTTATTCATAATATACGTTCAGTGTTTTTCTTAATTGGTATGTATAAATATTTTTAATTTGGTTTATACGAATAAAATTCTTAATTTCATCTAATAACTGAGAATGCATATATGTATAAAATTAAAAATGTCTCTATACCATTATACAAAGAGATACATCATTTAGTAATTTCTTTTAATGTTATTTTTAACTAAACAATTTTATCTTCTAATAAATAAAAATATTTTTTTATTATTTAATAAAAAAATAATTAAATAGTTTTTATTTGAAAATAATTAAATAACTTTTCTTTTTAAAATGAGTGTTATATATTTTTTTAATTTTATTTTTATAAATTATATATGTATATATGAAATTGTATTATTTTTATTTTTAATTAATTACTCATAAAATAATAATTATATATATTTTAACATATAAAAATGTTAATACTCATGTTATGAGATTGGATGTGCTTTCGTAGATTGTTCAAATTAAGAATAAATGACGTATACATAAATCAAACTAAGAATGTTTGAACTAATTCCTTCATAACTCCATATATAAATTTAATAATATTTATATACAAAAACTAATTTGATAAAGAAAAATACTTGAAGAGGTCAAATTTAACCTATAATTGTGATTATTTATTCCTTTGATGTCTCATGTCATGTATTGTTGATTGGATAATGGCTAGCCACAAGAGGTAATTCAAACTTGTAACCAATGTCTTGTGTAGTTGTCATTTGTTAACTAAACACCAAGTTTCAACTACATAAATTTTATTTTACATAATGGTTTCTCTTATTTACCCTTTCTTTTTTTTTCAAAATTTACTATTTAATATTTTTTAAGAAAATAGAAAATTTGCATGATGACATAAAAAAGCATTTTCTATCACAATAAAGGAAATTTAAAATAAAGACTTCAAAGTATGTTCGGGTGAAAAAAATAACTGAGGAATAATTTCATTTTAGATAAATATTTTTAATTCATTTTTTAATGATATAAGAAATAAAATAATATATTAAGAGATATTTAGTTTTAATTTTGAAAATAACATTTAATTCTCTAATTTAAAATAATAAAAATTATTCTCAATTTATTTCCTTCTAAAAATCTTCTTATACAATTAATATCATCCCATGAAGTAATCTTATGGAAAGAGAGAAGTTATTTCAAGGCATGTATTTAGTAAAAGAGAATAAAATTAGATAATTTAATTTATAATAAAGATAATTTTAATATTTAGTGTTATGTGTTTTTTAGTTTTTTTTTTCGAACCCTCAACTTTTTAATGTACAGTAGACATTTATTTCTTGTAAAGTATATGAAATGTATAGGTTTCTTATTGAATATACTTGAATTGTTCATATTTAACAATTGATTACAATGAAACAATAAGAAGTTAGACTTCATAACATAATTAAGAGAACATATAATTTTGTCTTCCGAGTAGTATCCGAAGAATATGTGACATTTCAATGAACTAATATATGAAGAACTAAACCATTATCTTATTGTGTCATACAAGCATCCAACAATGTTACATGTTGAATTATTTGGTCCAAACTCATTAGAAGTTATTGGAAGAGACAAATATTGCTGAGAAGTATTGCCAAGAAATTTCTTAAGCTATCACATATGAAACACAGGATGTATTCGTGTTGAATCGGGAAGTTGGAGTTTGTGGGCTATTAAACCGACTTTTTCACAACTTCAAAAGGTCCAAAGAACATTACCCCAAGCTTGACATGCTTTCTTAGTGATACAAAATGTTACATGTATGGTTGCAACTTAACCAATTCCAAGTCACCTCAGCGTAATTATTTTTCACACCCTTTTTTTTATTAGCCTACTGTTTCATATTTTTGAGATTTTAACAATTTTTGTCTTAGTTGAGTAAGCAATTGATTCCTGAACAATTTTTTAACAATTCATGTTTTAGTGTTACAGGGTTTGATGTTTGAGACTCGCAATGAACAAGAGATGAAGGACATTTGTCAAATACTACTTGAAAGGGAGTCATTCCTAAACGATGATGAAAGGAAGTAATACACTATAATTGAGTCCATGGTAGTGTATGTTGTTGGGATTAATTTGATAACTGGAATTGAAACTGAAATCTCTTATTAGAAAAACTATATTGATATAATACAAACAATGCTATTTATAATTGTCAAAAATAGAATGAATTAAAACAATGCTATTTAGCTTTAAGTTTTGGATAGTTAGAGTTAACAATCTAACTCTTTTATTTAGCTTATTCCAACACTCTTTCTTAAGCTAAATTTTGCAGCACTTCTAACTTCTAACCACTCTCTTGGTTCTTCAAATTTGTCTAATCTAAGTGGTTTGATAAAAATATCAGCCACTTGCTCCTTGGTGTTCCAATGCTTCACTTCTAGCTTTCATTTTCCAACTTGTTCCCTTAAGAAATGGAACTTGGTCTCTATGTGTTTACTCCTCCCATGTGAGATTGGATTCTTTGCAAGGTTGATGGCTTATTGGTTGTCCACACAAAGTTGCATATGCTTCACATGATCCAGCTTCAAATCATCAAGCACAGACTCAAGTCAAACACATTGACAAGTTGCCTCTATTGCAGCTATATACTCTTCCTCACAATATGAGAGAGCAACTACATTTTGCTTCTTATAACACCAAGAAATTGGTGCTTTCAGATATTTGAAAAAATATCCATAGGTGCTCTTCCTTCCCACTTTATCACCACACCAATCTGAATCACTCCAAGCCTCCAAACAATCTTCAAATTCATTCAAGCTTACTGGAAACAGTAAGTCATACCCTACTTTATCCTTAAGATACCTCAATATGTGCTTTGTTGTTGCCATATGAGAGACTCTTGGATTACACATGAATCTGCTTATTAGTCCAACCACATAACTTATGTCAGGCCTGCTGTTGCAGATGAACCTCAAACTTCCAACAATTTGTTTAAACAAAGTACTATCTGTTGTATTCTTCTCTAAGGCTTTTGCCAGTTTCAAATTTCCAGCAGTGGGCACCCTAGCTCCATTGCATTAATCTATATTGAATTTATTGAGTACTTCATTAATGTATTCCCTTTTATGCAGGATAATACCTTGATCTGTGTATACGACTTCCATTCCCATAAAATAGCTAAGCATTCCCAAATTTGTCATTTCAAAATCAGCCTTCAATCTATTTTTGAACTACTCAATCTCTGCCATTGAGCTCCCTGTGATTAATAGATCATCCACATATAGACATACATAGATTAGGCTTAGACTTTGTGACTCTTTTACATACATTCCATATTCTAATGAGCACTTTGTGAAGCCTGACTTGAGTAGAAACGAATCTATTAGTTTATTCCACACTCTAGGAGCTTGTTTGAGTCCATAGAGAGCTTTCTTGAGTTTGAACACTTTGTGGCTGCCATCCTTTACTTCAAAACCTGGTGGCTGGGTCACATAGACCTCCTCTTCTAAAATGTCATTCAAGAATGCAGATTTAACATCCATTTGATAGATCTTCCAGTTTCTAGAACTGGCCACAACAATCACCAATCTAATGGTTTCCAATCTGGTCATTGGTGCATAGACTTCAGTGTAGTCTATTCCATGTTTCTGCAAAAAAACCCTTAGCAACTAATCTTGCTTTATGCTTAGCTATGTTACCATTAGACTTTATTTTTATCTTGAAAACCCATTTGATATCAATTGGACTTTTTCCCATTGGCAAAGCAACTAATTCCCAAGTTTCATTTCTCTTCAGTGATTTCAGTTCTTCAATCAGGGCACCCTTCCACTCCCTGTTAGCGATTTTCTCCTTCCAAGTGATTGGCTCAACGTCTGCCACAAATGCTAAGTGAACCAGTTCTCCTTCATAGTGATCAAGTTATCACTATAATCTGTTAATCTAGAAGAGGGAAATCTTTGTCTTTGTGATCTTCTAGATTCTGGCTCAACTATATTTTCATGCTCTTCATCTTGTTGTTTCCCACTGTCTTCTAAAACACAATGAATTTGTTTACAGATTTGCTCCAATTCCAAGATGCATTCTCATCTACAACAACATCTCTACTTATGAGAATTTGCTGGTTTACTGGGTTGAACAACCTGTATGCATCTGCTAGATGATATCCAATTGGGATAAGAGTTTCACTCTTCTCTTCCAACTTCTTCCTCTTCTCATTTGGAATATGCCTATAGCATAAAGAACCAAATATTTTCAAATGACTAACAGTTGGTTTAAGCTCATTCCAAATTGTTTCTAGAAAACTGCCTCCAATTATTTTCTAGGACACCTATTGAGAATATAAGCTACAATGGTGACAACCTCTCCTCAAAAGCTATGAGACAGCTCCTTGCCTTTGAGCATGCACCTTGCCATATCAAGCAATGTTCTATTTCTTCTCTCTGCAATTCATTATGTTGTAGAGTGTAAGGAGCTGTAACTCCATGTTCAATTCCTTGTGCAACACAAAATTCTCCCAGCTCTTTTGAATTGAATTCTCCACCTCCACCAGTTCTGAAAATTGTTAAGGCATGGCCTGATTGCCTTTCAGCCTTAGCACAAAATTTTACAAATCTTCCAAACACCTCACTTTTCTCTTTTAATAGGTAAATTCAGATTTTTCTGGTGAATTCATCCACAAAAACAAGAAAATACCTATTACCTCCAAGTGAATTGTTGTCTAGAGGGCCACAAACATCTGAATATATAACCTCCAAAGGCTTATTTGCTCTTTTCAGTCCAGAGTTCTTGAAATTCTTTCTTATTTGCTTCCCAAATAGGCAGCCTTCACATGTCTTATGAGATAGGTTGATTGGTGGCAACCCTGTGACCATTTGTTTACTGCTTAACCGGTTCAAACTTTTGAAATTCAAATGGCCGAATCTATAGTGCCACAACAAATTTATTTCCTCCTTATCCCCAATTGAAGACAAACATTGTGCAGTTGATGTATTAAGGTTAGTCTTAAAAGTCCTATTTTTAGATATAGATGCCTTAAGAACTAACCTTAATTTCTGATCATAGATCTTGATGGAATTTTGCTCCATTGACATTTACAATACCTTTTCCAGTAGTTGGCCTAAATTGAGAAGATTATTCTTCATTGATGGCACGTATAGGACATCATTCATGCAACCAACTCTTTCATCTTTGCAAGTTAATCTAACCTTGCCAATTCCTTAAGCAGATATCATACTATTATCTGCAAATCTCACACTGTTTTTGACATAAGAATCAAAATCAATATTCCACTCCTTGTTGCCAGTCATATGATTGGAACAAACTGTGTCTACGTACCAACTTTAAGCATCTTCATTCTGATTTGTAATGGTTGGCCATCAATAACACTTTATCTAATTCAGAATCTTCATCTTCTTGAGCTAGATGTGCTTCATCTTTCTTGGATAATTTTCCAATGTTGTTACTGCGATCAGCTGCAAAATGACCATACTTACCACAATTGTAACACTGCAACTTTCTTTTATCATGGAATTTCTTGGATCCATGATCTTGACACCTTCTACAAGCAACCAACTTCTGCCTCTGCACACTGTTTTGACTTTGGGTCTGATTGTTTGAACCAGTCCAGTCACTTGATTGACCTCCTCTTGCTCTTCCTCTTCCTTTCTTTTTTCCATTCATTTCTTCCTCTGCTAGCAGTTTGAGCATGGAAAACTTGCTCTACTACCTTTTCTTTGCCTTTTCTTGAAAGTAACCGTTGCTTATGTGCTTCAAGGGAATTCAGGAGTTTTTTTTTTTCTGTCATTGCATCCAGATCCTTGGATTCTTCAATTGCCACAACAATGTGATCAAAGTTCTAAGAATCTTCTCAACCACTTTTGAATTAGGCAATTACTCATCACAACCTCGCATAGAATTTGCAATTGCTTGGATTTTATAGAAACAATCACACACTGATTCTTGGTTAGTCATGGACAGTAAATCAAACTGTCTTCTGAGTGATTGTAGTCTCACCTTCTAAACCCTGCCAGTATTTCCAAAGGTTTGTTTCATATGTGCCAAATATGCTTAGCAGATTCAGCTTTTGAGATCTTCTGGAAAATG